>NW_023270453.1:28865860-29200419 GCF_011800145.1 Mirounga leonina
GGAAGGAAGGAAGGAAGGAAGGAAGGAAGGAAGGAAGGAAGGAAGGAAGGAAGGAAGGAAGGAAGGAAGGAATTTGTCCCCTCCATGCCTGTGTTCCATGGTGGTGTGAGGGCTGGAATTTAAAAGTTGTTATAATTTTGGTGTTGAATAAAACTTGGTCAGAGCTTTTTCTGTCTTAGCTTATGTTGGGACATCTGATTCCACAGCACAAGGGACCACTTAGGGCCTCTGAAACCTGACAAATGTTCTTTGTGTTATTGGAGGCTTTCCCACGACTGTAGCAGTGTGTGGAGGGTTCTGGTTGCTACAGTTTCTAGAAGCAAGGCCACGGCTCCAAGGGCGAGGGGACTACATCCCCGTCGTTGACAAAAGTCACTAGGACAGGATTTTCAGGACTAGCAGGGCATGCAGGGGATGTCAGGTGCAAACCTCAGCCTCAACCTTCCAGCAGATAAGACCTTCGGGGTCCCATTATACTCTTAGTGCACTGTAAGCCAGAGCCTTGAAGACTCTGTAGATACCAGGATTGAATCGCGAGGGCCTAGACCAGCCACTTCCTTTTCTCCTAGCTAGACCCTCCTACTTTTCCACCAAGGTTCAGTCCAAGCCAAGACGGCTGTTCTTGGAAGCCCACGAATTATCCTCTACCCTTATCAGGCCATTCCTTCCATTCACATCCACCCACAGCCCAGAGACCGACTTTACTCAGGATTAAATACATCACAATAAAACCAAACTTTACATAACCAAGCCTAGAAAAGTTTTGCCTTGAAGTGATTTGCTATTTACTCATCTATCTTATTAAAACCTTTTCTCACAAGTTAACAGAGGGACTGAGCTCAGGTTTCATGATGACCAAGAGCCTTCCCTCTCCCCCCATCCAGGCACATCACCACGCCCTTTCCTTAGAGCATACGTTGTGATGTGACACTTCCATTTTCCATTCTCAACCCCTCCTGCCATCTACGCACTTCTGGGCAGACCCTGAAATCACTAAGAATAAGCTATCTCAGCAACTCCCATGATTCCCACTTTACAGATGAGCGTCTTACATATCTTTGCACTCAGACATTGCAGGACTCTCTGTGAAGTCTGCTCAGCTCGAGTGGGGTCGCCTGGTAGCTTTAAGCCCGGGCTGTAGAGTTAAACTGCCTGATTCAAAGCCCAGCATCTCTGGGCAGTATTTACCTTTGCAGCCTGAGATGAAATGAGATAACACATTAATGTCTGGAGGTTGACCCAGTGTCCGGTTCATGGTAAATACCCCCAAAATGTGGGCTATCACCGCCCATGCTGAAGAAGTGAATGGATTAGGCAATGAGGAGATCTCTAATCTCAAACCAGGAACCTGAAGATGTCACTTTCTTCACCTTAAAAAATCCGGGGAGGTGTTTAATGGCCAAGACCTTAATTTATTCATGCTTTGATGTCAAATGGTTGGCCCCAAACATCAATCCTGATACATGTTAACACGCAGAGAAAATCAACAAACATGAAGGGGAATCGCAGAATCCTTGCTTGGAGGAGACCTGAAAGGTCACCTGTTCCTTCTTCCTATACCCTCTTCCACGATCCCTGTTGTTTGCCTCATTCTAATGTTGGAGACATTAATTTAAATGAGTACTAAGATGTTCCCCAATGCCACAAATGGTAGATATTATTGTCCTCCTATTGCCAACTAGGGAACTGAGGCACAGAGAGGGTAAGCAACTTTCCCTAGGTCACACAGCTCTTACGCAGCGCACCTGAGACCAAGCCCCAGGCGTCTCTGCCCTTGTGTATTTTACTGCATCCCACTGCCTTAGAAAAAGTAAAACATCACTTGCTGAGCTGAATGAATAGCCTTTTGTGCCTTTAGAAATGGAGGTATGATAGTCAGAGCCTGGATTTCAGTAGAATGTCATTTTTCATGTCCTCTTCTGACCCCATTTAAAGCCTCTCTCCTCCACTCTCCACTTTCCCAAAGGCCAGGGGAGCAGTTCATAAAGCAGCGTTTTCCCGGGTGACAGTTTCCTCAATGCAGGGGTCGAAATCCTTGGTCCCTGGGAAATAACCTGCTAACGAGAGTGTCCCTCTGAAGCCCAGTGGATAATAAACAGCCTTTTGTCCTTTCTCTGTAGCTCCTGCCTTCTCGGTTTGAGTCAGATGGCAGCTGCCCCAATAAGGGTCTTCTGGAACCTGCCCGGAGCTCCCTACTCCTTTCAGTCGGGGGTGAGGATGCCGGGAGAAGCGGGCATAGGAAGCAGTGTGCAGAGGACTTCTGTCCCAGCTCTGCTGCTTCCGGGCTGTGCATCTGCGGGAGAGTCACTTGGGCCCTCTGAGCCTTACCTGTAATGCTAGGGACCATTTAGTAAGTGTGCAGGTGCCTCACGCTCTGCTGGGGGCAAGGACTGACTCAGCTGGGAGTGAATACAATCCCCATCCTGTTTGCAAAGCCCGTTGCTCAGGACAGCAGAGTTAGGAAGGAGAGGAAAAAGAGCCCCGCAGAGGAGCGGGTAAACTTGTAGCTGAGCTACGTCTCCCAGGTGGAAGCAACATCGTGTTATGAGAACGTGTAACAGGGAGACTGGCCGGGTCTGCAGGACGTAGCGTTCATGTCCGTGAAGTTAGGATCTCAAGGATGAGGAATTGTTCGCCAAGGGTGAACTGGGTGGCTCAGTTGGTTAAGCGTCTGCCTTCAGCTCAGGTCGTGATCCCGGGGTCTTGGGATCGAGCCCTGCATCGGGCTCCCTGCTCAGTGGGGAGACTGCTTCTCCCTCTTTCTCTGCCTGCCGCTCCCCCTGCTTGTGCTCTCTCTTTCAAATAAGTAAATAAAATCTTAAAAAAAAAATAGTTCTCCAAGATGAGGTAGAAACAGAAATGACACAGAGTGTCGAGTTGGGCTCTGGGGGCATATCCTTCGTCCCTCCACCCAGAGGCTCTCTTTCCTCTGTGTCTGAGCAGATGTGGGTCTGCCTGACGCTCTCCCTCTGCGATGGGTAAGTCCCAAAGGGAGCACGTGTCTACATGGACGTAAATTAAGTTCCTTTTTTCCTGTTACTTCCCACACCACACAAAAATGGATAGATGCGTTTCAACCTTGTGGGTTTTGGAAGGTGAGTTTGGAGTGGGTTTGACAAAATACAGGACATGAGGCATACAGGGAGTTCCTGAACAGGGAAATGGGGGACGTGGAGGAGCATCTCAAAGAGGGAGCCAGTCACCCACCAAAGAAACCGTCTGAGATATAACCAGAAGCCAACATGTCTGCAGGCCAAGGGAGAAACACCGTATGTGCTTGGCGTGAGGTACCGAGGATGCAACTGTGGTTTCCAGTGTGACCCCTAGCTGTAGGTCAAGGGCAGGCGTCTACACTGCAGGGGTTGATCTGTGATTCAGCTGCTTTTCCCTGGGGCATGTCTGGGTCACAGGCTCCAAGATGTGGAGCAATAAGCATTAATTTATTTCACAATCCCCAGAAAAGGTAGCTAGTTCTGAATGTGTCAAACCACAAATATATTAATTCGTTTAATCCCCAAACATTCGAGCATTTACTATGTGCCAATCGCTGTGTTGGATGTGAAGGATATGGCAATAAAAAGACGCTGTCCCCACCTTAAAAGAGAACACAGTTTGATTGGGATATGAAGGCATTCGCCCTTCTGGAAGTTGGGCTGATATTGCTTCTCAAAGCCCTCACCCTAAATTAGATGGACAGACTCTCCCCTGTGGCTAGTCCCCACCCTAAATCACATCGTGTGACCCAAGGCCCCCGGGGAAAACCAAGAAGCTATCAGTCATGCCATTCCAAGCGCTTAGAAATTACCCCTCAGAAGCCAACGGCCAAGACGAGACCTCTCTTTGGGCAAGGTTAAATTCTTTACTACCCACCATGTGACTGACTAATGGCCACTTCCTTAGCTTCTTTGAGCCTTTGGATTTCCTTATCTGTAAACCAGAAATGAATAGAACTACTGCACATATCTGTGATGGTGGTAACACGAGAGAGTGGATGTGAAGTCCCAGCACATCCCAGGTACTTCAAAAATGGCACCCATGACGACAACAGTGATGATGATGGAGGCAACCAGTAGGAGGAGGAAGCAATGCTGAAGGTGCTGATGATGTTGCTCAGAAGGCTCCCCCAGGAGGAAAGATCCTGGGTAAAAGCCACTTCTCACCACCCCACCCTCATCACTCTTACTCGACATTACATAAACACCTTTCTCATCCCGTGCCAGAAGCTATTCAGGCAGCTTCCCTCTTTATCTTCTCTTCCCATAACTGTTCTAGAAACTGTTTCCTTATCATGGTCCCCTCTCCCTATATCAATGACAGCTCACCCAACAAAAGCCATCTCAGAGAAACGGTCTTGTACCTCCTCACAGGAATATTGCTCCCTTTTGCCAGCCTGGCTTATCCCGGTTCATTGTCTGGCCCACACAAAGGAAGCCTTAATGGGTGACACTCTTGCCAGAAGGATTTGGGCCTGAATGGTGTCTTTCCGTTGTTTGAAATGGGTCTGAGGAGCAGTTTCAAAGCTCCTCATTAGAACAGGCTCGAAGATAGTCTCTGTCTTAGCTGTTTCCAGAGTCTTCTCTTCAATGACAGTCAAGCCCTATCAACTCCCAACATCCCCTTCCTTGTGGCTCAGAAGAGGCCCAGAGACCTGACCGGGGAGCACAGCCCGAGGTTGAGACACATAATGGACACCACACACAATGTCTTTACCACAATGCCAATGCCATGCCACAGACAGCCGTCTGCAAGCTGTCGGGGGGCCTCCAGAGAGAGGAGGAGAAGCAGGACACAGAATGGCAACATGAGACACGACCAGCTTTGTTCCGATGGGGCTGGCTTCCTACCCAAGTTCTGTAAATAACTCACTGCGTGACATGGCACATCACCTTGTCTGTCAAATATGAATGTCTCACGGCACAGTACTGAACGCTTTGTGTGTATTATTGTATTTGGTCCCCGTGTCAAATCTATGAGAAGGTAGGGGCTATTACCAGTTTCATTTTATAGATAAAGACACTGAGGCTGGAGACTAAAGTGACTTGCCCAAAGTCACAGCACTCATTGGCGGAATCGTAATTTGAACCCGAACTGTGGGACTCAATCAGTCCCCATTATTTCTCACATCACCTGCCTTTCCTCACAAACTGGAACTCCTTTTCACACCCCAGCAGAGAATCTATGTTGGGTCAAACTGTCAGCTGGAAGTTGCTACCCAAACCCCCTTTTAGGCTCGGAGCCTGCAGGGATTTTATCCAAGGGCAACAGGGACACCAAAATCCAGGCAAAGAAAGATTTTGTTATTCACCAACATATCTAGACAGAAATTCCTCAAACTGACCTGGGTTTCTGTATTGATCAGGGTAATTAAAGTTAGTTGTCGCACCAAATGAAGCCTGAGGTCTCGGGGGTATAACACCATAGAATTTTATTACACAAAACAAGATGTATCAAGACCCAAAGGCACCATGGTCACCATGGAAGGGGAAGAGAGTGTTGGGGCACGCAAGAATGCCATGGTAGGCCAGTCAAAGCCTCTAGCCCTAGAGGGCAGCTCAGTCAAGAAGAATATAGCTCTGCAGTTGGGATAATTTCTGAACGATTGGCTCTTCTCAGAGTAAGTGGCCTCTTTAGATCACTGTTTGGAGTGCGAGGTAAGAGGAGACTGGACCAAGAGGCTAAAGGAAACCTGGGATACACACAGAGTGGAATAGTCCCCCCAAAAGCAATTCATAGGAGAGAATAATGTGTTCAGAAAAGGGGGAAATGATATCCAAGGCTGGAAACAGGCTCGGTTGCAACAGAGAATCCCTCTGCACCCACACCCCCCCAACCCTTGTCAGCACTTCTCTGCCATCTTCCTTGCCCCCCACCCACCCCCACGTGCATCTGGTGGTTTGTGTCACAGAAAGAGCCCGGGTTCTGGGGTCAGACTGGGGAGGGCTACGGACCAGCTGTGGGCTTTTCAACATGGATTGTAACTTCCCTGAGCTCAGTTCTTTCACATGGAAAATGAGGATGGTAATCTTATCTGTGATCTGCGGGGCTCTTTTGGTTGTGACAGAAACCCAGTTCACATCAGAATGAACAAACATCAGAGGACATTTATTGGCACATTCAACTGAAAAGTGCACAGAGGCTTCAGGTAAAGTTAGCTCTTTTTGTCGACCTCTCGCTCTGCCTCTCTGTGCGTGTCTATCTCTTTCACACACACCCACCCCTTAGTTCGCTCCTTGTTGGACTCATTTTGAGACAGGCTCTTCCTATGCGGCAGCAAGCACATCCCCTTCAAACCCTGATTGGCTCAGCAGCAGTCACATGCCCAGCCCTGAACCAATCACTGAGGCCCAGGTTGCAGGATCCTGAGTCAGGTGCTCAGCCTTGTGGTCCAGTGATTGTCAGTGCCCTGCGTGGGTGATGGGTGGTTCCCAAGAGGAAGGTGATGCGGTGGTGTTCTCCGATGCTATCTAAACGTGCTGCTGAGGAATTAAATAAGCAACGTGGCCCTGGTGCCCAGTACAGTACCAGGTATACAGAAGGTGCTTAATAGCATTTGATCTCTCCCTTCATGATCCTTTCTTATCTCTGTGGAAAGTCCCTCCTCCTATGTCCCACTGCCTCATTCTCCCAAAGTCCCGCTATTCTCATCTTTGAGGATCCCAGCATCAGGCTGGTTTCATGGCCCTACCACCTGTGTGGTCATTTAAGGCCCTGTGTATAAAAGAGGCCCACACATGGCTTAAATCTCTGTTGCCGTCATCTGGCAATTCTTAACTTTTGAACAAAGTGTCTTGCGTTTTCATTTTGCACTGGGCCCTACAAATCATGTCGCTGGTCCTGCCCAGCATCCTATATCAAAGGCTACTACTGTGGGTCTGAGGCTCATCATATTTAATGACTATTCTTCCTGAAGAGGAGAAAATTGTCCTCAATCTCTGACCGTTTTAACTGAGACTGGATAAATGGGCCAGACACAAATCATTGACCGTAGGGCCCAGTGCAAAATGAAAATGCAAGACACTGCAGAACCCCTTGGGGAACTTGGTCATCTCCTTTCGAGATAAAAATCCAAGGGAAGAGGAAAATATAAGCGTGTTGATTGGGCTTCTGTTGTCAGAAGACTGACAGTGCTTTTGGAATTCTTCCCCAAATTTTAGACTGTTGATGTAGTAATGGAACGTGTAGGAATTTCTCATAAGGAAATAATCACAAATGAAAACAAACTGAGCATATATAAGGATGTTCGAGAAACCATAATTTGTAATAATGAGACTGGAAATATTCTACATGTCCAACAGACTAACATGGTAATACTAATGAGTGTTATGGGATACCCATATGCTAGAGTATCATGTAGCTATTGAACATTATGTTTTGAATCCTTTTTATAAGGTATGCAGTGCTTACCAGCACTCTGCAACTTATGAGCTGTGTAAAAAAAATATGCATCCTAATAAAATAGGATGGCAACAGCAACATTCCAAGGATACAGTAATACATGGATATATATAGTCCTGTGGTTAATGTTTTATTTTATTCCTTATATTTGCCTTGATCTTCCAAGTTTTTCCCAATAAACAGATATTGCTTTTGTAATTTAAAAAAAGAACAGGGGCTCAGTCGGGTGAGTGTCTGACTCTTGGTTTTGGCTCAGGTCATGATCTCAGGGTCGTGAGATCGAGCCCTGCATTGGGCTCTGAGCTCAGCACAGAGCCTACTTGAGATTCTCTCTCTCTCTGCCTCTGCCCCTCTCCCCCACTCATGCATGCTCTCTCTCTCAAATAAATAAAATCTTAAAAAAAAGAACAACAACAAAAAAGAACAATAAAAATAAAACCACACATATTTTGGGTTTGAAGGAGCCTCCATAAGTGGAAAAGACAAATGATCATTTTGGATCTTTTAAGCAAAGAAAAGTACTGGCTGCATCTGGAACCATGGGGCTGATTCCACACAAGAAGGTTCCTTTTAAAAGTGATGCTGAGAAGCTCTGACAAGAGAGGCTGGGGACAGAGATGCAGGTGTGGTTTATCTGCACTTTTCTTCTGAGTAGCACAAGAATCTTGCCTGGCTCAGGGACTGGCCCATTAGCTCTGATTCCTCAGATCCACCCACCTGTTCAACACTGTGTCAGGCACCTGTTTTGTGCTAGACGTTGCCCACAGCCCTTGAATTTATTTATTTTTTTAAAGATTTTATTTATTTATTTGAGAGAGAGAGAGACAGAGAGCACGAGGGGAGGAGAGGGAGAAGCAGGCTCCCCACTGAGCAGGGAGCCCAACGCAGGGCTTGATCCCAGAACCCTGAGAACATGACCTGAGCTGAAGGCAGACGCTTTAGCCTACTGAGCCACCCAGGTGCCCCCAAAAGCCCTTGAATTTAAATGGGGGATCATACTGGGAAGTCCTCACAACATAGCTAACAAAGACTGCTTTTGTTCCTAATAATAAAGTGACTTGTGGGTTCCCCATGAAGCTACTTAACCAGCTGTATGATCCAGCACAATTATATTCACGCCCTTCATTCATTCAGTCAACAGTCACAGAGCACACACAGTTTTGGACATGAAGACAGCATTCTCAAATGTAAGAGTACACCAAACCCACTTGATGATTGCTAAAAATCCCTATTTCTAGGGGCAGGCTCCGGGGATTCTGACGCCATAGGTGTGAGTCATCTTTTCAGCAAGGGCCCCAGGTGAGTGGTGCGGGCAGTCTTATAACGCACCTGACAAACTCTATGCTGGGCAGGCCAAAAACCCCCCAATGATAACAACAGAGGGTACCCGCCAGTCTACAGTTTCAAGGGGTATATAAATAATTATTAATTCATTAAAAAAATTTTTACTAGCATGAAAATAACCCCAACATCCCAGCTAGAAAATCACAACTACCTTTGACTTAAGACTTACTATGAACCAGGAATTGTACGAAAACCACTTTATCCCATTTAAAACCCACAGCTGCTCTAGGAGTCAGGATTATTACTCCCATTTAAAAAAATGAAGGATGAATGAATTTACCCATGGTGGATGGTCTATAAATGGCGGATCTAAGATACAAGCTCAGGGTTTCTAACACCAACGCTGTGTTCTTAATCAGTCCAACAGCCTGTGCAATGAACGTGCTCTGGTGACATGGTTTGAATGAGGCACCCCGGGGCGGGAGGCTGGGGAGCCTGAGGGTGCTGGGGGAGGCTTTAGGGTGCTGTGTCAAGTGCCCGAGCTGAGTGTTGAAGATGAATTGAAGGTAGATGGGCAAAGAAGGGAGAGGCGGGGTTTGGCGCTGGGTCTGAGCTCGGCCCGTGTTTGCAGAGAGCTGTATTCTGATGGATGCCAGGCAGAGGCACCTGGCAAGATGGCAGAGGCATGGCAAGATCTCAAGGAACTTTCTGTTACCACTCTAGGGCTCTAGATCTTGTACTGCAGATCCTGGAGAGCAATGGAGTGAAAACCATCAATTTTAGGTTTTTGAAGGGTCACTGGGTGGGGAAAGATGACACAGAACTATCCTTGTTTACAGGCAATGTGATTACTGGACCTTCAGAAAGTCACCTGAAAACATCTTGGCACCAGTAAGAAAAGACCGCAAAATGACTGCACACGCCAATAAATACACAGAAATCAGTAGCTTTCTTACACGTTTGCAATAAGCAAATACGACGGAAAACAACCCCATTCCCCCAATCGCAGCAAAACTAATCTGCAAAAATAATTTGTTTTTAAACCCTTAAGGAATAAACTTGACTATATGAAGAAAATTGCAAAACTTGACTGAGGCACATTGACAAATACCTCGGCGTCGTGTAGAAACACCTCGTCTTGGGGCGCCTGGGTGGCTCAGTCGTTGGGCGTCTGCCTTCGGCTCAGGTCATGGTCCCAGGGTCCTGGGATCGAGTCCCGCATCGGGCTCCCTGCTCCGCGGGAAGCCTGCTTCTCCCTCTCCTACTCCCTCTGCTTGTGTTCCCTCTCGCTATGTTTCTCTCTGTCAAATAAATAAAATCTTAAAAAAAAAAAAAAAAAAAAGAAACACCTCGTCTTCTTAAAAGGCAAGACGTGATATTATAAATAGGTTTCTCTTTTAATTAATTTACTGGTTTAATGCAATTACATATAAATCCCGGTAGGATGGTTTTTTAGGAAATGGGACAAAGTGACTCTAAAATGCATTTGGACAAATGCATGAGTGAAAAGAGCCAAGAGAAAAAAATGAAGGAAAGTAACAAGGTGGGGATTATAATATGTTTAATATCTATGAGTGCTGGGGGGGGTGCAATAAATTTAAAAGGGTGTCACTGTTGCAAAAAGACAGATTAATGCAACAGAGGGGAAAGAGTAGCAACAGAGGCTAATGCAAAACACACACAGTAAATCCGTGATAAAGGTGTTGTTTCAAATTGTGTAGCACAGAAGGATTATTCAGTCCATAGTGATTGAACAATTGGCTAACTACTTGGGGGAAAAAATAGATGGCTCTCTACCTTAGCAATACACCAAGCAAAATCCCTGGTGGCTAACCTCACCATTCTTAGGGAGTTTATAACTGGCTTCTTCCAGCCATCTGAGTTTGGTGCAGCTCTAACCTGCTCAATAAATTCTTCTGTGTGAATGAATAAATGATACATCTGCCTCCTTCTGGTCCATAAACTCAAGGAGGGCAAGATGGCTTACACTTGGCAATTCCCGAGCCTCGTAAACCGTGCCTTAAATATAACTCTCAACACATATTAATTGAGTGCAAAAATCAGAATCACATCAACAGCTGTTCTTCCTTTCCCCAACTTATTTTGAGCTTTTGTGTGTTGTTTATCATCTTAGCTATTGCTCTCTTACCTCCTGGATGAATTTCATTAGAGCATGGAAGGAGAAAACCATTTCAGTACCTGAGACACATTCATTCTGTCCTTCATTCGACAAACGTGTTTCAAGCACTTACTACACGCTAAGCAGAGCTCCGAAGGCCTGGGGGTCTAAGTTGTAATGGTCTGGGTTTGGGCAACTTTCTGTGTATTTTCCCAGTCCTTTCTCTGTTTGCTGACTCCAGACAGTCCTCAGTACTCCTGAGTCATTTCTGTGATGTTTCTTCTCTTTGGGCCATAAGAAAGAGGAAAATCATCAGGCAGTGTCATTTCCTCTGATTTCTATTTTAATTTTATTAACCTTATTTTCACCAGGATCAATTCTTCACATAAGTATTGATGAAAAATGTTCTAGCATCATTGTGATATTCCCACTTTTGACCTTGTGAATATTAAACCCCATCATTCAAAATTTTGATGTGTGGGAAATTTTTCTGTATTTCTAAATATAGACCTTCAGTTAGAATTATCCCCACATGATCAATTTATGTTGATATGGCATTTTCTTTTATGAATTTTATTAAATCAGTTTATATCATCATTTTTCTACATATTACATTTTTTCCCCTAAAATTCATTTTCCTTCTCTCTTTTCCTTCTTCCCTGCCCCCTTCCTCCCTGACTTCTTCCCACTGGTTTGGATTGAGTAAGTGGGGGTGCACATGGTGAGGAGGCAGTAGCTCTTGTAAGGATTAGAGCCTGGGTGGGATGAGAAAGGCATCTATTCAGTGATGGTGGGAGACTGACTACATGCAGGGAGTTTGATCAAATAAGTAAATGTATTGAGCATAATATGAGCTGGTTTCCTCTCTGTAGGATAAGGGACTTACAAATACAGAAAAGGAGAAAAACAGTATGAATATATATATTTATATAATTATATATTATATTTTGTAATATATTTATAAAGAAAAAATATATATCCTGGTTCTGCCTAGGAATAATAACACTCCAATAAGCACACTTCATGCCCAGATCTTGATTTGTAAATGCCAGTAGGTTAATATCCAAAATATAATGCACCCCCAAGAAGGACACATCTTCATTTCTGTGGTATTCCTGCCAAAGACTTACAAATCAAATCTAATAGCAAGGAAATATCTGACAAACCCAAATTGAGGGAAAATTTACAAAATAATTGGTTTATAATCCTCAAAAGTGTCAAGGTCATAGAGTCAAAAAAAGACTTGGGAGCTGTTCTAGATCGAAAGAGACATCGTAACAAAAATATAACACGTGATTTTGGAGTTGATCCTTTTAAAGTAAAGGACATGTAATCAAAGATAATTATATGATTTCACTCATTTGTGGAATTTAAGAAACAAAACAGAGGATCGTAGGGGAAGGCAGGGGAAAATAAAATAAGATGAAAGCAGAGACAGAGATAAACCATAAGAGACTCTTAACTCTAGGAAACAAACTGAGAGTTGCTGGAGGGGAGGAGGGTGGGAGAATGGGGTAACTGGGTGATGGGCATTAAGGACGGCACTTGATGGAATGAGCACTGGGTGTTATATGCAACTGATGAGTCACTAAACTTTATCTCTGAGACAAATAATATGCTATATGTTAATTAATTGAGTTTAAATAAAATAAAATTAAAAAATAAATAAAAGAAGTACACATAAAAAATAAAGGACGTGATTAAGACAACTGGCAAAACTAGAATGGCATTCATTGATTAGATGGCAAAAATGTATCAGTATTAATTCCTGATTTTGATGGCTGTACTATAATTATTTAGGAGACTATCTTTGTCTTGGAAAATATTAAAATATTTGGGAATTATGAGGCATTATGTTTGCAAAGCATTTACAAAGGGTTCGAAAAAGTCTTATTAGACTATCCCTATAATGTTTCTCTATGTTTAAAATAATTTTGAAATACAAAGTCCAAAATTTGTTATTTTAATTGTTAAATATAAACGACTTCATGTAAGTATATTACATATATAATAGTTATATATTATATATATTATGCTTAATACATTTACTTATTTGATCAAACTCCCTGTATGTAGCCTATCTCCCACCATCACAATATAAGTATAAATTATTTCATATATACCAAGAGTGGTGCAGACAATAATTTCACAGACAAAAAAAGGAACCAAGTGAAAAAGCAGGGTAAAGTGAAATACATATTGAGGGACACAAACATTATGACCAAATTTCCTGGGTTCTATTCCACCATCTGCCTTTATTAAGCTGTAGGATCTATCCGGGCAAGTTTCCGAAAACCCCTCTGCCTCAGTTTCGTAACTGTAAAACGAGGCAACATTAATATCAATCTTCCAAACTTATTTGAGAATTGAGTAAAATAAATCACAATGTCTGTCATATTGGCTGATCCACAGACATCTCTGATTAGTGTTTGCCATCTTAAAAGCATCATTACTAATCTTTTTTTAACCAAATCAAATTTTCCCAGGCAAAATTCTGCATGTCTACATTTTGTCAAGAATATCTGAGTCTGTCAACAATTCCTCGTCAACAACAGATTTTACTAGGTAGGACAATCTGAACCGTGACCAGCTGTACCTTCTTTTAACCCTTCTACCTGGTCTCATTTTTTTCCTTGGGTCATCTGCCCTTTGCAGATTGCAGTGTTCTTAAAAAGCTATGATTCTTCAGTTTTTCTGCCATTACAAATTTTGCCATGTGTGGATTTAACACTTGTCAGTTTTAGTTTGTGTCTTGAAATTCTGTGAGTTCTACGTATTATGAATTACATAAAAGACTGGTGGTTTTTATCCATCTCTTGCATTGGAAAACACTCTTCTAAAAACCGGGCGTGTGGGCATGGATGCACACAAGAGTCAAGATGGCAAGGCACGAAGCTTGTCTCATATCTTATCACTCATCTGGGATGTAGAGGACAGGACAAGTGAACTTTAAGAGTCTTGTAATCTGAGATTTCAGGATGCCTATGGGAAATTTTGCACATACATAGGAAGGCTGCAGTGAGAAGGAGATGATTACTGCAGAAAGAGCCCTGGCTTTTGAATCCAACAGCCTTGATCTTAGATCCCAGCTCCACTGTGCTTAAGCAGGTGACATTGGGTAAACCAGGTGATCTTCAAAGCACTAATCCGCTGAGCTATAAAATGGGGAGGGTGCTGTTCACCTTTAGAATTTTGGGGATTGAAGGGGATAATATACGGAATGCATTATTCCTAGTGCTTGATAGACAATAGGTGTTCAATGACTGAACAGAAACAAGTCCTTAAACCATCAAGGTGTTGGGACTGAGGGACCAGATATTGGTGACTACAAGGCCTAGCCCTGCACTGCCCAACAGGCTCAAGTCCTTCCTGAAATCCTGCAAAATCTTATTCAGAAAAGATGTGGGGCTTAGAGAAAGATCATTCTCCTGGGTCTTCCACCACAAACAAGAATTTTGAGTTTTACTGGGAGTAGGATAAGCTTCCAGAAAGGGGCGTTTCTTATGGCCTCATGGTAATGTCCTTCTCTTTGAAACTGGACCCACCTGAGGAGCATGTCTCTAGCTTTGGTTTTGTTAGAGATGACCCCCTAATACTAACAACTTAATACTCGCTACTACTAGCTAGAACTAACTACCATGACTATCCCCCCGCCACCACAGAACAGTCAGGGGTAAAGTACGGTCACAGGTTTTCCATCTGGTGGCTGTTTGAGTGGGAGTGTCACTGCTTGAAAACTGGATCCAACCCAAATATGGCCTTCCCAAGGCCGGCCACTGAATACCACTGAATACCAGTGGGTAACCACGCGGACCTCTTTTGAGCCTGAGCCCACTATGGCTCTAAAAGTTGCGCAGGCCCCACGCCTTACAGAAGACGTGGTTAAAGCCAGGGTCCCTGGAACCAGATTATCCGATTCCCCACCCTCCCTGTTGAAAGCTCTGTGACCTTGGACCACGTCATTTCCAGTACCCCAGTACCCCGGTACTCCGTACAATACCGGTACGTGAATTACAAGGTGGTTGGCAGGAATGACTTCACGCACATAACGGGCTTGCCTCAGGGCCTCGCCTATGCATGAAAGAACCTAGCTTGTTCTGATGTGAGTTTTTAACACTTGTGGAGGCAAAACTCCTTTTGCAGCACTTAACCAATGAAGAATGCTGACCCCAGGCCCCACCTCTGTTTGGCATATGTCTCCTCTCGATGAGCCACCAGCCCTTACTCCACCTGTAATAATTACGTAATGATAATGTAATAATAATACTACCCATGAACCATCCACTCAACTCCATTTTTCACCTGATTTCTCTAGGTCTGAAATTCCTCAGCTGAAGGGTCCATTTTGCCCCATAAAAAAATAGTCACTATTGTCGTGTATCTTCGATCTTATTCACGCACTAGCTGGCTCCTTTCAACCTCACACTTGCATGCACCTAACACCTGCCCCGCCGTCCTGCTTCCGAGGTAGGTGCACGTCTGCGCAGCCCCTCGGTATCCTAGTGCTTAACCCCGGGCATTAGCCAGCATTATTTGGGGTTGAAAGGAAACGTAGAACCTGCCCCATTTTTAAGATGAGGAAACAGATGGGGGCGGGGGATGAAGGGAAAGAGAACTGAAATATACGGACATTCATCAAGCCCACTCTTGGTGTCAAATGCTGTCGCAGTTTTCCCATATGATTTCAGTGAGGCCACGAGGCAGTCTCCCCATGTTGGTGTTCTCGTTCTCTGCTTACCTGCTGACACATGTGAGATTCACAGAGGGCTGGATATGTTGCCCGAGGCCACACAACTGGAATACGGGTAAATCCAAGATCTGAGGCAGACCTTTCTATTTCCAAAGCCCATTTTGGTCCTTTTGCTAAATCATGTGACTCAGCTGCCACGTGATGTCTCTAAGGTCCAGAGCTCACAGAGAGTGCCTGGGATTTGGATGCAATCCCCAACCCCCCATTCAGTTTGATCAGTTGCAAGGCCTTTTAAAATATATGGTTTATAACCCGCTCGAGTTACTAGAATGGTCAAAATGCACATGTATCATTCCTATAGCAGAAATACTAAATGTTGTGTATGCAAAAGGCATCATCTGATAAACCAGCTACTTAGAGTTTGTCAAATCCAGACATTGTGATAAACTATTGCTTACCATAAGAGAATGTATTTCTAAAGCCATGAGAGCATATCAGAATGGATAGTAAATCCCCTTTCTCTTATCTTTATAGAAATGTTTTCCCGTCTCAGCAAGCAGAAGGGGGGGGGTGGTGTGTCTCTTAAGTTTCCAATCCGATTTAGAGGTCGTTCCTGTGAGCCAGCCTTCCCCTTTTCATGTCTTTGAGCTCTGAGGTCGTCAGTCTGGGGGCCAGGAAAGACAGTTTGCTTCTTCCTAGTGGTCACGCACGGAGACTCTCACCTAACATGGATTTAGAAGCTGCGGCTATATTCCCAATGGTGAGAGATTCTGGGGATCCCTCCAGAGTCCAGGGACCATCAACACCACAGCAGCAACCGCCTGTTGAACAATTATGTGCCATGGGCTTTGCATGAATCATCCCCACTGATCTGCCAGCAATCCTAGGAGGTAGATCATTTTATCATCCCCATTTTGCACATGAGGACCCTGAGGCACAAGGAAGGTCAGCTGGAAAATGACAAAGCTTTTCAAACAGACCTTTCCAACAGGACATTCTGAAGACTCCAGAGAATGTCTTCCTGAAAGAAAGGTCGATTGGGGCATTTAGCCATCGTTTCCATTCCGTAGTGGTTGAGGGTGTCCCAAAGGAGTGTTAACTGCCCACATTTCCAGGCTTTGCTTGCACATGGGCCAAATAGTTTCCTGCAGCAACGGAGAAGGTTCTGGGACAGAAAGCAGAAAACCACATGGTACGCGCCTCAGGCGGGATGTCTTCACCACAAGGTGATTCTGAGGTCACAAAGAGCTGTCCATTGGAGCTGTGGCTGAAACGAGGAGGTGTGGGAGGCTGTTTTCTAAAGATGGCCTCACCAGTTTACATATCCAGCCCCACATGTTCTTCTCATCCTGTGACATTGACACTCCTCCTTCAAGCACTGGGATCTTTATTCCCTTTCCTTGAAGTGGGATGGCAGGTGGATCATTGTAACTACCTTAACCAATAGAAGAAGCTGGAAGTCATGCTGCATGACTTCTAAGGCCAGGTCTTAAAAGACGAAAGAGCTTCTAGCTGCTGTTCCCTCCCTTTCTGTCCACACCTGCCTTTGGCACTTAAGCCAAGCAAGGAGGCCATGGATCCTACAGCTGCCCTGTGGAAGAATCTCAGAGCTATGGCCAAGGAACCCTTGTGTGTGAGCCTCCATCACTTTGAGTCCTTCTGGCACCAACAGCCAAGTAAAGGAGTGTCCATCATCCCATTTGCCACCTAACAGCAAATTCATGAGAGACCCTCACCCCCCCACGACTCCCCACCAAACCAGATTGTCCAGCCAAGCCGCGCTCTAATTCTTGCTCTACAGAAACCGTGAAAGAACAAATTAGGATTTTAAGCCACTAAGTTTTTGGATGCTCGGCTACCCTTAACAGTAATTAAGACATGAGCTATGCATGGAATCAGGGCATCAAAGGCATTTGTTAAAGCCAAGTGCCCAGTGGTTCTAAGTTTCATGATAGCAGGGCTGTCTCTGTTGGTTTTCTGATTTATCTCCAATGCCTAGTGTTATGTCTGAAACATAATACCCTCTCAGTGAATGTTTGATGAATGAATGACTGAATCAATCAGTCAGTCAATGCATGGCATTTGAGGCCAGGAGGAGGGACTTATCTGAGGTCAGAGAAAGACACAGATCTCAAAAACAAAACAAAACAAAACAAAACAAACTCCAGAGTGGATACTGTGCAGGATGTTGTGGTAAAAATCACACTTGCCCAGCTCTTTGCTTAAGATTTTATTTATTTATTTGAGAGAGAGGAGAGAGCACGAGCAGGGGGAGTGGCAGGCAGAGGGAGAAGCAGGCTTCCCACTGAGCAGGGAGCCCAACATGGGGCTCGATCCCAGGACCCTGGGATCACGACCTGAGCCGAAGGCAGATGCTTACCCACTGAGCCACCCAGGTGCCCCAGGAAATAAGATTTTAAAAAGCAAAACTAATTTGAATCCTAAGAAGTGGGTCTGAGTTCCCGTTCCGTTATTTGGTAACGCTGAGACCTTCCTTGACTCCCGAGGAGCATCTCATGAGTGCAATGATACGCGCAGGTGGTACACAGAAGAAGGTAGACACCTCCGGGGCTGAAGTCAGCAGAGAGAAGCAAAGTGGGTCACCCGGAGTGCTTCCCGTCAACCCACAGACTCCAGCGGAGGTCAGCCCCTTCCGTCTGCTTCACTTAAGACGAGTTGATAAAGTGGCCCTGCTCCTTAGCTCAGACCGTGCAGCTCTGATAGATGTCAGCACGCTTGGTAAATGCAGAGCAGTGCTTCTTAAATTCTAATGTGCATACCAATCACCTGGGGATTTGTTAAAATGCAGATTTTGATTCAGTCAGTGTATTCATATCCTCGGGGGCTGCTGTAACAAATTACTGCACACTTGGCGGCTTAAAACAACAGAAATTTATTCTCTCGCAGTTCCAGAGGCTACAAGTCTGAAATCAAGATGTTGGCAGGGCTGGTTGCTCCTGGAGACTCTAGGGGAGAGAATCTGTCCCCTGCCTCTTTCCTGGCTTCCGGTGGCCACTGGCAATCCTGGGTGTGCTCTGGCTTGTGGAAGCATTATTCCAGCTTCCTTCCTGGCATGTCTCTGCGTGCTCTCTCCTCTTCCTAGGACATCACGGTGTATGATTTGGTCTCAAGATCCTGCAGGGAGGACCACCTGCAAAGACCCTTATTCTGAATAAGGTCACCTTCTGAGGTACTAGGTGGACATATCTTTGAGGGGGGGGGGACACTATTCTACTCCTGATGGAAGGTCTAGCACATGGCCTGAGATTGCATTTCCAACGAGCTCCTAGACACTGAACTGTGGGTCCACAGACCACACTTTTACGAAGCAAAGCTCTACAAGGGCCATGGTGTTCGTTTTTGCAGCATTTCAGGTGGGTTCTGTATCACATGGATGCACACACAGACCCACTATAAGTTACAAGTTTTGTTAGCCAAAATTCTAGAACTTTTCAAGAGTGTGGAGTGAATGCATAGGGCAAGAATAATAGAAGCATAATTTGAACAGGGATTTTCCTAGTCTCAGGCACCCTCCCGTGACACTTGGCTACTGAGGACAATGTCCGAACATATAGGTCCTTGCCAAAATATGAAAGCAAGCACAAGCATTTTTATTCTATTGTGTTTTTATTTGTAGGGGCTCAACAGAAATCTCTCGACCTGCCAGAGCAACTTTGACGAATAACGTATGTGTTTCTATTTAGGGGGATGTTTACAAATATCCAAGTCTCCCTATTATTTAACTAAACTCTCATCAGCAAGGCCACAGTTTATCTAAGAGAGAAGTCAGGGTCAGCAGCCTGCTATCCCTCGGTGAACCCGCTGCCTGGGTTTGGATCCCAGCTCTGCCACTTATTAGCTATGTCACATTGGGCAAGCTTATCGCCTTCTCTGTTTTAGTTTCATTGTTGGAAAAACATGGAAAATAGTAGTACTTATTTCATAGAACTGCTTTACAGGTTTCAGAGCTAATATATAGAAAGCATTTGGAATAGTGCCTAGTCCATAGTAAACATCCCCCAAACTTAACCATTGTTATTATTATATTTATTATTATTATTTCCTTGGAGTTCACTCTGTAGTTCTGATGAAATGCCACCTTGTTATCTGGGTGTTTTTTAATAGAGAGTTTGGTCCAGGGACCACGATAACAAAATCTATTTCCCTGTGCCATTTAATATTTCATTTTTTATCTGTTGATTTAACGTATCCCTCAGCTTGTGCCCAGAAGGATATGAGGGCAAGGAGGAGCTCTCTAATCCATAACACTGACAATTTAGGGCCAGCTTGTGATTATTTCCTGACCTTATTCCTTGGCATGGGTGAGTTGCCCATGGACGTTTCATCCCGAGAAGTGCTACATAGAGGAGAATACACAACCCCATGAGTCTTCCTGTTGATGGTGAGAAATGGGGGAAATGTGACCACTGATCCCCGGAGAGCTGGTATGGGGGAATGGCTGTGACAGGACTTCCTTAACAATCTTTCTTTAGAGGAGCATGTCCTAAGTGACAATCAGGAAGCAGCCATGTTACAGTAAGAAGTACCCAGAAGATGACCCCACATCCCAGCCCAAATCTCTCCTTCCCTCCATGGTAAAGATGACTTTCAGATTGTTAAGTGTTCTACTACCCAAATTCCTCCTTCCGGATATCGCTCTTTGCAGGGTAGAGTGATGGTCCATCCACTAAACTTTAAATATTGATAAAAAGAGATAGGATTTCCATAATAACAAAATCTTTTAATTTATGGAGCACAGATTGTCTATTAGGGACAATACAAGACATCTTATATATGGATCCATGTTTAATGTTCATTATAACCCTGTGTATCAGGCATCATTGTGCTCATTCTGCAATGAAATAAATGAATTGTAGAGGATACATAAGTTCCCCAAGATCACAGAATTTGTATATGGAGGAAACAATGTTCTTTTAAAGTATATATATATATATATATATATATATATATATATATATATATACTTTCGCCTTCTCTGTTTTAGTTTCATCGTTGGAAAAACATATATATATATTTATTTATTTATAAAAGATTATATTTATTTGTCTGAGAGAGAGAGAGAGAGAGCACAAGTGCACAAGCCAGGGGAGGGGCAGAGGAAGAGGGAGAAGCAGACTCCCTGCTTAGCAGGGAGCCCGATGCGGGGCTCAATCCCAGGACCCCGAGATCACTACCTGAGCCGAAGGCAGACACTTAACTGACTGAGCCACCCAGGTCCCCCTTTCTTTTTCATTTTTTAAAAATAATCTCTACTCCCAATGTGGGACTCAAACTCACAACCCCAAGATCAAGGGTCTCATGCTCTACTGACTGAGCCAGCCAGGCACCCTGGGAGGAACCAGTATTTGAACCTTTGGTGCCTGACTCAACTTTTATGTTGTAATACATGATGTAGTATATAGCATCCAAAATGCAATGTATAATATCTAGCATAATATACTCTGGATACAGTGTTTCAATCATATACTTTACATGATTGTGAGTGTTACCCATTTGCTCTCAGGTACATGTGTTATTTTTCTAATGTATTTTAAATATAACGTGTGTGTGTGTCTATTTAATTACATGTTCTTTTCAGTACTTTAAAGCAATAACACAAGGCCAACTTGATAGGAGATGAGGATGAATGATAAGTTTTTCATAAAATTCCAGGCAAATAAATTCACCTGTGGATTCTATAAATAATCTGAACAGGCCATTGAGTTTCATGGTCTGCTCAAAGTCAGTCTCACGGTGCATGATGGATGCTTTTATATATTTGTTGCATATGAGAAATCGGTGGCTAACTAGGTAAGAAAATTACCTGTCAGTTTCCAGAAAGAACAGATCTCAATAAGAAAACCATACTGTTGTACAAATTGGAACAATTAGAACGTACTAGACATGTTTTGGACAGTTGCCTTCTCTTGGGGTTAGAAGTTTTTATTCCAACGATATTTTTATTGTTCAATGAGGTGGACAAGAAGGAAGGGAAGAGAAACATGGTTACAAACACTTATTGAGTTTTTATTACATGTCAGACACTGTTCTGAGTGCTTTGTATACTTCTCACAAAAAATCCACTAAGTAGTTCTCATTCTAATCCCAGGTTTATATATAAGAAAATTGAGGCATAGTGGGCATGCTTGATATTCTCTGTCCCTCCAGGTTCATTCATTCTCCACGTTTCTCCACCCTGCTCTGTGACCTGGACACTGAACGCTGTGGACCACTTTATCTAGGCTCCCTGGCCACCTGGCTTCTGATCAGGTTCAGCCAATAAGAGGCATCAGCTAGAGACAGGGTGTGGAAGAGAAGACTACCTGGAGATATTTCTACCCCTGCCTCCATTGCTGGTGGGCTGTGGGTTGGCAGCAGCCGAATTCTTTTGCTGAAGACCATAGTTCACATCAGGTGGCCCTCTCCAATGACTCTTGTTGAATTCTGGTAAATTCTCCCTCTCCCTATGCCTGCAAGGAGGATGACTCTCCACACTGGCTGGCTCAGGGTGTTTCAATGACCCTCGTCAGGTTTTCTAAACCTTCCCATACCTTTGCACACACTTCCATCATTAGACTCTCTTCCAGGGCCGCCTTTTTCTGGTCATGGCCCCAAGAGTGAAGGTAAGCTTCTGGAACCTTCCCAAAGTAACACGGGGAGTAAGTACAACAGGAAACACTGGAGAACGAGCAGATTTGGAAGTGAGAAGAAAGCTAAGTTAGAATTTGGACATGTTGGATTTGAAGTACTCCCTGAACAACCTAGTGGAGGGTCCGAGAGACAGGGTCCCGAGCCCTCAGAAGTGGACTGGGTTGATGGACACAGATGGCAATGGAAGGAAAGCCATGGGATGGTGTGAGAGACTCCCTAGGAACATGTTCAGAAAAAGAAGAGTAGAGAGGATGGAACCGAGTCCTGAGAAAAACCAATATCAAGGGTCTGGGATGAGCAGGACAGACGGCAGGGGGTGGGGGTGGGGGTGCCTGGAGAGGGTAATAAAATAACACACACATTCAGGTTCTAGAAGTTGTGGGATGAGATGATGTCAAAGAAGAAGGAGTGGATAACAGAGTGGAATTTCCCTGAGAGGTCAAGTACAGCAGGAATTGAGAAGTTTCTATGGCATTTTTAAAAATTGTGATAAAATACACAGATCATAAAATTTACCATTCCAACCACTTTCAAGTGTACAGTTCAATGTGATGTTGTACAATTAGCACATGATCTAGTTTCAGACATATCTGACATATTATAAAACTGCTTTATCCAACCCCCTGGTATCAGCACAATGAAAGACTTCTAAGTCAATGGTGTGGTCTGGAGAGCCCGGAAATAGACTCAAACTGACACGGTCATAGATGTGAAAATGTTTCATAGGGGAAAAAAAAAACCTTGGCCTCTTCTTTAAACCATATAAAAAAAAAAATCAGTTTGGGATGGACCACGGGCCTGGGCATAAAAGGCAAAAGTATGACGTTTTAGAAGAAAAGATACCCAAGTAGTCACGCGACCTGAAAGTGGTTAAAAATTTCTTAAGTAAAATACAAAAAAAAAAAAAAAAAAGAAAAGAAAAGAAAAAGAAATGATAAGCTGACTTCATCAGAATTAAATACTTTTGCTCACCAAAAATCGCAAAGAAGTATTTTGCAAAACACCGATGTGACAAGTGACTTGCATGAGAATATAGAAGGATCTCCTGCAAGTCCATGATAAAGACACAAACGATCCAGCTGAAAAATGGACAAAGCCTTGAGCAACCTCTCACAAGGTGAGACATTTCAAATAAGCACGTGAAAATGGGCTCAACACCATCAGTCATCAGGCAAAAGTAAAGCCCCAGTGACATATCGCTGTGCCCTCACCTGAATAGCGAACACTAAACAAGTCTGACAACATCAAGTGTTGGCAAGGATTCGGAGCAACCACAACCCTTATCCACTGCTGGCCGATGTGGAAAATGGTGTGTCTACTTTGGAAAGAATTGGCAGCTTCTATCCAATAATGAAGCAATTCTACTCCTAGGTATAAGCTGAAGAGAAATAAAAAAATACGTCCACAAACAAACTTGAACAGAAATGCTGACAGCAGCTTCATCGAAGCCAAAAGTTAGAAGAGCCAAATCAGGCATTAACAGGAAAATGCATAAATAATTAGTAGCATACTTCCGCAATGGGCTAACAGCTCAGCAATAAACAGGAATGAACTATTTATCTGTGTGACAACATAGATAAATCACTACGATACGGTGGGTGAACATACTGTATGATTCCATTTACATAACATTTTAAAATAAGTAAAACTTGTCTATGCTGAAAAACATCAGAAAGATGGTTGTTTTTTGTGAAGGACTGACTAGAAACTGAGGCATGAGGGAACTTTCTGGTGTGATGAAAACACTGTATATATCGATAGGATTGTAGGTTACATAGATCTGTGCATTTCATTCTGTGTATACCTTGCCAAAAAAAGAATTAAAAACAATATTTGAACTCTAGTTAATTGGTTTGCTTTTTATAGTGGCGTGACTTAGCAGGTCTGAAACTACTTTTTTGTGTATCCTGGACTTGAGCAAAAGAGTAAATATTTTGAAGATAATGAGATCTAGGTTTCTCACTGTTAGAAAAGGAAGCTGCAGATATGGGGGTGGGGAACCAGAAAGTTCCCTGTGCTGTGGGATTAGAATTAGGAGTATCACTATAAACTCGTGGTTTGTAACGTAGGGTGTGTGTGTGCGTGTGTGTGCATGTGTGTGTGTGTGTGTAGACATATAAGTATCCTATTCTATCTTCTGAGAGGGTCTAGGAGCAATGATACAACAGTAGCAAAGTTCACATCCAGACCCACACTTTTTTTTTTAGGTTTTATGTAAATTTCAGTTAGCTAGTATACAATGTAATATTAATTTTAGGTGTACAATATAGGGATTCAACACTTCCCAGACCCACATCTTGGTTTCCAAATATCATTCTCCTCTGAAAGCCACCTGATTCCTTGCCCAAAAGGCCAAATCCAGGGCTGGAAATCCATTTTGTGCCAGAAGAGAAGGGAAGGCTCAAGAGTGATGCAGATATGTCAAAAGGACATGACACCAACATGAAGGAGTTCCTGCTGGCTCAGTCTGGTGGTACCGTTTGTGCAGGGAAATGAATAATGATAATAGATTACAGCTCACAGAATAAAATAAGAATCAACCAGTCCAGAGTGATGCAGATGATAAATGAATAAATAAGTAAATGCAGAAAATGGATGGAGTTAGAAAACCATCAATTAATGTTAAACCACAGTTGTGAACGTTTGATAAAGGAACAGGATATGTACAGAGTTTCAAGGTATCTATGTACAAATGATAAATTTTAAAGGGAATACGGTAGATATGCCGTGGAGAAACCTGGTAGACCACAGTAACCAAGTGACTTTGAGGAACATGCTACAAAATAACCAATCGAAACGAATACTTATGTAGCGTGATGAATGAGATGGGGCACAATGTTAAGACTATGGGTGAAGGATATTGGGATTTTTCTTGGATTCATCTTGCAGCTTTTCTGTAAGTTTGACATTATATCAAAATCTAGTGTTGAGGGAATGAAAGGGAGTATGGCCCAGGAGGTGATTCCTGAAGAGCACGGCCTCAGGCCAGGCCATTAAGCTCTTGGCTAAACAAGCCGAGGCCGAGCCTGGGTTGGCAGGTGCCGAGAAGCAGAAATTGATGATGAGAAGTCTGTAAATCAGAAAGCTGGTCTAGATCATAAAATCAGAAGTTAAAGAAACACATGTTGGGCTCTAGGCAATTTAATTCCTTTGCATACATTATTCTGAAGGTTACTTTATAATTACAAGCATAACTAATACAAAGTTCCATACTTCGTGGTTAAGGTTTTGTAGGGGAAGGAAAAACATCAGCAGCTGGAGCTAGGATCTGCACGTCTGCGCATGGGCCAGGCACCGGGCACCCACTTCTCTGGGTCTTCCCAACACCCCTCTCTGGGAGATGTCACCACCTGCATCTTACAGAGCAGGGTGTGTTTGCAGACTGGCCCCACACACCGAGGGCAGGGAGAGAAGCAGGCCACTCCAGGCGAGCAGGTGGCAGGGTTAATAAGCAAAGGGACCTAATTTAGGAGGCCTGTCCCAGGTGACGCAAGACCAGTGGATATCTGTAGCCTGCTGCTCAAAATCTTAAAAGTTTATACAGAGGCCTTACCAGGGTTCAGTCACAACTACCTCCCAGATGGTCTCCACAACACATTGCCCTCTCAAGGCTGCATCCTTGAAAATGGCTTCCCCCGTGGGACCAGGGGATGGAACACACCTTCGAGGGACAGGGGACGGGGTGACGAGCCAGGCATTGCCCAGAAGCATTTCCATCAACCAGGGGTCCCACCCTCTCCATGACCTCCTCCACCAAGGAGAACCTGAGGCATCGGAAGCATGTCTTGCCCAAGGTCACACAGCTAGAAAGTGTTTCGAGAAGGAGGTGGCAGGGGCGCTGCAGAGAGAATGGAAAAACAGATGGATTTCGACCTCAATACCTCTTCTGGAAGGTAAGCTCCAGGGGGATTAGGGACCTTTGCCTATTTTTTTCAGGGGTAGATGTCAGAACCTAGAGCAAACATTGCTCAAAGAAATGCTCAGTACATCATTGCCAAATGAGTGAACAAATTGTCCCTTGGCTCGGCAAAACCTAAGTCATTGCCAACTTCTGGTGACAGTCACTTGCCGTGCGGTGGCTCAATGGGAAGATGAGAGGAAGTGAACACGGTGAGTTAAGGCAACTCTTTTGAGGAACTTCGCTCTGATGGACAGAAGGGAAATTTGGCATTTCGTGGAGAGCATGAGGGTCAATGGAGGGCATCCTATAGGACCTGTTACGTCATATTTATACATCGGTGGGTTGATCCAGTTAAGGTAGAGAAATGACATAGGAGAGAAGGGGGATGCCAGGATCTTATGGGATTCCACAGTGACTGAATCTGGTCAGAAGAGACAACATGAGAGCAGAGTGTGCCCAAGATCCTAAATGTGTTTTGTCAGTGCCTAGCCCCACAAAGCAAGCAGATAATGATTCTACAAGTCCTGGGGAGAACGTTCACTGTCCCTGTGTTGTATTATGGAATCCTTCTCTGCAAGTTAAAAGTTTCCTTCACGTTATTTTCCTGGGGTGGGGGGGAACCCCACAAAAATCTCCTTTCTCTAAGAAGCTTCTGGAAACTTTCATGGAAATAGAGCTTCCTTCCGGAATCTGCATTTTCCCTACCATGTGTCGGGTTGTACTAGACGCCTCATTGAAACCCCACACCGGTATTAGGAAGTCTGTATTCTAAAACCCATTTAATGATGTGGAATCTGAGGGCTACAACGTTTAAAGAACTTTCTGAACATTACACAGCTAAAGGTAACTTTCGGGAACTAAACCCAGGTTGTCTGTCTGGGTTCATGCTTTTCTACTATATGCCTCTTAGTGGATTTCACTGCTTATTTGTTGATGGTGTTTGGCAGGCCCCTTGGACCAGAGAGCCCAGCCCAGAGGGAAAGCCGCTGTGGGCAGCAGTGAGGCTTTAGATGATTTGGCCAGCCTGCTTCTCCAGGAAAAACCCCCGAAAGCTTGCCTACATGTCCCCTGCCAACGTACCGGGATAGGGCAGGACAGACCCAGCAAGTTTTAACGTCACAGCGGTGGTGACATTTTTGCTTCAACAGGACGACCTTTCTTCCTGTTTCTACAGTGCCCAGAACATCAGCATTTCATCATTTAAAAATGTGTTTTCTCCCCATAGAGGAACAGAGGAACCACCTCAAGCATACTCGTTCATAAAAAGAACCCCCAACCTACATGCAAAAATATGAACGGGTCTCAAAAATATTGGTGGAGCAAAGGAGGGAGGAAGACACCAGAGCAGTGTGGTTCCATTTATATGAAGTTTAAGAACAAGCAAAATGACTCTATGGTGGGGGGAGTCAAGATCGTGATTGGTATTGACTGGCAGAGAGCAGGAATATATCTCCTGGCATGATGGAAATATTCAGTATCTTGATCTGGGTGGTGATCTCCTTGATCACAGGAGTCTGCACCTGGAGAAATTAACTGAGCTGAGCTATTAAGAACTGTGTGTCGTGTAGGTCAATTATGCCTCCGTTTTAAAATATGCCTTCCCTGAGAACGTGGCCTTGCGGGGAAGGGTGAATATCCACAAAAAACATGGGGCGGATCGTCTTTTGGCAAAGGAGACAGGAGATGGACAGGGGTGGATGAGGAGGCAATCTGTAGGGTCTGAGGTAGAGGTGAATAAGTTGTGTGTGTGGGGGGGTCTCTGCCAGCCACCAGGCACTCCGAGAAACCTGGATTCCCTGAACGGGAGCTGGGGAGCTGTCCTCAGCTCGGTCACCGGTGGGGCTGCCGTCAGAACCAGAGGCCGATGGGAGAGCTTTTCCCTTGTTCTCTGCCCCTGTGAGTTGCTGGGGGAAGGAGGGGCCTTGGAGCATGGAGTTCTGCAGAGAAGTCAGCCAGGTTAAAATCCGCGTGTGTGTTCAGCCGCCTTGCTCCTAGGAAGTCATGGAGTTGCCCCAAGGGGAAACTCAAGCAGAGTCAGCTCTGGTCAAACGCCCACACCCAATACACATACCCTGTCATCCTCTCTCCCTCCTTTTGTCACTTGGGTCTTTGAGGCAGTTTCGGATGGGGTTCCGGCCAACATTCTCTCTTCCTCCACCTGGCAGGGCCATTATGTGGGATTTCATTCAAGTGTGGCTTTCACAGAGCATTTCAAACACGATCCCAGGCTGAGCTCCTGACCTCGTGAGGGAGAGGGGAGGATGCTGGGAGCAGGGGAAGTGGGGAGTAAGGGCAGAAGAGGGATGGCCAGTGGGATGGAGTGAGGGGGTGATAGGCAGTGAGGGGAGGATGGGCGGACATAGGAGGTAAAAAAGGGGCATGGGGGAGAGAACTCAGAGTTTAGAGACGAGTCTGCTCTTCCCTCTGCCCAAGTCCTCTGCCCATTTCTCTTTCTAACCATGGATACAGAAGATGGGGTGCCCACAGACCACGGAATAGGATTCAGCCACGAGAGAGGACATCCATCATTTGCAATGACACGGAGGGGCCTTGGGGGCATTATGCTGAGTGAGATAAGCCAGACAGAGAACCACAAATCTTGTAGGATCCCACCTACGTGTGGAATTAAGAAAGCCAAAGTCACAGAAACAGAGAGTAGAGTGGTGGTCACTAGGGGCTGGCAGGTGGGGGCCTGCTTAAACAGCACTGTAATGTTCCCTGAATTTGTAATCGTATTCATTAAGGGTTCCAGACACGAAGCCTTTTCAGCCTCGTTGGAGGAGAGAGTAAGAAGAAAAGGATGCAAACCTCAGGCTACCTCATCATGACAGCTCCCAGGAGCAAAGGAATGAATGGCCCAATTTTGCTTAACTTAAAATCTTCTCTCCCAGTTAATGCTGAGCACCTCCCTGTGTCCACAAGTGTGTATCAGTTACCTGCTATATACAGAGCCCTGACATGTTTTGCTATGCAGAAGTACAAAAGAAATAAAAGGAAGAATAAAGACACATAAATACAGTGGATCAGTTACGACAATAAACATAAGTAGATCTACTTCTCTATTACAAGGCAAAAACTCCTTATAAAAACTGTCTTAAAAAATTCAAGTTATGTTGCTTGTGTCTTCAATGAGAAATAAAGGCGGCAAATAAAAGAAAAACCAGCAAGCAAACCTCAGGAAACAAAATTAAAAAGAAAAAGGAAAGCAGAGTTGGCCATATTACAAACCAGGGAGTTTAAAGAGTGTATCAGACTGAAAAGAATCTGGGTTTTGGACTTAGACCTCAGCTTCTGTCTTAACCTTGACTGATCATCAAGTACCTTACTGAAAAAGTTAGGAGTAAATAATACTTATATTTCAGGATTGTGATAATTAAACTGAATGATGAGGCCTATGTGTAAAACTCACTAAAGTATCCTGGCTCATGGTAGCTAGATCAATAAAGGGTGATATATATTGTTTTTATTATCACTATCTTAAAACAGATTTCTGCTCTAAAAATGAAATGCAGTAGATCATTGACAATTTCAAGATCTAAGTCCTGAAATACATACAATTCCTTAACTTCACACAGAACAACAACCAAGCGAGTTCTTATTTGTTATAGATTTCCCTGAATGCTCACAAATTGACCAGACTTCAAAATGACAAGACCTCACATGCTACTGAGCTACTGAAATCCACTGTCTTGACCAGGGGCTGAAAAAATCAAATCCATATAGAGATCAAGCTGGAAATGAAAACGAGTGAAACTGTCTGGGTAAGATATATGCTTTCGACACAGACATATCACAAATATATATTAAACACATAGGACATCTTTCAATTCCACAATCCCAAGTTTTCTTGAAATGCATGGTCTTGCAAGTCTATATTTTGATAAAGATGGATATAATAAATACCTCACTTTTTCCGTAATTATCCCAACAGGAAAAGAACCCAAATGCAATCATAAATGTCAAGGTGCACTTGGATTTAGGCTCAGAGAGGCGAAAGGGAGTGGTGGGGAATAGTGCAAAGCAGTGAGTGAGAGACATTCTCAGCTCCAACAGGTGGATGCCAAGTGGGCCTAGCATTGCTAGATGTCTCAATCTTTCCAAAGACACAGGAAATACGGGTTTTTATTGGGGAACATTCCAATATTTAAATATAGCTTTTTTTTTTTTTAAACGTGATGTGGGCTGGCAGTCTGTGGGCCAAACAAAACACATTTACGGATATCTGGCCAGCAAAGGCCCTTTATCAAAATCACCTGGCCATGGAATCATCTTATAAAAATCACAGTTATTAATTTACTCTCTACATATCTACTTCCTACTGAGTTCAAAGCATTCATGCTAAACAGCAGAGGAGGTCTCAGCCTAAAAAAAGTAGAGTGCAGTGTTTGCAACTCTGGGTTTTGGAATCACACCTCCTTCTTTTGAATCCCAACTGTGCTACCCTCTGAGCTGTGTGCCATTGGGCAATCTTCCTGTCACTGATCAATAAGATCGGGATGATTCCTAATTTTCTAGGGTGCTATGATAAGGGACACAATGCACTGATTGTTCCCAGTGAACCTGTATTTACAGATTGTCCATAGCCTGGCACAAAGAAAGGCTCACTCTTAGGATAATTAACAACCCAGCAATAAGGTTGTGGCATTTCATCCTGTGTGTCTGTAACCTCCTTCCCTGGCAAGCTTCCTGTTAGTGCTGGCCAGGGCTCCCCTCCCCCCCCTTTTTTTTAATAATGTCTACTCATCCGGCTACCACCCAGATCAACACAGTGATGTAGATACAGATGACTCTTCTCTGGACATTCCAGCCGTCATGTTGAATTATGTGGCTTGAGCCTCATGGTGCCACTGTGCCTTGTAACACGGTGTTACATCGGATGCCGTGAATCACCTAGGCCTGTTAGACCCAATTTATGTCCAGCTGCAGAGCGATATTTTCTTGTGTCATGTCATGTCATGTGCATCCTTACTGACTGACTGTAAGTAGTAGGTGGCTGTAAGATCCCCTAAATTCAGAGTCCTGGACCATGCTGCCACATCAAAGAGCCCCTTCCCTTCCTAGCCCTGGGCCTCCATCCTCAGCTTCCCTAGAAGACTCTCCACCCTTGTTCTTACTGGAAAGCTCCCTTTCTTGCATTCCCTGATTCAGGCTAATTGCCTTTTTGACTTCAAGACTTCTCCAAATGCTTGTCTGATCTGCTTATCCCTCTCTGGTAAAGAATTGGTACTGGCTGTATTCTAGATTGTATACACCCTTACATCCCCTCGAATCTTCTTTCCCGCCCTTGTGTATTTTTCCCTGTCCTCTTACTCAGTTTTGAGGACTTGAGAGCTCTCCTTATTTTTATGACATCCCTCACATTTGGGATAAGGATCATTTATGTACAGCACGACGTAAAGAAAAGTCTCTGGGGTCCAATGGCCATGCTTTTGAGCTCCACTGACCTGCCCGCTGTTTGACTTTGGGTCAGTGACTTTTCCTCTGGAGCTAAGACTCATCATCTGTTGAATGAGGGTGTTCATGTTCCATGATTCATACAGTTGCAGAGACTGAGTGGACAGTGAGGTTGGCCATCAGCACTTCTGACACTTAATCAGCACTCAACAAATGTTTGCTCCTTCATTATATCAGAAAACAGATGCTTATTATAACATGCCACAGGACTTAACTCCTGAGGGTAAGGGCTAGGACTTCATCAATTCTGAACTTGCTGGAGTGGCTGATATGTGAAGGAAGGGCTGAGCGTGCATCGGATGGGGGGGCCCTCCTAGGAGACATGAGCCCCTAATGCAAGCGCTTTGCTTCCCAAAGTGAAGAGAGCTCTCGGAGTCTTCCCCTCACCCCCAGCATCCATGAACTTCCCTCCAAGTCTGGGCTGAGTCCTTGTAACACTTACCCTGGAGAGTCTCATCACCTGGAGGGCTTGTTCAAGCACAGACCGCAGGCCCCACTGCCCAGTTTCTGATCAGTAGGTTTTAGGGAGACCAAATGATCTGCTTGTCTAACACATTCCCAGAAGCTGCTTTTTGCTGCTCTGAGGACCACATTTTGGAAACCACTGCCTTTTTTTATTACCACTCTGCTCTACCTTGGTGGTTCTCAACCAGGGATCGATTCAAGCACCTCCTGGGGGGACATCTGGCAACATCTGGAGACGTTTTTGGATTTCCCAGCCAGGTTGGGGGGAGATGTTGCTGCCTCGAGGAGGAGAGGCCAGAGATGCTGTTGCACATCCTACAGTGAGGGGCACAGCCCCCACAACAGAGAATTACGTGGTCTGAAATGTCACTTGTGTCCAGGTTGGGGAGCCCTGCTCTTCCTCCCCATCCCATGACAACCGGATACCCGGAAGTCAGCAGGCCTCCATGGCGGGTCCCCCCTCCTCCCCTCTGCCCCGAACAAACAACTTCAGGCCCTCAGCCCCCCATGCTTTTCCACTCTAGAGCAAGAGCTGTATGGTCCCACCACTAGCCTGCCTGGAGCCCTTCTGTAGCTCCTCGCAGCCCCTTTGACAAAGCCTAAGACCCTGCCTGTGCTCATGGGGCTGGGCTGTCTCTCCAGCTTCCTCTCCTGCCCCTACCTCACTGACTCTATCCATCAGCCACTCAGATCTGCTCTCAGGTTCTCGACAGTGTGAAGTTCTCTCTTACCCTGGACCTTAGCTCATTTGCTCGTTGGTCTAGAATGTTCTTCCTCATCTCTTGGTGTATTAGTCAGCTGCGGCTGCCATAACAAAGAACCACAGTCTGGGTGGGTGGCTTAAGCAATAGAAATGTATTTTCTCATAACTTTCAGTTTCCATATCAAGATCAAGGCGCTTATCCAAAGTCAAAGTATTGGCAGGGTTGGTTTCTTCTGAGGCCTCTCTCCTTGGCTTGGAGATGGCTGTCTTCTCCCTGGGTCCTCCCATGGTCTCCCTTCTGTATGTGCCTGTATCCTTATGGCTCCTTATAAGGACACCAGTCATATTAGATTAGGGACCACCCAAATGACCTCAATTTAACTTAACTGCCTCTTGAAAGACCCCAAAACAGTCTCATCTGAGGTACTGGGCATTAAGACTTTTGCATATGAATTTGGGGGCACACAATTCAACCCGTGACAGTGGGCCACCAGAATTTTCCCTCAGCTTCAACCTCCTCATCTCTCAAATAGGGATGATGATGCATGGAAAGCCAATGTGCCGAAGAGAAGTGTGGTGAACAAACATGTCCTTCCTAGTACCAACCCAATGGCTTGTCATTCATCTAGCATCTCTCCCAGGGGGCTGGAGGTGGGGGTCAAAGGAGGGACCAATGCCTAGGGCCACATCACCGTCTGGAATCTTGCTCCTCGAAGCGTGGTCACTGGACCATCGGCCTCACCTGGGAGCTTGTTGGCAATGCAGAACCTCGGGCCCCACCCCAGACCAACTGAATCAGAAGCTGCCTTTTCACAAGGTCTTTTGGTGATTTGTGTGCACATTAAAACGAAGCAGCATGGGTCCAGACAAACTACAGAGTCACTCGATTGCTGCCCACTGCCAACACACGTCCCCGACCCTCACAGCCTCTCCAGCAGGAGAAGTTCTGCCATCCCCTCTTTGCCATGCTTCTCGAGTCATTAGGTTTCTTCCTGGTGTCACTTTCTCTGGCAGACAGGAGGAGGAAACATTTTCTCAGAAAGACAAGCTTCAGCCCCGACATTTCACCTCCATGGCCTGCAGCCCATCAGTCAGGAGAGGGTTGAAGGTCACCCTACCTGATCTCCGTGTGGCTCAGGCTTCCTCGTCTGCTCTTGAGAAGGTCAGCAGGCCCAGCGTTGGATTTATGCAGCAGAGAAGCAAAACCATCACGATGGGTCAGTAACACGCATCAAGCAGACAGTGTGGATGGGAAGTCGTGGTCTGGAATGTCAAATTGCTCTTAGGCAGGAGAGATGCTCAATTAATTCTGTCCTTTAACATCTTCTGGAAAACCTCTGCACATTAGAGTACCCACACTACCAGTTCTCAGAGCTCACCTGCATGCTTCTGGCTTTGGCATCAGCCCCTAGAATCTGAGGATGCAAGCTCCAAGTACATCCCACTATGGGCCACTATGGGCCACTGTGGGCCAAGTGCTTTCGGCTGTGGCCATGCGTTTGGAACTGCGAGAGTTTCTGGCCCCAATTTTAAAAAGGCTGCGTCATTTTTTAGCAATGGCTCTGGTGTCACTGCACCCCAGGGCCACGGCGCTCTCTGTAACACAGCTCACCCCACAAAGCCCATCAGCAGCTCAGCCTGCTGCCTTCTGCTTCCCAGGCTTCACTGTCTGCAGTGGACCTAGCTGCCTCCACAGCAGCCACAGATGGAACAGTTTATTTAGGAGACCGTAAAAACCATTCCATGTCCTGTGCAAGGGGTTCTTATCGGTCTGGACAAACAGCTGGACAATTTCCTGGGCTCCTCGGTCTGTTGCTCAGACATCTGGGAATCCTATTGCCGTGTCCTTTGCCATGCCTCATTTCTGGCAACTTACAACACATGCACTGTTAAATACCCATCCCCGAATGTCAGCCAGGCCTGTACCTGGTATCTGCATCTGAGAGTTTCATTCTGTGCACCACTTTAGGCTCAAAAATAGCCCCCTGGCCCCAGAAGATGCAGCCCTCTGATTTGCACGTGGTCCCCGCTGATGGAAGATGCTCTAAGTATTTGCAGGAGCTAGCTGACCTACCTTAGCATCAGTTCTTTAAATTATTAAAAAAAAATTTTTTTAAAGATTTATTTATTTGGTGGAGGGCAGAGGGAGAGAGAGAATCTCAAGCAGACTCCCCACTGAGCACAGAGCCTGACTCGGGGCTCGATCTCACAACCCTGAGATCAGGACCTGAGCCAAAATCAAGAGTCGGACACTTAACCGACTGAGCCACCCAGGCGCCCCCGCATCAGCTTTTACTTATTATTTTAAAAATATTTTATTTATTTATTTGACAGAGAGAGACATAGTGAGAGAGGGAACACAAGCAGGGGGAGTGGGAGAGGGAGAAGCAGGCTTCCCACTGAGCAGGGAGCCCGATGAGTGGCTCGATCCCAGGATCCTGAGATCATGACCATGACGCCCAACAACTGAGCCACCCAGGCACCCCTCGCATCAGCTTTTAAAAGGTGAATGGTTTTGATTGAATTTGTCCCCTCGGCCTCTCTGAAATGTTTTGAAGTCTCATCAATGGCAATCGAGTAACGGCAATTACTGGCTGATGTCAGGTGCTTCCCAAGTGAAAACATTTCGGCACCACTCATTTTTTTAAATTAAACTTTTCATTTTGAGATCATGTAAATTCACGCAAAGTCCTAAGAATTCACGCAGAGATTTCCAGCGTGCCCTTTATCCAGTTTCCACCAAGTGTAACATCACGCAACACTGTGTACAATATCACAACAGGGCTGTTGATATTGATACAACCTATCTAGGTTGTATCTACAGAACGTCTCTGTCAGCACAAGCATCCTTCATAATGCCCTTTTATAGACACACCAGCTCCCTTTTCCCCCCTGCTTGAGGTGAATCTGTTGTGACCCGTTTCTATGACTTGATCACATCAAGGAGTTCTATAAATGGGATCACAGAGTCCGTAACCTATTGAGATGGGCTTTTTTTTTTTTTTTTTAATTTCATTCAAAATCATTCTCTGGAGATTCACCCAGGCTGTGTTTATGTATCATTTGTTCCTTTTTCTTGCTGGGCAGTATTTCATGGTATAGATGTACCAGTTTGTTTAACTAGCCACCCTCCGAAGGACATCTGGGCTTTGGGATATAATAAATAAAGCTTATGTAAACATCTGTGTACAGATTTTGTGGGAACATATGTCTTCATTTCTCGGGGATAAATGCCCAGCAGAGCAATTGTTGGGTTATATGGCGGCGGCACGTTCGATTTTTTTAAAGAAACTGCCAAATAGTGTTCCAGAGTGGCTGCACCATTCTACACTCTCGCCAGCAATGTAGGAGTGATCCAGTTTCTCTACATCTTTCCCAGCGTTTGGTGTTGTCACTATTTCTTATTTCAGCCATGTTGATAGAGGTATAGCAATATCTCATTTGTATTTCCCTGCTGGCTATTAATGTTAAACATCTTTTCATGTGTTTATTTTTATCTGTGTATCCTCTTTGGTATAACATCTCTTTATAGCTTTTGCCCATTTTATATTTCTTTCTTTTTTTTTTCTGTTGAATTTTGAAAATTCTTTACACATTCTAGATGTTAGTCCTTTGTCAGATGTGTCGTTTGCAAATATTCTCTCTCGATCAGTGGCTTGTCTTTTCCTCCACTTACCAGGACCTTTTATAGAGCAAAAGTTCTTAATTTTGATAAAGTCCAATTTATCAAGTTTTTTTTTAATGGATCACATTTTTGGTATCAAGTCTAAGAACTCTGCCTGATCTTAGATCTCAAAGATGGTCTTTTATTGGGCGCCTGGGTGGCTCAGTTAGTTAAGCGACTGCCTTCGGCTCAGGTCATGATCCTGGAGTCCCTGGATCGAGTCCCGCATCGGGCTCCCTGCTCAGCGGGGAGTCTGCTTCTCCCTCTGACCCTCCCCCCTCTCATGCTCTCTCTCTCTCATTCTCTCTCTCAAATAAATAAATAAAATCTTTAAAAAAAAAGATGGTCTTTTATTATTTTTTTTATGGTTTTACATTTCAGACTATAGTTCGTTTGGAATTTATATATATGTAAAATACAAGACTTAGGTTGAGGTTCCTTTTTTATTTTATTTTTGCCCCTGGATGTCCAATTTCTCCAGAATCTTTTATTGAAGAGTTTATCTTTTCTGTATCAAATTACTTTTGCGCTTCTGTCAAAATAAGTTAGGTGTATTTGTGGGAATCTGAGTTCTCTGTTGTGTTCCACGGGTCTACGTATTCATCCCTCCATCAACACCACCGATTCTTAATTATTGTAATTATTACAAAATAAGTATTATAAAATTATATATTGTAATTACCATAGGCTGCAGCTATATAACAAATCTTGAAATCAGGCTGACTGATTCCTCCCACAGTATTACTCTTTTTCAAAAATGGTTTCAGCTATGCTAGCTTCTTTGCTTTTACATATAAATTTTAGAATAATCTTGTCTCTTGTAAACTCCCTGAACTCATTTATTAGTTCTAGAAGGTTTGTTTGTGTTTTGATTTTTTTTTTTTTTGGTAAATAATTTGGGGTTTTCTCTACAATCATGTCATCTGAAAATAGGGACAGTTTTTTTTTTTTCTTCCTTGACTTATTGAATTTGCTGGAATTTGGAGCTCTATGTTGGTTAAGGGGGGAGAAAATAGATGTTCTTACCTTCCCAACCTTGAAAAAATATTCAGGATGTTCTAAAAAATTATGAAAGTTTGTTTTTAATCCCTATTTTTCTGAGTTTTTTTAAATAAAAAATAAGTGTTGAATCTTGTCAAATACTTTTTCTTTGCCCGTTGATATGATTAGTCTGTGAATATGGTGGATGACATTGATGACTTTTAAATATGATATCCCTGAAATAAACCCCACTTGGTCAGGTGTGTAATTCTTGCTATATATTGTTGAATTCTGTTGGTTAATATTTTGTGAAAGATTTTTCTATATATATTCATGAAGGATATTGGTCTGTGCTTTTCCTGTTTTGTGCTATCTTTGTATGGTTTTGGGATCCTGGTGTCAGGGTAATACCAGCTTCGTAAAATGAATTGGTAAATTTTCACTCCTCTGAAAGAGATTGAATAGATTTCATGTTGTTTTTTCTTTAAAGTGTATTCGAATTCTTTTTTTTTTTTATAGATTTTTTTTTTTAAAGATTTTATTTATTTGAGAGAGAGAGAATGAGAGACAGAGAGCATGAGAGGGAGGAGGGTCAGAGGGAGAAGCAGACTCCCGCCGAGCAGGGAGCCCGATGCGGGACTCGATCCCGGGACTCCAGGATCATGACCTGAGCCGAAGGCAGTCGCTTAACCAACTGAGCCACCCAGGCGCCCTGTATTCGAATTCTTAAGGGAAAACATCAGGGCCTGGAGGTTTCCTTTTTAGGAGTTTTATATTACAAATTCGATTTCCTTAATAGCTATGGGGCTATTCACATTATCTATTTCATATTGAGTGAGTTGTGGTAATTTGGGTTTTTCAAAGAGGGGGTGCATTTCATCTGAGTTGTCAAATTTATGTGTATAGTTGTTTATACCATTCGCTTATCCTTTCGATGGCTCCAGGGTCTGTAAAGATAGCCCCTGTTTTTTTCCTGATCATGGTAATTTGTGCCTTCTCTTTTTTTCCCCTTGTCAGTTTTACTAGAGGTGTACTGATTTTCAAAGAACCAGCTCTGTTTCATCATTGCCTCTATTGTTTTCCTGTTTTCAATTTCATTGATTCCCGCTGTTGGATTTATTATCTCCTTCCTTGTACTTGCTTTGGGTTTACTTTGTTCTTCTTTTCCTAGCTTTATGAGGTTGGAGCTTAAATTATTGATCCTTGTTGATTAAATTATTGATACTGCTCCTAATGTATGCATCCAGTGCTATAAATTTCCCTTTCAGCACTGCTTTAGCTGTGGGCCACAAATTCTGATATGTTGTATTATCATTTTCATTTAGGTCAGTATATTTTTTAAATTTGCCTTGACACTTTCTCTTTGCCCCATGGATTATGTAGAAATGCGTTTAGTTTCCAATTGTTTGGAGATCTTCTGTTACTGCTATCTATTTTGATTCCATTGTGGTTGGAGGATATACTCTGCATGATTTTAATCCTTTCAATTACTTGAGGATTATTTTATGGCCCAGGACGTGGTTGTCTTGGAACATGTCCCATGGGTACTTGAAAAGAATTTGTATTCTGTTGTCAGGTGGTGTGTTATATAAATGTTGATTAGATTTGTTAATTGATATTGTGTTCTCCCATATCCTTGCCACTTTTCTAACTGTTCCATCAGTTACAGAGGGAGAGGTGTTGACGTCTCAACTATAATGATGGACTTGTCTACTTCTTTTATGTCTAGCCATTTTTGCTTCAGGTACTTTCCAACTCTGTTGTTTAGTGCTTACATCTTTAGGACTGTCTTCTTGTTTGAGTAACACTTTTATCTTTCTATAATGTCCATGTCCATTTCTGGCAATTTTTTTTATTTTGTTTTTGCTATGATATCTACTTTATCTGATATTAATATTGACATTCCTCCTTTCCTTTTATTAATGTTCATAGAATATATCTTTTCCAACCACTTATTTTAAATCTGCCTCTGTTGTTATATTTAAAATGAGTTTCTTGTAGACAGCATGTATTTGGGTTATGCTTTTAAATCCACTCTGCCAATCTATGTCTTTTAATTGGTATAGTTAGATGATTTGCATTTAATATAATTATTGACTTGCTGGGGCTCCAGTCTGCTTTTCCCCCCTGCTTTTTCTTTCTGCCTTTAATTTCCCTGTGTTCCTTTCTTTGCCTTCCTGTAAGTTACTTGAACATTTAGAATTCCATGTGGATGTATCTATAGTATTTATTAGTCTATTTCTTTGTACAGATTTTTCAGCTGTGCTCTTTCACTCTCTACACAAAACTTACCACGATCTACTGCTATCGTTGTTGTACCAGTTCCTGCAAAGCATAGGAATCTTGCCTGCTTTTATGTACCCTTACCATCCCATTTATAATGTCATTATCCTCTGGTTGGGTTTTTTTAGTCTGTGCCTACTAGCATTTCTGGGTTGTCAGCTTCTTCACCTCTGTATCTGAGAATAGGAGACACACACAGAAACCCCAAGAGAACTCAGCCCTGTGTCATTCCTTGGGCTCCAGGGTCCTCAGCCAGCTTGTTTCTGGCCATCTTTCTGAGTCCTCTTATACTTGTTTTAGTTACTTGTGACTTCTAGGATTTTTATTTGTACTTAATAAGAAGAATAGGGACAAGTAGGTCTGCCCTGTCTTTCCAGGAACAGACATCTACCCTCATTATTTTTGTCATATTTCGTCAACTCTGAGTTTGTCACATATTTTTATAACAACCCTATTGAGAACCTTATTCACATACTATAAAATTCACTGTTTCAAGTGTACAATTCATGGGTTTTGGTATATTGAGAGAGTTGTGCAGCTATCACCACTAATTTTAGAACATTTTCATCACCCCAAAGAGAAACGCCCTACCCATAAGCAGTTCTTCCCCATTTTCCAGTCCCCCCACCACTGGCAACTACTAATCTATATTCTGTCTCCGGGAGATTACCTCTTTTGGACATTTCATATAACTGAAATCATACATGTAGTCTTCATGGCTGGCATCTTTCACTCATTATATTTTCAGTGTTCATTAACGTAGTAGGTGTCAGTACACCGTTCCTTTTATATAGCTGAATAATATCCCGCTGTATGAAGAACACATTTGTTTATCTGTCCTGCAGTTGATGGATGGTTAGGTTATTTCTGCTTTTTTGCTATTATGAGTGATGCCGCTATAAATATTCATGTACAAGTTTTCGTATAGATACAAGCTTTCATTTTTCTCGAGTAAATACTCAGCAGTCAGACTGCTGGGTTGTATGTTGACTCTACGTTTACCATTTTGAAGACCTGCCAGACTGTTTCCAAAGCAGTCGCAAAGCCATTTTGCATTCCCATCAGGAATGTCTGAGGGTTACATCATACATTTTTTAACATCTCTGAAGTTGGGATGTATCTTTTAGTTGATGACACTGTACAATGAGAACTGGCAATGTCTTTTTTCTTTCCTAGTGGCAAATAAAATGACCCATTTTGCAATACATAGCATCTTAGATTGGACGGTACATGGTAATTGTTCATCACCGCATAAACACAGCCAGTCTGGATAATAATGCAAAAGGACAGGTGATATAAATTCAGCAGTGGGTAAGGGAGCAGAGTTGATGAGTGGAATTTAGATTTCACCTCTGGTTGACAGAACAAGGAAAGGAAAGAAGATATGTGAGGAATATTTACAATAAAGGAATTTATAAATGTGATATATTTGAGAGGAAGAGAGAGGTGAAGTAGTTTAAATGAAGCAAATCCTCATCTATCATAGCAAAGAATCAATAGATAATGTATAAAACTCATTGATCCATAAATAGCAGAACCAGCACATTACTTAGAAATATGGAATTAACGATCCTAAGAAACAATGAAAGGTGACGAGGGTGGTTCGTGTCTTCATCGTTATGTGTTGTGGGAGTGGAAGGATGTGGGGTTGGTGATGTGCAGGGGCTACTCCTTTATAAGCCCTTTGGTTATGTTTGGTGTTCAGCCATGTATATGGCTGTAATAAAAATGTTTAAAATCCATACTAAAATGAATTTTAAAAGATGCTTTGTTAAACTAAACTCCTTGTGGTGAACACTTTGATAGTGCAAAGAAATATAAGATATGGATGCTGAATAAGATGCCAAAAAGGATGGAAATAATGCCTGGCAATGGATTGATCAAAACTGTCCACTTCACAGATGCTATTTATCCCACGTGGGTTCCATTATATGCATTACTTAGGCCATTTCTCTAAGACCCAAGAACAGCACAAGCTAAAGAAGAGGAAAAGAGAGAAGCATATTATCACATATTAACGACTCCAAGTTTCAAGGTGGAGGGAGGTTAACATTGGGATTCTGATTTTGATTCCAACATTACCCAGGTGCATGATTAAACTAAACTATTCAAACTCTCTGTGACTCGGTTTTCTCATCCCTAAAATGGGGAAAATACTCGACTTAGTCCACAAGACTGTTATGAAAATTAAACAAAACCGAGGGTATAAAAATTTCCTGGCAAGTACGGAGTGTGGGTAAGTGTTCCTAGTTAAGTCTTCTTGCACATTAGCAAAATAGGCATTGGCAATTACAACACGGGACTCCTGAGGCTTTCCCGGAAATTATTAATATTTGGTGATCTGCAAGCTACTGAGCTTTCAGTTTGGCTTCACACTCCTCTTCCTTGAAAATATTAAATATGAAGATACGAAACATTCACCAATCTTCTCTGTAGGAGTTACAATGTAAGAAGTGTATGCGTCACATGCCAGTTGTAAGTAAAGTGTGAATCTAAGGTCTTGTGCAGTGTTTCATGGACCAGAAAACACGCCTTGGGCACGTGTGAAATATTTTCGTGTGGCAAATGACCGAGGGCTTCTGTTTAAGTACGTATTTTAGGATACTCCATCTAGTTCCCTCATCCCAACCCAAACCGACACGGAGCATCACAAGCAATTCACCGTCGCCCACAGGAAGACAGAAAGCACTTTCTAGGCGATGATCATTTGACTTTCAGAAACATATGTCATATATCAGAACAGAGTAAGCTCTTCCTCCATGCCCTCCATGGACTCCAAGAGCTTAGGAATAAAAGTTCGTTGACATGCGTGGTGTGCATAGGATGAGCCTCGGCACTGAGCTTTCTGCTGGGTGTGTAGCCTCTCCTCTTACACAGATTTAAGGCATGGCATTCACGCTCCCAACCTTATAAATGAGAATGTAGGCTTAGAAAGATTGGCCAAACTGCTCAGAGTCAATGGACTAAAAAGGGAGAAGCCGGAAGTCAAGCGCTACCTTGGAAGTCTGAGCTCTTGACCACGAGGGTGTGCACCCCTGTCGTGTGTACCCCTGCTGTGTGCACCAGGACTCACAGAAGATCCGAAGGGGAAGAGGCTTCTAGTACCTGTCATTTAATCTTTGCAGCAACCCTGAGGGATTGATTTAATGATCACCATTCTTTTCTCTTCGCCAATGAGAAAATCAAGAAGCAGAGACGTGAAGAGGACAAGAGGGAAGTAAAACAGAGGCAGGGTCAGAACTGATGGCCAGGCAGCCCATGGGGGTGGGGAGGAAAGAGGTGGAACAGTCTGTTGGTGGGGGGAAGCCCAGAGGCAGGTAAGGGGTGCAGAGGATCCTGGTTCAATGCTCCGCTTAGGATGATGTGCCCTGGCCTGGATGTATCATGAGCCAACTTAATTATAGTGAGGGCTGGAGCTGTCTATGGGGCAATGAAGCTAGAAGGCAGTAAAGCTGGTGCCGGATGTCTCTTTGCCATCATCTGGGAAGTGGGTAGAGAAGCCAATACAGAGGGCTACCAGAGCCAGGAGATGGAGTATGAACAATTTCTACTGATATCACTTTGGCATCTAGATCCGGCGATGCTTGAGGTCCCCACTGAACTCTCTGTCATGTTGGCCAATGCCATTCTCCCTTGTGCTGAGTTTGAAATGAGTTTCCATGAGTCTAAGTGGCAAGAGTCCTGAAAACAGACACCAACAGCTTTTCACGGCACAGATACCCAACTGTTCTATCCGTGGGACCATGATGATCTCTGGGAAGCTGGGGTAGACGGGAGGGAGTTCCCCAAGGTCACGTTGCCAAACACAGAGGCCAAGATTAAAGGTCCGGAATCACACTCCCAATCTCTGCCTCCAACCCTAGTTAGGACACAACCAGGAGGCTTTTAAGGAAATTGTTCAGTATGTCGATCTTTTTCATTTTATGTTGGATTCTTCAGATCATGTTCCATGACTAGTTTCATAAGAAACTGAAGAGTAGCTCCTTTTTGTAGTACCTGTTGGAATTCTTTTGGGTAATTAAAGGAGGAGGCACTGTGTAGGCATTTTGGGGTAGATGATTTATCTCATCTATTTCTCACATTAACCCTCAGAGAGGATTATCCTCATTTCTACTATGTGGATAAAAAATACTAAGAGTCTAAACTCAGCTGGCTGGCTCCCTATCCCATACCAGTAACAGCTTCACCAGCGGGCTTTCTACACACAGTGACATGGGGACGGAGGGTCTGCCCTTGATGAGCTCACGTGTTTTCTGTATGACTTGTAGCAGAAAGCAGACTGCCGCAAGTTGAAGCCCAGCGCCTCCATCCATTTGCCGTGATTTGGACAAGGGACGTCCCTTCTCTGAACCTTCGGTTTCCCATCTGTAGGTATGGGATAAATCAAATACCTATGGCAGTGCTGTGAGAATTCTTGATGAAATACACGTGCATCCTCAGTAATCTTCACCGCCACAACAAAATAAAGGTACCACGTGAAGTGATGGGTATGTTAATTAGCTTGATTGTGGTGATCATTTCCCAGTGCATGTGTGTATCAAATCATCACGTTGCACACCTTAAATATATACAGTTTTTATTTGTCAATTATAGCTCGCTAAAGCTCGGGGGGTTAAGGGGGTACATCTTATGGAACATCTCCCGAATGCCAGCAGAAGAAGGTGGAGGGCGGAGGGCATGGCGACAGCGCTAGACACAATGATGGGGAGCAGGTGTCCCGATGTCAAGGAAATTGACAGCCAGGCTCAGGCATCTATATATAAGCTGGGTGGTTTTGAGGAAATCACCCGACCTCCTTAGACTTCATTCTCCTTCGGTGTAATACAGGGTCAACGACAGTTGCCTCCTTTAGGATGGTTGTATGATGAATGAAACAATGCATATGCATTGCAAAGCCTGGGCCACATAGCAAGGGCTCTCTATTGGGTGTTGCCGCTCCCAGACCTCAGCACTGGATGCCAGGGGGTAGGTTCTCAACCTTTGGCTGCCTGCATAAGAAAGTCACTGGGGAGCTTTTAAAATTTTGATTCCCAGCCATAACAGGCCAACTAAATCATAACCTTCAGGGATGGAAGCCAGAGATCAATATTTTGTAAAGCTCCTCAGGTGACTCCGAGGTATAGCCAAGATGCATCTTGTGCCATGGAATCAAAGATCATTTTTATTTTATTTTTTATTTATTTATTTTTATTCTTATGTTAATCCCCATACATTACATCATTAGTTTTAGATGAAGTGTTCCATGATTCATTGTTTGTGCATAACACCCAGTGCTCCATGCAGAATGTGCCCTCCTCAATACCCACCACCAGGCTAACCCATCCTCCCACCCCCCTCCCCTCTAGAACCCTCAGTTTGTTTTTCAGAGTCCATCGTTTCTTTTTTTTTTATTCTTATGTTAATCCCCATATATTACATCATTAGTTCTAGATGAAGTGTTCCATGATTCATTGTTTGTGCATAACACCCAGTGCTCCATGCAGAATGTGCCCTCCTCAATACCCACCACCAGGCTAACCCATCCTCCCACCCCCCTCCCCTCTAGAACCCTCAGTTTGTTTTTCAGAGTCCATCATTTCTTTTTTTTTATTCTTATGTTAATCCCCATATATTACATCATTAGCTCTAGATGAAGTGTTCCATGATTCATTGTTTGTGCATAACACCCAGTGCTCCATGCAGAATGTGCCCTCCTCAATACCCACCACCAAGCTAACCCATCCTCCCACCCCCCTCCCCTCTAGAACCCTCAGTTTGTTTTTCAGAGTCCATCGTTTCTCATGGTTCGTCTCCCCCTCCGATTTCCCCCCCTTCATTCTTCCCCTCCCACTACCTTCTTCTTCTTCTTTTTTTTTTTTCTTAACATATATTGCATTATTTGTTTCAGAGGTACAGATCTGAGATTCAACAGTCTTACACAATTCACAGTGCTCACCATAGCACATACCCTCCCCAATGTCTCTCACCCAGCCACCCCATTCCTCCCACCTCACCCCCCACTCCAGCAACCCTCAGTTTGTTTCCTGAGATTAAGAATTCCTCATATCAGTGAGATCATATAATACATGTCTTTCTCTGTTTGACTTATTTTGCTCAACATAATACCCTCCAGTTCCATCCACGTCGTTGCAAATGGCAAGATCTCATTCCTTTTGATGGCTGCATAATATTCCATTGTATATATACACCACATCTTCTTTATCCATTCATCTGTCGATGGACATCAAAGATCATTTTTATTTTTTTATTTTATTTTATTTTATTTTTTTAAAGATTTTATTTATTTATTTGAGACAGAGAGAATGAGAGAGAGAGAGCACATGAGAGGGGGGAGGGTCAGAGGGAGAAGCAGGCTCCCCGCCGAGCAGGGAGCCCGATGTGGGACTCGATCCAGGGACTCCAGGATCATGACCTGAGCTGAAGGCAGTTGCTTAACCAACTGAGTCACCCAGGCGCCCAAAGATCATTTTTAAAAAGGGGAGCTCACCCTCTCTCTGGGGAGCCCACAGTCTCCCTGAAAAGCCCGGCATGTAACGAGATGCATAGAGATGGTAATTCTATATTCCAGGTACTAGCAAGGCAGAAGGAGTAAACTGCAGGAGGAATGGTCAGTCTTAAGGTGTCTTTGGACTTAAGAGGCATAAAAAGTAAGGAAAAAAGGAACCTCGTACTATTTTTCTTGTTTGTATATAAAGGAAAGTAACTGCCCGTGACTCATATTCTGGCAACAGTTGATTTTCATGGAAGTCACCAGGTCACTCCAACCCAGCCTGACACCAGCCACCGGCAGTTATAAAGAGGTCCTGGGTGTCTGTTAACCTCTCCAGGCCTCAGCTTACTCCTTCATGAGATGGGTGAGTAACTGTAATGCTCTTTTTAGGGCCTGCTAGATGGTGAAAAGATCTCGTCACCTGCCTCAAAGAGGTGTTCAAAGATGAGGTGTGAGAGCCGGGAGACTCACTGCAGTTTGCTTGGGGGATGTGAGATCATAACCATCCTCTGTGATCAACGATGCCATCCCACCGGCATGCCCGGATTCCTCTGGTTCTTTTTGGTGAAAGACTCTTGATAAGTCAATGCTCAATTCAGAGTTCACACTAAGGACAAAGAAGCCTGATAAAAACTAGTTTGGTGTTGTGGGTTGAACTGTGTCCTCCCCCAAGAGATACACTGACGTCTTAAACCCCTGGGCCTGTGAAGGTGACCCTTTTTGAATACAGGGTCTTTGCAGATGCAGTCAAGTTAAGATGAGGTCTTACTGGATTAAGGCAGGCTCTACGTCCAATGACTGGCATCCTGCGAAGGTGATGTTGGCCCCGAGGCTCAGGGGAAAGGGGCCAGGGGACAGCAGAGTCACAATCAGAGTGACATTTCTGCAGCCCGAGGCACAAGCTAGGAGAGACAAGGAAGGACCCTCCCCCCAACCCTTCAGTGACACCTTGACTTTGGACTTCTAGTCTCCAAAACTGTGAGCCAATCCATCTCTGTTGTCTTAAGCCACTCAGTTTTGTGGTCATTTGTTACTGTAGCCCTTGGAATATGAATACAGCCGGTGACCTCTCCTTTTTCAAACATGAATGGGAACCATCTAAGGCCACTAGCTCTGCTCAGAGAGCCGCAGAGCAGAAAGATCACTGTCTACTGGGGATTGAGGTTGAATGGGTTGGCTCTCGCTAGCCAGGATCTCAGGTGCCCAAAGCTTCATAAGTACCTTTCAGAGGATTCACTGCCTTTCTTTTGTTCAAGGCGAAGATGGAACATGGCTTTGGTAGAATTTGTTAAAATCAGTTGGATTTTCAAAGACCTTTACTTTTAAGAGTGAAGATTTCTGTTGCATCATCTGGCCATGGGGAAACCAATACCAGGACCCTCCCCACCTCTCTAGTGAAGAAGGTCAAAGAACCTTCCCTTCCATTCCTTTAGCTTCTGAAAAGCAGACCATACTTGGCTTCAAGCCAGACTCACCCAGATTATGGTATTGTCTGCAGTTTCTTCCCAATCCCACCCCCTTCTATAATTACAATACATGGCCAGAGTCCTTCATGAAATAGATGCTTGTTTCCAACTTTCTAGGCTCTCCCAATTGCCATGCAGATTTCTCTCACTCAAAATCCACAATCTACGTCCTGTTATTCTACTTGCACCTGATGCACCCTTGTTTATTCAGACATACTTAGGGTGTCTTTTCTCTGCCTAGAATGGAGGTAGATGCTGGGGATGGATGGAATAGAGTAGAGTGGACAAGCTCTCCATTTTCCTGAAGCTCAGGTTTGGCATTATCAGGAGTCCTACAATAGCGAGCCTGCAGATAACAAAGAGGGGCCAGTTAGACCCCTGTTAAGAGAGCTTTCACACAGGAGATAAGAGGAAAAGCATAGGTGGGAAAGGTATTTTAAAGTGCTTAGCTGGGAAAGTAAAGAGAAAAAGAAAAATCAATTCTGGAAATAAAGGATTAGTTCTTGAGAAGCGTAGAGATGTTTGTTAGAACACAAAGATAAGGGGGAGAGAGGTGGGTTTTTCTGGTCCTTCCATTTAGGTCTTTTCCAATATGTTTGAATAGTGTTCAGGTCATTTCCATTATGTTTGAACCATGACTGGTTGATGGGATTACAGCTCCAAAATGCTGGTTTTCACACAGAGGGAGGTAGGCCAGCAAGGTGAGCAGGAAAGTCCCAATCTGAGGGCCTCACCACTTGCCAGCCCCGTGATTTCGATAATTCCCCTCACTTCTGGATACCGTGATATTCTCATCTACATGTATTTTCCCATAAGGACCTCCTTTAAAAAGGAAATAACTTACTCTATACAGCAGCTGGGAAGGACTCAAGGAGATAATGCCTATAGGATGCACCTCAGGTGGTTGGCAAATAATGTTAGATATTCTTTTCACAAGTTGTATATGAAATATTTACCACTCATAGAACTCCTATTGGGTGGCTTTGTTGGCCATGCTCTGATTCCCAAGACCCTAATTTGTTTTCCTTGCAGATGCCAAGGACCACCTTCCATTTCTCTTCTCACCTGATATCTGGGATTCAAGGTGGGTAGCTCCTCCGCAGGGCTCCCCACACTCTTCCATGCTTCATTTCCCTGATAACCTCTTCCTGGGACTGGGGTCAGAGTTCCGAATGAAAGAACCAGAGTCTCTCTTGTCTTGCAGCTTAAACCCTAGGGAGAGAGAACAAGAAAATACACATAAACTAAGGACAGGTAGCAGTCAACACTACGAAAGACAGATGAAGCCCAAGTAACCTAGAATTGTTGGATGCTACACCACACTGTCAGAGGCTGTGGAGCCTGGGGGTGCAACCCCCTGATGAACACAGAAGTGACATTACAAGCCAGACTGATGCTGTAATCTGGAGCAATCTTTGTTTGGATGTTCACAGCTATGACAGTGTAGAAATCACCACGGGCATGCTGGTCAACCAGCAAAAGCAAACGCATGCAGAAGGTGAGGGCTTTGCCAATAGCTCCTGTAAATTCTACCCTCCGATCTCCAGTTACATTTACCACCTTTGTTCTGTCCCTCAGACGTAAGTTTGCAAGAAGGAGAAGGAAGGACAGGAGGAGGAAGCGGAGGAGGTGGTGGAGGAGGCGGCAGCAGCTAGGATGGAGGTGCAGAAATAAAATTGGCCTTGGTCTTTCTAAAAGGTCAATGTGGGATTTTAATTTCTTCTCCAAGCAGGAAATGGAGCTGAAGTTTGCCCAGAATAATTTGAGAATATCGCTTCTTCATTTAATTAGGAAATTCCTGCAGAAGTATTTTCACTGAAAAAAACTCAGTTAAGTATAATCAAGAAGATAAGCATGCAGATCCCGATGGAGGGGGAAACTCAAAGTGTGGGGGTGGAGGGAGCCTCTCAAAGGAAGAGGAGCCTTGGGAAGGCTCTCCAGTGACCCACATCTGCCTGTCCTCTCCAGAAGCTCTGCTCTGCCAATAACTTTCCTTTGTCAGCAGGTGGAGAGGCCAAGGGACTCTCCAAGAGGAGCAGTGTTTGAACTGGTTCCCCACCCCTTGTCACTCTGGTAAGCTGCTCTCATAGATACAGTGAAGACCTGAATAAATGGAATGAACCCCCCACCTCACTTCTCTGAGTCTGTCATCTGACATTCACTGGTGCCATAGGAAGTTCCTTCAAGTTCAGTTACAACAGTGACCTTCAGAGCAGAGGGATTTTCACAAATATCCTTTCATTGGATCACCACAAACATTTTCTGAGATCTTATTTTCCAGATGGGTAACCTAGGTCCAGGACCACCAATGGACTTGTGCCAGATATCAAAGAGATGCAGAGTCAGACTTGACCCCAGTTCTCAAGACCAAGGTGTCAAGTCAAAATCCCAAATGAATGCACACAGCAGGCACAGACCTCTGTTGAAGCCGAATGAATCCATGCAGGGCTATGGGAGCCAACTCCAGAGACGTGGAGGAGAGCCACTGAACAACACTGAGGGACACACCTTTGTGGTTCTGAGGCCAGGGGAGGGTGAACTGATGCTCATCTGGGCTTGCCTGCTCTTTCCTCAGTACACTTTTTACAGGTGGCACAGCTCCACATTCCGTGGCTTCTCTCTATGCCATTGGCTTTGATTAATTGCACCTTTCATGATTCATATTGCCCAATTGCTTTCTAAATGGGTTATTCTGGTTGGTAACCTTATGAGGGAGGTTTGTGGGTCTCCAGAGTGTCTTAAGGATGATGTTGCAAAGCTACAACTAAATGAGGCATGATCTCCCGATGGCACAAGACAGACATAGGAAGGATGTTGCCTGTTCTCCAGAGCAGGGCTGTTCCACAGAACTTTCTGTTCTGAGGGAAATAACCGACACCATCCAATACAACAGCTACTAGCTGCATGTGGCCATTGAACACTTTAAATGGGTGGAGCTCAATTCTTAATTTCATTGAATCGGAGTTATTTTCAATTTATATATAAGTAGCCACACGTGTCCAGTGGCCACCATATTGGACAGTGTAGCTCTAGAGTAATCAAAAGACTGATTTTGTAGAATGAGATTCAAATCCCAGTTCTGCCCATCACCCCCTGCATCACCTTGGACATGCCAGTTAAGTTCTCTAAGCTTCAGTTTTCTCATCTATTAAGTAAGCTAAGTCAATTTTTTCCCCTGCAGCTCTCATGATAATTTAGTAATATACTGTATATGAAGGGTCCTGATCAGTGCCAGGCACATAAAACGGAAACCATTCTGTGAGAGCTGTTAATACTATGCTTCCAATTGCAGGCATGAGAAGATCCAAAGCACAGAAGAAATTCGAGTGACAAATTTTCTGTGTTATGAGCTCTCATGGGCTGAAGAAGGAATCCGGGACCAAGTTACCTGGGATTTATGCATCAGACACTATCCACACTCCTATGGAGATTATGGAGGGAAGCTGTGAAGATAGCTTACAGCAGAGATTTTCACTCATATAGAACCTAGATTCCAGTATGGGGATGTGCTGGGGCCATAAATGCACCTTAAGCACATTTTGAGGAGGCATGAGCTTTGCTCTGGAGTCCCTGACTAGGCTTTGTACCAGTCCTATGGCTCTCTGCCCGAGCCTTTCAGGCCTGGGTTTCTGTGCCCCTCCTCACCTGCCTGTGTTATCTCATAGCCTAAACAGCACCTCCTAGTCTATCCTACCAATGTTTCTCCTCTTGGACCCTCTTAAAGAACCAGTTCAAACACTGCTCCTCTTGGAAGTCTTCCTCCATTTCTTCTCTGGGCCCCCGAGCAAGCCTTCGTTGTAGCCCCTGTGGATGTCCACATGTCCAACATCCTGTTCTAGGACCCTATCTTTCAATCTCCGAGAGTCTCTGAACCTAGTTCAGAACCTGGTACGTAACAGAATTAAGTAAATATTTGCCAAGACGATAATGATGACAACAATAAAGATGATGATGATGATGATGATGATGATGATGATATTATGGTGATGATGGTAGTGATAGTGATGATGATGGTGATGATTGTGATGATGATGGTGATAATGATGGTGATGATGATGGTGGTGGTGATGATGGCGATGGTGGTGGTCATGGTGATGATGATGGTGATGATGGTGATGATGATGGTGATAATGATGGCAATGATGATGGTGATGATAGTGGTGATGATGATGATGGTGGTAGTGATGATGGTGATGGTGGTGATGATGATGGTGATGGTGGTGGTGATGGTGATGATGATGGTCATGGTGATGATGGTGATGATGATGGCAATGATGATGGTAATGATGATGGTGGTGATGGTGGTGATGATGATGATGATGGTGGTGGTGATGATGGTGATGGTGGTGATGATGGTGATGGTGGTGATGATGGTGATGGTGGTGGTGATGATGATGCTGGTGATGATGATGGTGATGGTGGTGATGATTATGGTGATGGTGGTGGTGATGGTGATGATGAGGATGATGATGGTAATGATGGTGGTGGTGATGATGATGGTGATGATGAGGATGATGATGATGGTGATGGTGGTGATGATGGTGGTTGTGGTGATGGTGATGATGATTGCAAACACATATATAGTGGTTGCCATGTTCCAGGCACTGTTCTAAATGCTTTACACAGCATTCATTTAAACCTCACAAGTCCAGGTGGTAGCTATTGCTTTTCTCTCTACTCAACATATAGGTAGAACAAAGATCAGGAAATTTAAATGATTTTCCTAAGGTTGACTGAACTTGGAGGTGGAGCCTTACACCTCCAGTGTGCTGAAGGCTCTGTTCTCCCAGGAAATCTGGTCCCCTGGCATTTTCTCCCTGTGGACCCCAGCATGAGAACAAATGTTGCCCTGACTTCCATTGATTCAGGAAGCTGAGGGACCAAGACCCCTGCACTTAAGCATAAATTGCTGAGCCTCGGAAATAGCCCAGTATGACTCCTGAGGGCGGGAGCACATCCCCACATCCCTTCCCAATTCCCAGGCACTTATCATGTAGACAGCTGCAGTGGAATGATTTACAACCACTTGGCATTTTCCAGCAGGAAGCTGAAAAATGTCACCTACTGCAGAATACCAACTGCAGAGCCTCTCACAGAAAGTGGCCACTGGTGACTTCCTGCAGACTTGCCTACCTTCGCCCCCAACCTGCGCAAACTCTTTAATGAAGGGCTCAGCTGTCCCGTGGCAGTCCTGCCTTGACTTGGCTCTAAGCAGCAGGGAGGGAAACACACTGAAACCACGGCAGTGCGGAGTGAAGCGTATATATTGCTGGGTTTTCTTTTTTTAAAAATTTTTATTGTTATGTTAATCACCATACATTACATCATTAGTTTCTGATGTAGTGTTCCATGATTCATTGTTTGCGTATAACACCCAGTGCTACATTCAGTACATGCCCTCTTAATACCCATCATCAGGCTAACCCATCCTCCTACCCCCCTCCCCTCTAGAACCCTCAGTTTGTTTCTCAGAGTCCATCGTCTCTCATGGTTCGTCTCCCCCTCCGATTTCCCCCCTTCATTCTTCCCTTCCTGCTATCTTCTTTTTTTTTTCTTAACATATATTGCATTATTTGTTTCAGAGGTACAGGTCTGTGATTCAACAGTCTTGCACAATTCATAGCTCTCACCATAGCACATACCCTCCCCAATGTCTATCACCCAGCCACCCCATCCCTCCCACCCCCCACCCACTCCAGCAACCCTCAGTTTGTTTCCTGAGATTAAGAATTCGTCATATCAAAAAAAAAAAGAATTCGTCATATCAGTGAGGTCATATGATGCATGCCTCTCACTGATTGACTTATTTCGCTCAGCATAACACCCTCCAGCTCCATCCATGTTGCTGCAAATGGCAAGATCTCATTCCTTTTGATGGCTGCATAATATTCCACGGTATATATATACCACATCTTCTTTATCCATTCATCTGTCGATGGACATCTTGGCTCTTTCCATAGTTTGGCTATTGTGGACATTGCTGTTATAAACATCAGGGTGCACGTACCCCTTCGGATCCCTACATGTGTATCTTTGGGGTAAATACCCAGTAGTGCAATTGCTGGATCGTATGGTATTTCTGGGTTTTCTAAGTAATGAAATCTCCCTGCATCTCCACGTGGGCTTCACGTATCTTTTCAAACCTTTCACATTTTCCTTCTTTTCTTTAACAAATGGGCTCACTTAACAAATACTTACGAAGCCCCTTTCATGCGCTAGATGCTGGGGACACTGGGTTTGGAAAAAATACCCAGCTTCTGTCCCCACATCTAGTTGGAGGGAGGGGGATGGCGCTGGGCTGCACTGTGCAGTGTGATCAATGTTATGGCAGAATCAGGTGCAGGGTGCTATGGGACACAAGGTGCGGTTGGGGGCGGGCTCTCACTCTGCTTGAGGAAATCTGGGAAGGCTTCACAGAAGGGGGGGCATTTAGGCTGTGACTTTATGGCTTACAGAAGTGAGGAGGCTGTGAGAGGGAGGCCCAGGCAGAGGGAACAGATTTGGGAAAGGCTCTGGGGGCATGGAAGGCTGCTGCGATGTTGGTTTTATGTTTCACCCTAGCCAGGCTGTGGCACCCGGTCACCTGATCAAACGCTAATCTAGGTGTTGCTCCGAAGGTGGGTTGTAGATGTGGTTACCACTGATAATCAGCTGATTTTGGTAAAGGGGAGTACTGGGCCACCTTTGGTCAGTTTAAAGCACTTGGGAGCCAAACTGAGATTTCCTGCCGAAGAAATTCTGCCCCAAGACTAGTATCAATCTCTACCTGGGCTTCCAGCGTGATGGGCTACCTTTCAGATTTCAGATTGACCGGCCCCGATTCCCTGAAGTAAATCTTACTATGAACATGTATGTCTACACCTCTCTTTCTCTCTCTTCTCTTGTTTCTGTGTCTCTGCAGAGCCCTGGTTGGTAGACCCAGGTTGGGCACCAGCTCTGCCACCCACCAGCTGTGTGACCCAGATAAGGCTCCCATGCTCTCTGGGCTTCCGTCCCTTCTTGCGCACATGAGGGTACAACAGGGCCTACCTACAGGATCGCGGCGAGGATGAAATAAGACTGGGCCTGCGCACTTGGGCTGGGCATCTCCTTCACCCTTCTCAGCTGCCTCTGTGCTCTGAGAGCCAGAACCCCACAGACTGTGGCACCCTGGGCTCCCTCACCCCTTCAGGCTGAGGGGTTTCTGGTTTCTCAGTGGGCTAGTGCTGGGGTACTTTATCATATCCCTTAACTTGCCCCCATCCTTGTAAATAGTCCTCTTTTTTTTAATGATTTTTTTAATTGTTATGTTAATCCCCATACATTACATCATTAGTTTTAGATGTAGTGTTCCATGATTCATTGTTTGTGCATAACACCCAGTGCTCCATGCAGAACGTGCCCATCTCAATACCCATCACCAGGCTAACCCATCCTCCCACCCCCCTCCCTTCTAGAACCCTCAGTTTGTTTTTCAGAGTCCATCGTCTCTCATGGTTCGTCTACCCCTCCGATTTCCCCCCCTTCATTCTTCCCCTCCTGCTATCTTCTTCTTCTTCTTCTTCTTTTTTTTCTTAACATATATTGCATTATTTGTTTCAGAGGTACAGATCTGAGATCCAACAGTCTTGCACAATTCACAGCGCTTACCAGAGCACATACCCTCCCCAGTGTCTATCACCCAGTCACCCCATCCCTCCCACCCCAACCCCCACTCCAGCAACCCTCAGTTTGTTTCCTGCGATTAAGAATTCCTCATATCAGTGAGGTCATATGGTACATGTCTTTCTCTGTTTGACTTATTTCGCTCAACATAATACCCTCCAGTTCCATCCACGTCGTTGCAAATGGCAAGATCTCATTCCTTTTGATGGCTGCATAATATTCCATTGTATATATATACCACACCTTCTTTATCCATTCATCTGTCGATGGACATCTTGGCTCTTTCCACAGTTTGGCTATTGTGGACATTGCTGCTATAAACATCGGGGTGCACGTACCCTTTTGGATCCCTACTTTTGTATCGTTGGGGTAAATACCCAGTAGTGCAATTGCTGGATCATATGGTAGCTCTAATTTCAACTTTTTGAGGAACCTCCATACTGTTTTCCAGAGTGGCTGCACCAGCTTGCATTCCCACCAACAGTGTAGGAGGGTTCCCCTTTCTCCGCATCCCCGCCAACATCTGTCATTTCCTGACTTGTTAATTTTAGCCATTCTGACTGGTGTGAGGTGGTATCTCATTGAGGTTTTGATTTGGATTTCCCTGATGCCTAGCGATATTGAGCTCTTTTTCATGTGTCTGTTGGCCATTTGGATATCTTCTTTGGAAAAATGTCTGTTCATGTCTTCTGCCCATTTCTTGATTGGATTCTTTGTTCTTTGGGTGTTGAGTTTGATAAGTTCTTTATAGATTTTGGATACTAGCCCTTTATCTGATATGTCATTTGCAAATATCTTCTCCCATTCTGTCGCTTGTCTTTTGGTTTTGTTGACTGTTTCCTTTGCTTTGCAAAAGCTTTTTATCTTGATGAAGTCCCAATAGTTCATTTTGGCCCTTGCTTCCCTTGCCTTTGGCGATGTTTCTAGGAAGACGTTGCTGCAGCTGAGGTCGAAGAGGTTGCTGCCTGTGTTCTCCTTTAGGATTTTGATGGACTCCTGTCTCACATTGAGGTCTTTCAACCATTTGGAGTCTATTTTTGTGTGTGGTGTAAGGAAATGGTCCAGTTTTATTCTTCTGCATGTGGCTGTCCAATTTTCCCAACACCATTTGTTGAAGAGACTGTCTTTGTTCCGTTGGACATTCTTTCCTGCTTTGTCAAAGATGAGTTGCCCATAGAGTTGAGGGTCCATTTCTGGGCTCTCTATTCTGTTCCATTGATCTATGTGTCTGTTTTTGTGCCAGTACCATACTGTCTTGATGATGACAGCTTTGTAATAGAGCTGGAAGTCCGGAATTGTGATGCCGCCGGCTTTGCTTTTCTTTTTCAACATTCCTCTGGCTATTCGGGGTCTTTTCTGGTTCCATACAAATTTTAGGATTATTTGTTCCATTTCTTTGAAAAGAGTGGATGGTATTTTGATGGGGATTGCATTGAATGTGTAGATTGCTCTAGGTAGCATTGACATCTTCACAATATTTGTTCTTCCAATCCATGAGCATGGAACGTTTTTCCATTTCTTTGTGTCTTCCTCAATTTCTTTCATGAGTATTTTATAGTTTTCTGAGTACAGATCCTTTGCCTCTTTGGTTAGATTTATGCCTAGGTATCTTATGGTTTTGGTGCAATTGTAAATGGGATCGACTCCTTAATTTCTCTTTCTTCTGTCTTGTTGGTCTATAGCAATGCCACTGACTTCTGTGCATTGATTTTATATCCTGCCACTTTACTGAATTCCTGTATGAATTCTAGCAGTTTGGGGGTGGAGTCTTTGGGGTTTTCCACATAAAGTATCCTATCATCTGCAAAGAGTGAGAGTTTGACTTCTTTTTTGCTGATTCGGATGCCTTTGATATCTTTTTGTTGTCTGATTGCTGTGGCTAGGACTTCTAATACTATGTTGAATAGCACTGGTGATAGTGGACATCCCTGCCACGTTCCTGACCTTAGGGGGAAAGCTCTCAGTTTTTCCCCATTGAGAATGATATTTGCTGTAGGTTTTTCATAGATGGCTTTTATGATATTGAGGTATGTACCCTCTATGCCTATACTCTGAAGAGTTTTGATCAAGAAAGGATGCTGTACTTTGTCAAAAGCTTTTTCTGCATGTATTGAGAGGATCATATGATTCTTGTTCTTTCTTTTATTAATGTATTGTATCACGTTGATTGATTTGCGGATGTTGAACCAACCTTGCAGCCCAAGGATAAATCCCACTTGGTTGTGGTGAATAATCCTTTTAATGTACTGTTGGATCCGATTGGCTAGTATTTTGGTGAGAATTTTTCATCCATGTTCATCAGGGATATTGGTCTGTACTTCTCCTTTTTGATGGGGTCTTTGTCTGGTTTTGGCATCAAGGTAATGGTGGCCTCATAAAATGAGTTTGGAAGTTTTCCTTCCATTTCTATTTTTTGGAACAGTTTCAGAAGAATAGGTATTAATTCTTCTTGAAATGTTTGGTAGAATTCCCCTGGGAAGCCATCTGGCCCTGGGCTTTTGTTTGTTGGGAGATTTTTGATGACTGCTTCAATTTCCTTAGTGGTTATAGGTCTGTTCAGGTTTTCTATTTCTTCCTGGTTCAGTTTTGGTAGTTGATACATCTCTAGGGATGCATCCATTTCTTCCAGGTTATCGAATTTGCTGGCATAGAGTTGCTCATAATATGTTCTTATAATTGTTTGTATTTCTTTGGTGTTGGTTGTGATCTCTCCTCTTTCATTCATGATTTTGTTGATTTGGGTCATTTTTCTTTTTGATAAGTCTGGCCAGGGGTTTATCAATCTTGTTAATTCTTTCAAAGAATCAGCTCCTAGTTTCGTTGATCTGTTCTACTGTTCTTTTAGTTTCTATTTCACTGATTTCTGCTCTGATCTTTATTATTTCTCTTCTCCTGCTGGGTTTAGGCTTTATTTGCTCTTCTTTCTCCAGTTCCTTTAGGTGTGGGTTAGGTTGTGTATTTGAGACCATTCTTGTTTCTTGAGAAAGGCTTGTATTGCTATATACTTTCCTCTTAGGACTGCCTTTGCTGCATCCCTAAGATTTTGAATAGTTGTGTTTTCATTTTCATTGGTTTCCATGAATTTTTTAAATTCTTCTTTAATTTCCTGGTTGACCCACTCATTCTTTAGTAGGATGCTCTTTAGCCTCCATGTATTTGAGTTCTTTCCGACTTTCCTCTTGTGATTGAGTTCTAGTTTCAAAGCATTGTGGTCTGAAAATAGGCAGGGAATGATCCCAATCTTTTGGTATCAGTTGAGACCTGATTTGTGGCCTAGGATGTGATCTATTCTGGAGAATATTCCATGGGCACTAGAGAAGAATGTGTATTCTGTTGCTTTGGGATGAAATGTTCTGAATATATCTGTGAAGTCCATTTGGTCCAGTGTGTCATTGAAGGTCTTTATTTCCTTGTTGATCTTTTGCTTAGATGATCTGTCCATTTCAGTGAGGGGTGTGTTAAAGGCCCCCACTATTATTGTATTGTTGTTGATGTGTTTCTTGGCTTTTGTTATTAATTGGCTTATATAATTGGCTGCTCCCATGTTAGGGGCATAGATATTTACAATTGTTAGATCTTCTTGTTGGATAGACCCTTTAAGTAGGATATAGTGTCCTTTCTTCTTATTACAGTCTTTGGTTTAAAATCTAATTTGTCTGATATAAGGATTGCCACCCCAGCTTTCTTTTGGTGTCCATTAGCATGGTAAATGGTTTTCCACCCCCTCACTTTCAATCTGGGGGTGTCTTTGGGTCTAAAATGAGTGTCTTGCAGGCAGCATATCAATGGGTCTTGTTTTTTAATCCAATCTGATAGCCTGTGTCTTTTGATTGGGGCATTTAGCCCATTTACATTCAGGGTAACTATTGAAAGATAGGAATTTAGTGCCATTGTATTGCCTGTAAGGGGACTGTTACTGTATATTGTCTGTGATCCTTTCTGGTCTATGTTGCTTTTAGGCTCTCTCTTTGCTTAGAGGACCCCTTTCAAGATTTCTTGAAGGGCTGGTTTCGTGTTTGCAAATTCCTTTAGTTTTTGTTTGTCCTGGAAGCTTTTTATCTCTCCTTCTATTTTCAATGACAGCCTAGCTGGATAGAGTATTCTTGGCTGCATATTTTTCTCATTTAGTGCTCTGAATATATCTTGCCAGTCCTTTCTGGCCTGCCAGGTCTCTGTGGATAGGTCTGTCGCCAATCTAATGTTCCTACCATTGTAGGTTACATATCTCTTCTCCCGAGCTGCTTTCAGGATTTTCTCTTTGTCTCTGAGACTCATAAGTTTTACTATTAGATGTCAGGGTGTTGACCTATTTTTATTGATTTTGAGAGGGGTTCTCTGTGCTTCCTGGATTTTGATGCCTGTTTTCTTCCCCAAATTAGGGAAGTTCTTTGCTATAATTTGCTCCATTATACCTTCTGCCCCTCTCTCTCTTTCTTCTTCTTCTGGGATCTCAATTATTCTAATGTTTTTTCGTCTTACGGTATCGCTTATCCCTCGAATTCTGCCCTCGTGATCCAGTAGTTGTTTATCTCTCTTTTTCTCAGCTTCTTTATTTTCCATCATTTGGTTTTCTATATCACTGATTCTCTCTTCTGCCACATTTATCCTAGCAGTTAGCGCCCCCATATTTGATTGCACCTCATTAATAGCCTTTTTGATTCCTACTTGGTTAGATTTTAGTTCTTTTACTTCTCCAGAAAGCGTTTCTCTAATAACTTCCATGCTTTTTTCAAGCCCAGCTAGTATCTTTAAAGTGATGATTCTGAACTCTAGATCTGACATCGTACTAATGTCCGTATTGAGTAGGTCCCTGGCAGTCAGTACTACCTCTTGTTCTTTTTGTTGAGGTGATTTTTTCCATCTTGTCATTTTGTCCAGAGGAGAATAGATTTTGAGAGAACAAAATGCTAACAGGGTAACAACGTTCCCAGAAAATATACTCTAAACAAATCAGAAAAGACCTGAAGCAGTGGGAAAAGAAAGGGAAAGAGAGAAAAAAGAAAAAGAAAAAAAGGAAAAGAAAAAGATAAAGATAAAAACAAACAAAAACAGAACAAAACAAAACAAAAAAAAACCAGAATGTGACCAACTATGGCTGGTATATATATCAGTGCCACACACTAGATTTTGGGTGTATTTGGTCTGTTAGAAGAAAGTGCCTCCCAAAATTTTAAAGAAAGAAAAACTTATATATGTACAAAAATAAGGGTTGATATGATGAAGGGATGGAATATGACTGTAAAGATGGAAATTATAAAAAAAATTTTATAAAAGGAATTGATAAGAAGTTGTTTGAAAAAAGAAAGAAGAGGATTTAAAAAAAAAGAGAAAAAAAAAGGGAGAGAATGTGATCAGGCAGGGGAATAGTAAAAAACCATACAATAGAGATTTAGGGTATATTTTGATCTGTTAGAAGAAATGATCTCAAAATTTTAAAGAGAGAACAACTTATATATATATGCCAAAAATATGGGTAACTACTATGAAGGGATAGAATATGACTCTAAAAATGAAAAATAAAAAAAATTTTTTTTAAAAAGGGATTGATAAGATGTTGGTTGAAAAAGGGAAAAAGAAAAATTCCAAAAAAAAAAAAAAGAAAAAAAGACAGTTAAAAAAAAATTTACTTTGAAAGACTAAAGAATCACAGTAAAAAAGCCGTGAATTCTATGTGCAGTAGTCCCCTAGCGCTGGAGTTCTGCGGTTCTCATTGATCGGTAAACTTGGTCTTGGCTGGCTGTTCTCGCTGATCTTCTGGGGAGGGGCCTGTTGCCATGGTTTCCAAATGTCTCTGCCGGAGGCGGAATTGCCCCGCCCTCGCCCCCTCCCGGCTAAGTCATCTGCTCGGGTTTGCTCTCCGGGGCTTTTGTTCCCTGCGAGCTTTCCGTACAGCTTTGGAGGTGGAGAGTGAAAATGGCGGCCTCCCAATCTCCGCCCCTGGGGAGCCGAGAACTCGGGGCCCCGCTCCTCAGTGACCCCCAGAGAAAAGCCGCCAGTCACTCCCGTCTCCCCGGTCTCCAGCGCACTCCGTGCTCACCGGTCCTGTGACCACGCGCCTCTGTCTCTGGCACCCGACCCCGGGTGGAGTCTCCAAACCCAGCAGATCCCTGCGGTGCCCTCCCGCGCGGCTCCTCCCGGGGGAGGAAGGTGAGTCTCCCCGGATCTGCCGCTTGTGGGGTCCCTGCTGGAGGAGCAGGGGCCCGACTGGGCCGCGGATCACGGTTTATGGCCACCCCGAGCTGAGAGCCTGCGCCTGGGCTCCGCCTCTGCAGCCGGCTTCCCCGCTCCGATACCTGGGAGCTCTGCCGCACTCAGGCACCCCCGGTCTTTCTGTGACCCCGAGGGTCCTGAGACCACACTGTCCCGGAGGGTTCCACCCCCCGCTTAGCCACCAGAGTGACATCCCTCAGCGGAGCAGACTTTTAAAAGTTCCGATTTTGTGCTCCGTGGTTCTATCAGTTGCCAGAAGCGGCCGACGGAGGCCCCTCCCCCACCATCTATCCTCCCGAATATCACCTCGGATTCACTTCTCCGCACGTCCTACCTTCCAGAAAGTGGTCGCTTTTCTGTTCAGAGAGTTGTTGCTCTTCTTTTCTTCAATCTCCTGTTGAATTCGTAGGTGTTCAGATTGGTTTGATCCCTATCCAGCTGAATTCCTGAGAGGAGACGAAATCTAGGTCTCCCACTCCTCCGCCATCTTGCTCCGCTCCCGTAAATAGTCCTCTTATTAAACTCTCCTCACTCACATGATTGGTGTATGCCCACCACACACCAGCGAATCCAAGACACGGTATTCACGGTTAGCTATTATTACCATATTGTTATTACGTTTCTTATGAGAAAATGGAGATACAAAGAGGCCATTGGACTTGCTGAAGATCAAAAAGGAGCTTTTGTTTAGCAAGAACCCTGTGTATACTAATTGCTTCACACCCCCAGCAAACTTCATCCCTCATTATTGGTCTCATCTCCATCAACAAGTAAGAAAACCAAGGCACAGAGAAGTGAAGACACTTGCTTGAGTTTGCACAGCTAGTAACAGGCAGACTCTGGATTCAAACCCAGAACTTTGGGACTTGCCCCATCCCGCAGTGACAAAACCTATTTGGTCTGGCCAGCCCTGAAACACAGCTTGTGTTCCACCCCATGCTGTCTTATGTTCTTGCTTCATCAGTCAACACATCTCTGTTTCCCATCACAGCCACCCCCACCTCTGAGTAGATAAAATCAGACCTCAAATTCATCCATATACAGAAGCTGGGGGAGGGAGGGACTGGGACGTGCCTGGGGTCGGGATGGGCCAATCTCAGCCAAATGGAAGGTCCTCTCCTCGCTTCCCCGGAATCAAATCAGAACACTGCATCCAGATCTGTCAGAACATCTTCCCCATCTGCCCTCAATCATTTTGGATTCCAGGGAGGATTTATCAGGCAGTCAGATGCGTCAGCTCCCCAGGATGGGGGCTCGCAGGGTCCACCCCAGCTGACAGCCTCAGGGACTGGGTCTCTCATGTGAATAGTTTGGGTCAATACTGTGCTGTCATCAATTATGGTCCAGGGCTGGGCAGCTAGTTATCCATCATGCCTTCACAAGCCTGCTGGACCCAAATTGTCGGGGCTCCCACAGCCTCTTCTAGCCTAGGGCTTGAGATTCTGCAGTCAGAATTAAAAAGCTCCTGTTCTACCCCATGATTTGAAATTTCTTTGCATTTGAATTGTTGGTATTTGTTGGGCTACAGCCTCATAAGTGTTTAATGTCAGAGTAATAGGATTTTGAGGTCCAGAAATTCCTTTCATTTCATTTCAATTTCTTTTCCTCTGATATGTTCAGGACAAAATTTATGTATGAATGTTCCACATCCAGTGTGGAGCCCAACAAGGGGCCTGAACTCATGACCATGAGATCAAGACCTGAGCTGAGATCAAGAGCCGGATGCTCAAGTGAATGAGCCACCCAGGCGCCCCAGGAGAAAAATAATTTAACATTGTGTTTCAAAAAAGTCAGGATACTACGATCCCTTTTTTATAATTTTGTTTCTATCTATTGACCTCCCTTCTGTTAGTATATAAGCTTAGAAAGGTGTCTGGAGTGATCTTCCTCAAACGTTTCTGGATGGTGGGATTTGGGGTAAGCTTGGCATTTCTTCTACTTCTCTAAATTATTAAAATGTTTTACAACCGTCAAGTATCATTTCCACAAAGACCATCATAATTCTCTTAAGAGAGAGGGAAAAATATAGGAGCTCAGAAGGAAGAAGAGGGCCCTTCAGAGTTTCAAGTCCACACTTCCATAACATAGATGAAGAAACAGAGGGTCAGAGTTACAGATTTACCTCAGGTCACATGGTAATTTGATTGTTGAAGCAAGACTAGCACAAAGACCCAGATCTCAGTATGGGCTTTCTCCAGTGTTCATTCATTCACTCATCAAATCTTTCATGAACATGCACTGAGAAATAAAATGAATCCAACGCCCTCAAGGAGACAGAGGGTTGAATCAAGGTTTATACTGTAATCACTGAAATTATGGAGGAGGCCACGGGAGTGTGCAGGGGCAGGGACCTAGCCCAGGCAGAAGAGGAAAGGGGGGCTTGGGGAAAACCCCCTGGGGGAGAAGTTACAAGTAGCTGCTGTTAGATGAGGAAGGGGTCCAAGGCAAGAGAATAGCATGAGCACATCCATGGACACCAGAGGGAACATGAGACACTTATTTGAGAAGGAATAGTTACCACGTGGTTAAAACCATATGAGAGTAGCAGTGAGGGCCGGGGGAGGCATTGAGCTGGATGGGTGATGTGGGTGAGTTAGAGTGGAACTCCCTAGAACCTGTGTGGAAACCACACGAAGACACAGACCATGTCTTTTTTACTCACTGCAGCATGCCCAGCTCCCATGATAGATGCTCAACAGCTATTTGTTACATAAATAACTTAGCAAAAATGGCACCCCTTTATGGAAAGCCTTCTCCAACTCCCTTGTCACCCCAGTGCCAAAATTAACCTCACTTCTATTTCTTAGACCTTTGTCCATTTATTTTAGCACCTATAATAATCTGTCTGGGAGAAGAGATCATTTTTTTCTGTATCAGTCTTCCCCAGCAAAAAAGAAACATCTGATTTCTCTCTGTATCACCTCAGATTATCCAGCACACAGTAGGTACTCAATAAAAGTTTGCCTAAAACACCTATGATTCCAAATCTTCCCTTCCAACTTACCTGGAGCCTTTCATTACACCTGGCTACAGTGTCTAAAATTCTAAGCACCTACCTAAAGAGTTCACTAGGGTCTTCAGGATGGAGGAAGGATTCTCCTGGGATGGTGAGGATTGTAGTGGGTACCTATGGGGGCCAGTCACCTGTTCAGGAGTCATCCCCCTTCTCTCGGTTACCAACATTTGTTTTCCTTTGGCGAACTACCCGTCGAATGTAGCGTTGGTGGGAATGTCAGCCTAGGTGACCCATCCAACCCCAACATGTGGTTGACAACAGTCTGGGCCACTCAGCTTGTCTCTCCCAGGATTTTCAAAAGTGCACAGAGTGATGCAAAAAAGAAAAACATTTGGAATGAATTCACCCTGATATGTTTCCCCATACTTATGGCAGGAAGAATCTGCTTCTGTGGACAAGGTCAATGAGATCAAGGGACAGCTGACTTTCTGGACAGGAACATGAACTATCATGTGGCCCTCAAAAGCCCCTGGGCTCCCCACCCATTGGAAAGTCAAGCTCCTGGTACTCACGTAACAGATCTGTGTCGCCAGTATGACCCAGCTGGTCTTGAACCTGGAGGTGACCATCTTCTTCTCTGAGGCCAGGGAGTCTATGACATTCTCATGTAATACTGGGTCTGCATGGCAGGAGTGAGTATCAGGAGGAAGAGGCATGCCCAAAGGCATAGCATGGGTCACTGGGTAAGGACTGAGCCCCCCTTCAGCCTCCTCCATTGGCACTCAGGTCATCAACTGCCTCCAAAAGTGACTAATGGGAAAGTTTGTCATGGGGACTGGAGCTGGGCCAAGGTTATAAAGCCTGGTCATATGTCAGGGTTATAAAGGTCTAGAGTCAGCCTGCCTGCATTTAAGTCCTGACTTGGTCAGTCCTAACAGGGTGACTCTGGGGAAGCCAGTTATTATCCTGACACCTCAGTTTCTCCATCTGTATTGTCTGAGTTTTAAATCATGAGTGTTTAGCACAGTGTCTGGTACATAGTAAAAATTCAGTGAGCGTTAGCTGTGATTGTCATAATCAGAGAAACTCCTGCCATTCCAAGACGCAGCTCCTTCACATTTTGAAGTACTGAATGCATCTTAAAATTTATGTTTTCTGTAAATCTAAAGTTCTCCAAAATATAAAGTTTATTTAGAAACTGATGTATTAATTTCAGGTGGTAGTGAAGATTTCATTAGCTTTTGTAAAAAAAATTATGTTAATGAACCAGTGGTGTAACTTATCGTCACTGGCATCTTGAGTATGTTGGTCAACCACAGGTGGGGGTTGGATGGATCACTTTGACTTAAGTATCAAAGTAGCTAAGTACTATGGGCCCTAATTATGTGTTATAGATGGGGATACATGATGGGCTTTGTATTGTGGACAGATGCTCATTGACTGGAACTACACTGGCTTTTGTCAATTCTTCATACTCACAATGCTCTTCTCACCACAGGACCTTTGCCTATGCTGTTCTTTTGAGTTCTCCAATCTTCTTCACCTAATTAACACCTCATCATCCTTTGGTTCCCAGAGTTTACATCATTTCCTCAGGGAAGTCCTCTCCAATTTCCCTATCTAGGATAAAACTTTCTAGTATCATTTGCTACTGCATTATAGCCCTTTTTGTATTGCCATTTTATGTATAGTTCACAAACACTTGGTAAATACCTGCCTCTTTCAATGGACGCTAAGCCCCATGGGAGGAAGAGACTGGATCTTCTTTTACTAGTGATGGTATCTCCAGCACCCAGCATGGTGTTGCACACGGCAGGGACAGAATAAGTATCTTTTGTAAGAACAAATAAATCAATGAATGAGTTTGGGATGCATCAAGAATCTGCTCAGAGAGTTTGGCGCTTCGGTTTTTAGCCTACATTTGAATGATAATTTGATTCCTGTCTCTTAAATTTCACTGTAACCTAAGCTCTGTGAGGACAGTCGTCCTGTCTGCTTGGATCTGTTATAATCCAACACTTGCCATGTTTTATATGATAATTATTTTTGTCTATGCCACACCTCCTCTCCCCCACCTTTGAGACTTATGGGAGCAGGGATTACATCCTGCCCCCTTGCGTGACAATGAGTCATAAATCTGCAACCAAAGCTCAGCGATCCTGTCTCTTGGTTGGATAGTGCTGCTTGGAGCCCCTTTAGGCAATTTAATGTGGACATCATACTCAAAGTTGGACTCACCATCCCCCTGAAGCTTCACAGACCTTGCTCACTGGCCAATGAAGACATGCAGTTTCCTCTAGGACCCAGGATCTCTCTTGCTGTGTCACAAATGGTGTATAAGAAGGCATGGCCTTATCCCTGTCATTGTATTATGTGACAGAAGATAATGGCTCCAGGGAGCATGGAGAAGAAAAAAGAACATGGGTTGGGGGATGTGGGTTCAAGCTACAATTCTCTTCAACACTACTAAAAAGAAAAAAAGAATGGAGCAAATAGAAAGCAATATATGCGGTGTTAAGACCTTTTTATATACGGCTTAATTCCATTTATAATAAATCTGTAGAGTGGGCAACACTATACCATTTCAATAACTAGGAAATGGATATTCAGAGAGGTAAAAATCACTTACTCAAGGTCACCTCGCCATTAAATAGCAGGTCAGAGAATAGAACCCAGATCTTTCTGACCTCAAAGTGGGGCTCTCTCCTTGACACCAGCTTGCCTTCTACCCTGGCTGTGTGATACTGAAGAAGCTGCTTAACCAATCTGATCCTTCCCTTCCTCACCTGTGATGGAGATAATTACCTCCCGTGGCTGCCCGGAGGGTCCAATGATAAGATGATGCATATTTAAGGCAATTTATAAATGCCAGTTATTACTATGCTCAATATCCACAAACACGTAGATGAGAAAGAATAAATTCTTGTGTTGGTGTGTTTAAGACAGAAGAGAGCTCTTACTATCCCTGAAAGAGTTATCACAGCTGGAGAAGCAGCTATATGATTCCTGCAATAAAAGGGAATGTGTGTGTGTGTGGAGGGGGGGTAGGAATCAAAGGCAACACAGCTCTCTCTCTTCCCACCCAGCCTGTTTTTATCTTTTACCAAAACGCAATTTCAGATGAGATTGATGATTCTTCTTTTGGAGGTATGAGCATTTACAGCCCAGCTGCTGGGAGCAAGAGCAGAGTGACTGCTCTGCACCCTGGCCCTCCGCCAGCCGCCCAACAGACGGCTCAGCCCACTCTGCTCACCACCACCCCCCACCCCCACTATGTCCCTGCGCTGCCTCCTGCATTGTGCCTCGGGCCCTGCCTTTCCCCGCACAGGTGCGCTTTCCTACCTGTTGAAATGGTCCAGCCCAGTCACAAGGTTGGCAGTTGGCAAGAAATCCTCGCTGGTCCCTCATGATGGCACTTTTGCCATAGCTCCAGCTCCCCACCTTGACTCAGTTTACCTGTTTTCTGAAATTTGCTCCTGAATGAGTTTCCCCCACAATAAACCCAGAGGCTGACAGTGGGGTGGGGGGCGGGTTTGGAAATGCTCACAATGCTCAGAAACCCAGTCTCTTTTCTGCAGTATAGGGAAGAGAAGGGAGCAAATAATAAACCCTGAGCGAACAGAGGGGAAGAAGCCATGTCACTGCCCTCAAAGAGTTGACAGTTCACAAGGAGACAGAAATGGGAATGAATAAAAACAACAGCCATCACTTCTTGAGCTCTGTGGGGGCCACGCACTGCTCTAAGCATGTGAGACAATTTGCCACATTTAAATCTCACAACAATTCCAAGAGTAAGGTACTATTATTGTCCCCATCTTACAGATGAGGAAACTGAGGCTCACTAAGATGGTGGCTAGTAAGTGGTAGGAGCAGGAAGCTGGACATCAGGAGTTTGTGCTCTTAACCACTATGTTATAGCTTCTGTAATTACTATAGCCTGTAGTGTAAGCTTAACAGAGGGGAGTTTTAATGATTGTACATGGACAGAGGTGTTCCAGATGGGGCAGCCACACATGCAAAGGCCCTGAGGTGCCAAAGAGCCTGCACATACAGAGAACAAAAAACGGCTCATTGCAGTGGGAGCATAACAAGGCACGGGGCCATGAGAAGATGCAGAAAGGTAGAAGGCAGGTCACTGGGAAGGCAGATTCTAGTTGGGCTGGAAAGAGCCCCAAATGCCAGGTGAGAATCTCGGACTGTGACCTAGGGGACCCAATGGCATTTAAGAAGGGGAGTGACGTGGGTCGCTTATAGTCAGGAATGAACTGCCAGGTAGTAAGTAGCATCAAGAATGAATCTAAGAGGGAGACTGGGAGACAGGAAAAGTGGGAAAGGCTGTTTAAGATGGTAGCCGGACAGAGGGAGTCACCATCACCTTCTATCTCCTGTGTTTGGAGAGATATGGGGGCCCCTAAGGATCCCACACCCCAAGCAAGTCCATCAGCCTGAAGGCCTGTGTCTTGGCAGTAGCATGCCTGTAAGTAATCAATACGTGCTTATAAATTGGATTTTAAGTCTTCCAAGGAATGAGAGTTGGCCAATGATACCACTGACAGAGAAGCCGGGTGCCCTTCCAAGTTTGAAAAGTCTAAGGATAAAAGTTAATTTTCTGGATCTCCGCAAAGGACAGACAGCCATTCCTAGCTGCAAGGAACTCCGGAGGGCATTTGGGTTTTGCCTGCCTTGGGGAAACTACTCATCCTCCACTGGGAGTGAGCTTCACTGCGGCACATGCCTGCCCCACCGCCCGTCAGCTGTGAGGTGACCGGGACTGGTCATAGACCTTCATTTCCCCAACTGTGACTGGCCCAAGGACGGACTCTGCAGGCAAGTAGGATCAATCAAGAGTTCTTCTGTGACATCTGACATACGGATGCTGGGTTGGAGCAGGACCCTGCTGGGACGCGTAGCTAGCATCCCAGACATGCGTAGGGAACGAGCCTAAAAATGAAGCAACATCAAGGGCAAGAGGACCAGAGACAGAATGACAGAATCTTGAATACATAATTGAGCCTACTGACACTGCTGAGCCGGAAGTCAATCCGATCTATTTGCAACTTAACGTCTCTTCTCCAACGTGGCCAACCAATTAGAACTGAATCTCATTGGCTTATTCCCGAGTCAATCACTGAGGCCAAGGGGGTGGAATATGCTGATTGGCCAGGTCTGAGTCATGTGACCCCTCTGGAGCCGAGTGCTGGAGAATGGGTTAGGCAGGGGGCTGGGGGTGGGGGGCATTGAGGTGTGGGGGCCCTGGGGCTGGGAGTGGGGACGTTGGGGGGGGAGTGGGAGGCTGGGGGTGTTGGGGTGTGGGGGCCTTGTGGGGGGGTGGGGTGGGGGTGGGTAGGGAGAGCAACCACATCAGAATCACACAAATAGAAAGTCAGGGTCAGGGGCTTCCCAAGCAAAACCAAGGTCTTATTATGAGAAGAAAAAGAAATGGTTTCCTGGCCGGCAAAAAACAATAGCTGTACTCTACAAACGTCCGCAATACACATGTTAAAATGACATCAGTCTCAAGCCCAGGAGTCCCTGGGCTGGGTCACTTAGACAAGACTTCCTCCAAGGTGAGAGAGCAGGTGGGATAGGAGGTGGTGTGGTGAGTGGCTGTCTCTATGCCAAGCCTCGTTTTTAACCCCATCTCCTTGTCACTCTGCCACCAAAAGCCACTGGGTCAGCTAAAACACAAAGTTTTGTTGGCTGTCCGCCCCAGGCCTCTGCTTCTAACTTCTGACTTTGCCCTCACATTAGCATTCATGAACTCAAACTGTCAGAGAGTCTGGGCTAATTAAAGGCGATAAACAAATGCTAATTAGCACTCTGGCTGTACCCAGAGGCTGCTGCAGGCATAGACCCAAGCCTGGTGTTTGTATTTCCAGGATTCCTTGAATTCCCACATCGAAGAACCCTTTATGAAGCTTCTCTGTGAAAGAAAGAGCTCAGAGACAGTACAGCATTTGGTGGAAGGCTTCTCCATCTCGGTTCTGCTGCTTACCAATGCTACATCTGTAGGCAAGTTAGACTCCCTGAGTCTCAGTTTTCTCGTCCATAAAATGGGAATAATGATCATCTCGACTTTAACGTGTTTTTATTATGTGAACCAAATAACGCGTCCAATGTGTGCAGTACTTGGCACAGGACATGGGTCATTCAGCAAATGAGTTGCCGTGAGTAAATAGTAAAATACAAGGGAGGGAAATGGGAGGTTACAGGTGAAAATGTGGATGTAGAGTCCTTGGTGCTCCCTCTGTCCCCATCACCACTCTTTGGCTTGATGCGTTCACGGTTCCTGTGTGGACCACTATAGTGTCCTCCGGTCTGGTTGCAGTTCTTTCTTTGTCTTCTCCCTCCAGATCATGCCGTGTTAGTTTCCTAGGATTGCAGTGACAAATTGTCACTCAATTGGCAGCTTAAAACGACATCAATTTATTGTCTCCTGGGTTTGGAGGCTAGAAGTGTGAAGCCAAATTACTGGCAGGGTGGATTCCTTCTGGAGGCTCTGAGGGAGATTCTGTCCCCTGCTTCTCTCCCAGCTTCTGGTGCTTGCCAGTGATCCTTGGCAGTCCTTGGTTTGCATGCATGCCTCCAACCTCTGCCTCCCGACTCACCCGGGAGGTCACATGGTTTTCTCCTCCCTTTCAGAGTCTTCCCCTGTCTGTCCAATCTCCTTCTAAGATTTGCCCTTATAAGGACACCTGTCATTGGATTTGGGGCCCACCCAGGTAATCCAGGGTGATCTCAGATCAAGATCCTGAAATTAATTACATCTGCAAAGACCCTTTTTCCAAAGTTGGTCATGGTCACAGGGTTCTTGGGATTAGGCTGTGGATGTATCTTTTTCTTGGTTTTGGGGGTCACCTTTCCACCTACTACACATCCCAAACCCCACATCCCATTTCAAGGTCGATCATCCCCAAACCCATCCATGTTCCTGGCATCGTGCCACTTCCCTGCCAAAAGGTACACAAAGTCTTTTCATTTTCGACTTAAAATCACCATGTTAGTCTGCCACCTGAGTCTGCAGACCCCAACCCCCTCCCCTCCCTTCCCGCACCCTCGACTGGAGATGCTAAGTGCTGCCTCCCCACCATCTCCTCTTCCTGCCTCTTGGGAGGTCCTTCATCCAAGTTCCCATCCTGGACTCTGTATTCATTTTCTGTTGCTGCAGAGCAAATGAACCACCAATGTCGGGGCTTAACATGACATGCATTTGCTATCTCACGGTCTCTATGCATTGGAAGTTCGGGGACAGCATAGTTAAGGGCCTCTGCACAGAGTCTCCCAAAACCACAATAGGGGGTCAGCCAGGCCATGTTCTCAGAAGGAGGTCAGATTGGGGAAGAGTCTGCCACCAAACTCATTTGGGCGGTGGGAGAATTCATTGGCTTGCACTGGAGGACCAAGGGCCCAGTGTTTTGCTCGCTGCTGGTGGGACACCACCTGTAGTTTGTAGAGGCCTCCCTATTGCCTAGGACATACTGTATGGCCTGCCCACGCTCAAAGGGAGAGTATTGTCCAGGACATGACAACCAGGAGGCTGGACTCTTGGGACCACCTTGGAGTCTGCCTGCCAGACTCACTTTTGTTTCAAAGGGGAGTATCCTTCTCTACCTCCCCACCAAAGCCACTGCTGCTCCTATCCAGCTGGATCATCTCTCCATCTTCCTAATTCCTGGTGGCTTTGTTTTTTTCCTCTCTGACAGCACCAACTGATTTACTTAAGAGGCAGCAACGTGGCAGCAGGTAGGAGTAAAGAATAGGTCTCAGGGGTCAGAGAGCCCTGGGTCCATCCTGGCTCTTCTGCTTACTCAGTGTGACCCTGGGCTCTCCACTTTCAACACTCAATTAGAAACATGCAGAAGAATGGCTTCTTGGGTTATTATAATGATCAAGTGTGCTAATTTTTGTAATGCAGTTAACAGCATCTGGTTCACAGGAAGGATCCAAGATGAAGTTATTTTGTATGAGTCAGGACAGGCTAGCCTATATTGCAGTAACAAACAGCCCCTAACCCAGAAAAACTCAGTGGCTTAAAACAAATATCTCTTTCTTCCACCTGCTGCATGCTCACTAAAAGTTACCAGGGGAGTTCTGGGGCTCCCATAACACTGAATGCCACTGATTGGAGAGCTGAAGAAGAAAGAGACCTGGGAGGGGGGTCTCAGAAAAGTGGGACACTCATTAGCCAGAATGAGGCACATGATCCCACCAGGGGGCCAGGAGATAAAATCCCCCCGATGTACCTGAAGGAAGGAGACCCATATGTAGTGCTCCTGATGTTATTTCTGTTAAAGCTCATTTCACCATAAGGAAGAGTATGTTCATACCACCCTTTACCCATAGAAGCACTGATCACAGAGCACATAGGTAAGATGTAAGAACAAAATTTCAGAAAGCCTAACTTAAAAATAGAACAGTTCCAACACACAGAATAAGAAGCCATCATCTTCTCTAATATAATTTGAAGAGACAAAAGTTTCTGTCTGCTCTTAAATATTTCCCTTCTTCATGTCCTACCATGTCTCATATTTCTGCCATTAGCTTGATCCATTAGGGGCCTTAGGTATTGGACTGTCCAGGCAGGGTAAGATATTTGCTCATACACCATTTATTCATTTAGCCTGTTACCAGGGCTGCCATGCAATCGACTCAGCATTTGCTGACCTTGGGGCCAGGAAGCATGTTCCACGCCAGGACAGTTTCTAATGTGGACCCAATCCTTGATCTTCATGTAGCAGGCAGGGTCTGGAGAAGGGGACAGAAGACTGATATGTTTTAAAGGAGGAAATAATAACGCCAGCTAATAATTACAAAGTGCTTTCTGGGTGCTTGGCTGGGCAAATACAGATTTGTGAGACAACCCTCATAGCGACCCTTAGGACACTGGAGGCTAGAATTTGCTTCTAGAATAGGCAGATCAGAGAGGATTTCCACTGCTCCTACACAGGATGGGTCCTCGCAGGTGGTATGAGTACATTCTTAGGACTCAAATAATGTGCAGCAGGAGAAGGAGAAAGTGACAACATTAAAGTTTCCAGAAGCTGGTTCTGCTACAAATCCTGTCACTCACTAGCAGTGTGAACTTCTCTGGGTCCCAGAGTCTTTTACTGTTAACTGTGGGCTCCTGAGTTCTCCCCAGGGGTTTGACCCTGGTCTTCCCAGAGTGGCAAGAGCCACAGGAGCACAAAGACCCTGAACAGACCCTCTGCTAAAAACTAAGAAAAATATGAATGAGTAATTTTTTAAATACGCATTTTTAAGGGGCACCCAGATGGCTCAGTTGGTTAAGCATCTGCCTTCACCTCAGGTCATGATCTCAGGGTCCCAGGATCGAGCTCCGCATCAGGCGCCCTGCTCAGGGGGGAGTCTGCTTCTCCCTCTGGCCCTCCCCTTCTCCTTGTGTGTGCCCCCCCACAAATAAATAAAATCTTTTAAAAACTTCATTTTTGAGATGATTTTCAAATAACTTTAAAAAATTATTTTTAGAGCCAACAAATAGCACTGATTCAGACTGGGAACATCAGAGACAAAGTTTTGGAAAACAGAAGCTATTAAACTCTATTAAAGACCCCCATGTGCATTTTCTATGCAGAGAAGTAATTCCAACAGTTGGGTGTTGATGTATGAACCAGGGCTGGGCTCCAAGCACTCGGGGTGTTGGAACAAAAACCCCTGCAAACTACAGAAAGTGCATTCTGCTCCCCTTGAGCGGCACGCAGATAATGCGCACTCGATTGTGTGGGACTTGGCGGCCCGGAGCAGTAGAAATAATTCTTTGGAAATGAAGAGAATCAGCAAAACATGAGGCAAAAAATAAACGAAGAGAGAAAATGGAACAAGAGAAAGACGGCCGGGAATGGGCCGGTTTTCTCTGCCTCACGCGGCTTTGGTGGCTTGTGGTAAATGAGTTTCTAACGATGTTTTTAAAGAACGGGTCTTATTTAGTGGGGCTGACGCAGCTTCTGCGGCTTCATGGGCTATGTCCTGGGGAACCCGATGAAAGCAGGAGGGAGAAGCTTGGGCCTCAGCTGTCATTTCCTTTGTCCTCCTGGGAAGGACCCCAGCCAAACCCTTGTCCCGTCCCCTGCACTGGGTAGTCGACCAGCCCCTCCTGGAACCCTGACCCTGGAGGATCCCAGTGTGTGTGGGAGAGCCACAGTGATATACAGTGATAATGCTTTGCTAGTGTTTCTTGGAGTGCCCGTGGTGTGCAAGGCGGGTTATTTTTTGAATGAATGAACAGAGGAATGAATGAATGAATGAGTGAAGCACGAGGTGCTCTGGGGGCCCAGAGATAGAGCGCGCTCACCTTGGGAGGGAGGAGGGAACAAAGAAGGCTTCCTGGAGGAGGTGACACAGGAGAGCTCAGGAAAAGACACACACAGGAGTTTGAGGAGAAGAGGAGATGTGAATGAATTCATGAAGGGCTGTTAAAAAGCACATCCCAGTCCAGGAATCTCATGTCACTCCCATTTGGGCAGAAGGCGTTGGGGGAGGAAAAGTAATTTTCCCTCTACTCTTGTATGTTCTTGGCTGAAACCCCCCTGTGATGAAGATTAACAGGAGACAAGGAAATAGGAGTTTAATAACATGTATACCTTCTGTAGACATAGGACCCACCCAGGAAATACCGAGTAAGTCCCTGGAATGGCCCAAGCCACCAGCTTAAACGCCATCTCTAGCTCAAGACAAAAGAAGATGTTGGGGGGCTGGAGGGAGCCAGCAATGGGGAGGTTGTCAGGAAAAGCAAGGTAAACAAGGGTGAGTTTGGGGCACCTGGGTGGCTCAGTCGACTGAGCATCTGCCTTCGGCTCAGGTCATGATCCCGTGGTCTTGGGATGGAGTCCCACATCAGGCTCCTTGCTCAGCAGGGAACCTGCTTCTCCCTCTGCCTCTGCCCTGCCCCCTGCTTGTACTCTCTCTCTCTCTGACAAATAATTAAATAAAACCTTTTTAAAAAAACAAGGGTGAAGTGGTTCTGCAGTTCTAGGTCCTTGTCTTCTTTGCAGAGAATTTCTAGAGATTTAGTTACTTTCTCTTCCAGGTACTGAGGGGAAGACACCCTTATGAATAGAGGTTTCTCCCTCTAAATGTAAATGTCTCTTACAAAAGTGTAACTTCTACTTGGCTTTTCAGAGCTTCTCCTGTGTCTGCTGTTTCTTAAAAATAATCAGCCTAAAATAATCCTTATGCCAACGAGGCATACTTTGGGGTGGCATATTCTGCTCCCGTTCAAGGGTTTGAGAGGCAGGCAGGTGTTGGAAGCTGATAAGGGTGGCCCTTATCAAGCACGTACTGTGTTGGGGACATCTGGCGGCATCTGGCGGCAATCGCTAGAGACAGTTTTTGGTTATCACAGCTGAAGTGGGGAGGGAGGGTGCCACCAGCATCCAAGGGGATCCAGGTCAGGGATTCCGCTAAGCCTCCTACAGTGCAAAAGCCCGCCAACTCCCAAAGCCAGGAATGCACGGACCGAGGAACCTCATGGGGCTCCCAGCTCAGGCTTCGAATCCTTTCATCCTTACCAGAGCCTGGTGAGTGGTGGATTTATCCCCATTTCTCAGACGAGGAAAATGAGGCCCTGAGCACTTCAGTCACTTGCCTAAAGTCATAGGGTAAGAGGGAGAGCGTGCATTCACACGCAGGCAGTCAAGCTCCAGCTCCTCGGTAATAATGACCGTGACAGAGAAATCTGTGGCCCTGCTGGGAAGGTCTCTCTGGCTGCACATTACAGGGTTTGGGTGTGCACCTGTTCGGTAACCCCTGAATACTGTTCATCTACAGATTCGTCCCCTTCTCACTCACTAGCGTACTTTCCCCCTAAGGAGTGAGAGTCGGAGGCGAATGAATTTTCCGTCTGTAGGCACAGAGACGGAGCAGAGGATTTTTCAATGCGTCCGTTGAATCACCCACCTCCCCCCCTTCCCTGCTGGAAGAGCTGGGGCCTATTACTAGATACAATGGCAAGAGCCGCTGCCCCAGTTTATTCAGAAAGTGCCTGAAAATATAATTAATGGAAGGCTCCCCCTGTGGCTTCCGGTTTTCCCTCCTGGGTGGCAGGAAACCGAATCCTAGTGTGTTCTGTTATTATGATCCTTCCTTGAAACAGTAATTGTGTGCACAGCGATTTCTCTGCAGGTCCTCCCGGAGGTGTGGGAGTCCAGCGCATGCTTGTTGGGTCTGTCTTTCCTCCTAATGAAGTCACACGGGCCGGCTCCCCCTGAACGGTGTGGGCCACTGCAGCTTGGAGAAGAGGAAGCTGCCTCCGGCCTCACAGCAACAGGGATGAGCTCGGGGTTTTGCAAGCGGACGTCTAGAAGCAGGAGTTCAGGACAACGATCACTCTTGCAGCATTTAATGGGATGCCAGTTTCAGGGCAGGATCTTCTTGTGCAATTACTCCTTGTCTTGGTCATGGTCTGGAGCCGCTGCAGTTAACCCTCCCATTGTACAGATTAGTAAACTGATGCTCCAAGAACGCAAGTCGTCAACATACCACTGGCACACCAACCCGGCCACTTCACTCAGCACAGGCTGTAATGAATCAACAAGCTGGCCCATTTATTTGTTTAAAGGCTTTGGAGCAGAACGCCTTCTGGTTTTGCATCCTGATCTTAGCACAGTGCCTTTGCTCAATAAGGACTAAATCAGTCACATAAAGCAAACGTATCACAGACAAACGACCCCTACGGGGAGGTTCTTGATTCCGATTTCATTCCTTTTTCTCTAAATATGTAACTCTAATGGGATGATAGATTATGCTGGATTTCTCTCTTCTGCAACTCATTAAGAAGAACACAGGCTCTGGTGAGAGCCAGGTTTTGGTTTGAATCCTGGCTCTGCCCCTCCCAGGCAATGTGGCACAGGGTTAGTGAGTTCACCTCTCCGAGCCTCTGTTCTGTTGCCTCTAAAATGGAGACGATTACCCCCACTTCACCAATTTGCTATGAGATCAAATAAACCAAGAGAAGAGGAAATTCTTTTACTGAACTTTGAGTACACACATGAGGTGATTATTTAATTCCCCAATCATGTTTTTCTTAATGCTCTTACTCATTTCAACATTAAGTTAAGTTTTATTTTCTCTTTGATAATTGAAGAAAGTTAGGCTCAGAGAGGTTATGCAACTTGCCTGGAGACACACAGCCAGAAGGTGGCATAGCTGGGATTTGAATACAGAGCAAACTCCATATTTGCCTCTTTCTGATATACCTCTCAAGCCCTCCCACAAGAGCTTGAGAATATGGAATTTTGATTTCAAATGTAGAGGTTTTGGGGGGAAGAAGGGGTCAAGGAAATATTTCAAATGAGTGGGAAGTAGAAGAGGAAATATCCGTCTTTTACTAACATAACATAATAAAATAAAATTTAAAAAAACAAAAGTGAGCACTGACAGGCCTGAGTTTGAGAAAAGCTGATTCTGCTCTAGGTCTGATGTATCTGGGGCTTTACTCTCTTGAGGCAACAAGTACATCAAATCCCTTCTCTGATGGGAAAGGATTATAGAACAACAAAAAGGGACAGACAAGACGAGAACAGAAGGCTGTATTTCCTAGAATTAAATACTGATATGCAGTCTAGAGGAAAAATAGGCTGAGGGGTTAAATGGCTGGTCTATAGAAACTTGTACCCATAATATATAAAGTACTCTTACAAATCAATAAGAAGACAACCTGATTTTTAAATTGGCAAGAGATTTGAATAGACATTTCTGCAAAGATGACATACAGATGGCCAGTAAGCTCATGAAAAGGCTCAACATCATTAGCCATCAGGGAAAGGCAAATCAAAACCATGATGAGATATCACTTCACACCCATGAAGATGGCTAAAAAAAAGGGACAGTAACCAGTGTTGGAGAGCATGTGGAGGAATTAGAACCCTCACCTGTTGCTGGTGGGAACATAAAAGGATGCAGTCACTTTGAAAAGCAGTGGGGCAGTTTCTCAGTATATGAAATATAACATTACCATACGACCCAGTAATTTTACTCCTTAGATGAACTGAAAACACGTTCGTACGAAAGCTTGTCCATGAATATTCATACAAAAGTGGGAGCAACCCAAATGTCCATCAGCTGATGAATGGATAAACAAAGAGTGGTCCATCTATACTGTGGAATATGACTCAGCCACGGAAAGGAAGAAAGTTGGCACATGCCACAGCACGAATGAACCTAAGAACATTTTGTTAATTGGGAAAACTTGGGCACAAAAGACCATACAATGTTTAATTCCATGTACATGAATTTTTCCAAAAGGGCAAACTTATTAACACAAAAAGTAGACGATGAGTAGTTGCCGAAGAAATAGAGTGAGGGAGGGGGAAATGGGGAGTGACTGGAATGGACATCAAATTTCTTTTGGGGGTGATGGTAATAGTCTAAAATTAGCTTATGGTGATGGTTGCACAATTCTGTAAATATGCTGAACATCACTGAGGTGTATGCTTAGAGTGGATGAATTATACAGTATGCAAACTATATCATAAGCCAGTGAGGGTCACCCCCGGACCCCAAGCAGTCTGAGCCCATCTCTTGTCCACCACACGGCACAGCCTTACCCCTCATGAGGCTAAATTCTAAACTTACTGGGTCACAGAAGGTTTTTCTCATGGGGCCCAAGAACCCAACTTGGAAAAGGTCAGGAATGAGGAGCCCCCAGTTTGTTCCTGATGGAGTCAGTCACCAGTCGGCCCAGAGGCCAGAGGGGACCTGCCTGATAACATCTCCGGTGTGATTAAGTCAGCAATTTCCAATGTGTCTGCTAGATTTGTATCAGGGCTTCCCCCCCCCCCCCCCGACTGGCCGGCCATTCATCCAGGACTTTGTGGGATTGCACGGCTGACTGATTCATCACTGTATCAATAAAACCCAGGTCTGGCCATCTTCTGATGAATTACATTGTTTAAATGAACTTAACAGTTGCATTAGAGAAAGAAAACAAGAGGAATCAATAAAGGAGAAATTCTGTCATCAGAGAGTCAGCATTTCTCAAAGGCTGGAGGTCAGTGTGGAGATGAGCACTTAGCGTGCAACAGAGATGCTGTTTGTCACTGGCAAGACGGTACCGAGCTTACATGCAGTATTGTAAACAATAGCCGCAGAATTCCGGACACATTTCCTTTTTTTTATTACTTTATTTTTAATAGGCTCCACGCCCAATGTGGGGCTCAAACTCAAGACCCGGACACCCCGAGTCACATGCTCTACCAACTGAGCCAGCTGGATGCCCTAATTTGTCTGTCTGAATCCAGGATTTGATACTGGCAGTTCTGTCTACCTCAGCCATCTCTATAATGTCTGGTAGGATCTCATAGTGCTTTTAAGTCAAATTTCCCTACTGGCTAATGATGTCGAACATCAGTTTCCTGTGCTTACTTGCCTTCCATCTACCCTCCTCAGCAAAGTGTCTGCTCAAATCTTTTGCCTATTTTGTAATGTGATTGTTGTTCTTCTGGCAGTCGGATTTGAGAGCTCTTTTGACATTGTGGACACGGGTCCTTCATCAACTGCACCATCTGCAAACTTACAGTCTGGAAGTTTGTTTTCATTCCCTTTACAGCATCTTCCACGAAAAAAGGATTTAAAATTTTGATGAAGTGCAATTCATCAATTTATCTTTTATGGAGTGTGCTTTTAGCATCATGTCTACTTCCTCCACTATTTCCCTCTAGAAGTTTCACAGTTTTGCTTTTTACACCTAGGTCTATCATCCACTGTAGGTTAATTTTCATATAAAAGTGTAAGGTGCAGGTTGAGTACTTTTTTGCATGCATGTCCAACTCTTCCAACACCATTTTGCTGAAAAGAGAAGACCCTTCTCCACGGAATGTCCTTGATACCTTTTCGAAAATTGACCACATTTATCTGGGCCTATTTCTGAGTTCTCTATTCTTGTTCATTGATCCATGTATGCCAGTCCTTTTGCCAATCCCACAGTGTATTGATTATTGTATTTTCTCCTAGTAAATCTTAAAACAGGGTAGTATGATTCCTCTAACTTTATTCTTTGTTTTCAAATTATTTTGGCTCTTCTAGGTCTTTTGACTTTCCACAGAAATTTTAGGTTTGGGTTGAGAGATTATTTCTTGGAAGGCTTTATTTCTTTAAAAATTTTTTTTTACTATGGATTCAATTTCTTTTATACACCTATATCCATTCAGATTATTGTCTCAGCTTGGTGAGTTTGGTGGCTTGCACTTTTTAAGGAAATCTGTCCATTTCATCTAAGTGCTCAAATTTATGCATATAGAGTTGTTTCTGAGGTTCTCATATCAGCCTTTTAATAGCTGCGGGGTCTGTAGTATTATCTCCTCATTCATCCCTAATGTCAGTAATTCGTGTCTTCTCACATTTTTTTTTTCCTGTCTTAGAGGTTTATCAAGATGCATTGATCTTTTTCAAAGAACCAGTATCTTTTGGTCTCATTGATTCTTTTCCCCCACAGACCTTTTCTGTTCTCAAGTCCATTGAGATTGCTACTCTTCTGTTAATCATTTCCTTGTTGCAAGCAAATATAATAACCTTATTCTATTTGCTTTGGGAGGTTATGCTCATTATTTTCAAATTTCTTCAAGTGGAGGCTTAGACTATTGATTTGAGACCTTTCTTCTTTTTTTAATGCTATGAAGTTGCCTCCTGCACTACTCTGTTTCCATCCCACCAATTGTTATGTGCTGCATTTTAATTTCATTCAGTTCCAGGTATTTTCTGATTTTTCTTGATTTGAATCTTCCTGAACATCCCATTTTCATTTATAAATTGTGGTTCTCAGTGTATCTTTTGCAAAATTTTGGTTTTGTAGTGGTTGCTCTAAAAATGCTTAGCTTCACAGCATATTTAGAGTCCATTTTTACCATGTCAGGTGGAATATAGAAACATTACCGCCATACAGGTCCCTCTGCCCTCCCTCTTCATGCTGGTGTGGCTTGTGTATTACATCTGCATACACTATAAACCCCACCAGACAATGGTATTTTGTTGGCTTTCAGTAAGTCTACTTTAAAGAATTCAAGAGGAGAATAGCTTATTACATTTCACCCAGATATTTACTACTTTTGTGATTCTCCTTTCATTACCAATGTTCCCAATTTCATTCCACTGTAGTTCCCTCAGCCTGAAGAATTTCCTTTAGCAGTTTTTTTTTTTTTTTGAAGATCTGCTGGCAACAGATTCTCCTATTTTTCTGTCACGTAAGAATGTCTATATTTCACCTTTGTTCTTGAGGGATATTATCTCTATATATCAAATTGTGAGTTGACAGTCCTTTTGTCTATGTTAAAAATATTGTTTTTCCTTTTGGCCTCCATAGTTTCTGATGAGAAATTCAGTCACTCAACTTGTTGCCTTATAAATAATATACTTTTCCCCCCTCTCTGCTCTGTTCAAGATTTTTCTTTGTTTTAATAAAAAAATTTTTTTAGGGATGCCTGGGTGGCTCAGTCAGTTAAGTGTCTGCCTTCAGCTCAGGTCATGATCTCAGGGTCTGGGATTGAGCCCCGCATAGGGCTCCCTGCTCAGTGGGGAGTCTGCTTCTCTCTCTCCCTCTGCCCCTCCCCACCGCTCCCTCCTTCTCTCTCAAATAAATTTTTTAAATTGAAGTGTACCTGACACACAATGTGACAGTAGTTTCAGATGTATAACAGAGCTATTCCAAGGGTCTATGCTGTACTCACAAATGCAGCTACTCTATGTCACCATACAACACTATTACAATATCACTATGTTCTCTATGCTGTATCTTTATTCCCATGACTTACTCTTTCCTTAACTGGAAACCTGCACCTCCTACTCCCCTCCACCCATTTTGTCCACCTTCATTTTTAATTTTCTGAAGTTTGTGATGTATCTGGGCAAGACATATTGGGGTTATCTTGCTTGGGATTCACCAAGGTTTTGTAGGCTTACATGGTTTTGGTGTGTGTGGGGGGGTAGTTTTCAGCGATTATTTGAAATATATTTTCCACTACCCACATTCTTCTGTTCACGTGTGAATGGCACACATTTTAGTATTACCTGTGCGAATGTGTTCAGTTTTTAAAAATCTTGTCTCTGTGGCTCAGGTTGGATAATTTCCACTGATGTGTCTGGGGGTTCACGGACTCTTTCCTTCATTAGTTCCATTCTGCTCTTACATCCTTTCAGGAAGTTTTTAAATTTTTGCTGAATTTTCAGGTCCACAATTTCCATTGGGCTCTTCCTTACAACTTCTATTTCTTTGCTGGCACTTTCAATATTTTCATTCATTTCAAGAGTGTGTGCCTACCGGAGCAGTTTTGTCATAGGTGCCTTAATGTCTTTTTCAGGTAATTCCAACATTTGTGTCATCGTGGAGTTCTCACACAAGCTGAAGTTTTCCTGGTTCTTCATAGACTGGGTAATTTCGGATTGTATCCTCATATTACATTATGAGACTGAATGTAAATCTGAACAAGAATGTTGATATTTCTGTTTTAGTAGACTACTGACTCTGTTGGATTGAAACCACACATTCCTACTGCCCCTGTATAGCTTATAGGTTCAATGTCACCTCTACTTACAAAGCATCTGCAGTGCTATTTGGAGTTGGCTCATGCGTGAGCCACCCAGAGTCAGTGTGAGATCTAGCAGGTGGTCTATTTTACCATGAAGACCCAGATCCACACACGCACACCTCAGGGATGAGCCCAGGAGCTCCAACAATGTCATGGAGGTACTTCCGCCAACCTCCTACCCTTCTGAGATCTTCCAGTACTTTCTGACTCCTTGGTTCTCTGTCTTTTGGTCCTCCATCCAGGGAGATAGGCTTTGTTTTCCTCACCCTGCTGAACACTCCCATGGCGGTATGGGAATAGAGGGGAAAGAGCAAGTTTTTGCCTTGCTGGCCTGGGACCGCAGCTTCCCCAATGTCCCTGTTGCTGGTATTCATCACAAGAATCCCCTTTCCCATTCCTGGAGCCTGACCTACCGGACTTGTCCCGATGCTCTCTGTCTTCACTGATGCTCCTGGTTTGGGGGCTACTTTGAATCCAGGTTAGGGGATATCCGAAGAAACAAAGCCAAACTTTCTGAGGATCTTGTGGTATCCTCCCATTAGAGTCTTCCCTCCAATCTACCTACTACTCTGTATTTTCAGAGTCCTCAAAGGCTGATCTACACTGTAGGCCCAGTTTTTTTTTTTTTTAAAGATTTTATTTATTTGACAGAGAGAGACACAGCGAGAGAGGGAACACAAGCAAAGGGAGTGGGAGAGGGAGAAGCAGGCTCCCGGCCGAGCAGAGAGCCCGATGTGGGGCTCAATCCCAAGACCCTGGGATCATGACCTGAGCCGAAGGCAGACACTTAACGACTGAGCCACCCAGGCACCCCAAGGCCCAGTTTTTATAGCTCTGTTCAGGGAGAGAGGCAGGGGGTTGTATATTCGCCCATCCTACCCAGAATCAGAAACGTCTGGCTGTTTTGAAAACATGGTGATATCCTTAGAGACTAGACATAGTTAAGGGCTTGTTCATTAAAGTCAATATAACTCAACTTTGAAACCTGGTTCTTAACCTTACAGGTTTGCCCAAATACCTGTGAAATTAATTTAAAGAACACACTGAGGGTCACCAGAGGGGAGGTGGGTGGGTGAGGGATAGGTGAAACAGGTGATGGGGATGAAGGAGCACACTTGTCGTAATGAGCACTGAGTGATGGATGGAAAGGTTGAATCACTATATTGTACACCTGAAACTAATATTACACTGTAGGTTAACTACAGTGGAATTAAACACTTTAAAAAAAAACTAAAAAAAAAGAATCGCACCTTTTTGTGAGGGCTTACGTAAATGAAACAAATTCCCTGGGCGCACACAGCTGGTAACGAGCGCGAGCAGAACTGGGACCCGGTTCGTGCTAGCTCAAAGACCCACTGTTCTAGTACTTTGCACTGCTATCACAGAACCGGCTTTTTTTTTTTTTTTTTACCTGAAAGCACTAAGCTTATGCTTTCCTTTCTCAGATAATGGTTATTGATGGCAGCCCTTAAATGCTGCAATTGGATTATCAAGTCCCAACACAATTTTGCTCGATAAAACAATAAAAACCTAAGACAATTCATTGCTTTCTGAGCCTTTGTTCTCTCTCAGAGATTTGTGAGGGGGAATGGCCACGTTCTCTGGCTTTCTGCCTTCTCCTTTGAAAACACAGCTGCCCTAGAATCCTGACCCTTCACTCCAATTTTGCAGATAACCATTTTGGAAAAGAGAAAGAGCCAAGGCTCCTCATGTTGAATGCAGGGAACACACTTAAGGAAACACAATCCATCCTGTACTTGTGAAAATGAGGGACATGTAGCTAGCAGCTGAGACCCAGGCAGCTATTCAGGAGTTAATATGTGCTTTATCTCTGGGCAACATCTGCCTAATAGTTCTGCTCCCTTTGGAGTGGAAGGGTCTGACAAATATTGGTCAGTTGTAGGGAGAAAAGGTATTAATTCACCTAAGCATCCTCCTGACCCACTGGATATCTCAGGAAATTGATATCTATTCATCTGATGTCAGGAAAGTCCTATTATATTCAGACTACAGAGAATGACACTAAGAAGATATGATGGAAAGCTCCAATGTTCTTACAGAAGAGAATGGGGCTCTGAAGTCTCTGCCAGTAAGTTTTAAAAAAATCACAAAGGCAAGGGGCAGAGCCCTAGAACAGAAGTCAGGAGACTGCATCAGTTAGGATTCTTTTCGTTGGTGTCAGAAACCAAATTAGCCTGAGGAGAGGAACAGAAGGTATTGGCTGAAAAAAATATCTCTTCACATTCTAGGAATGGGACTACCTTCAGGCATGGCTCGATTAAGGCACTCCACAACATCTGGATTCTCTCTACGTATTTTCCTTTGTGCTGGCTTTATTCTCAAGATGACTGTCCACATACAATGGCAAGGATGGTCACCTGCAACTCCTGACTTCCATCCTAGCTCTTCAGCAATCCTACCAGAAAGACAGCATGTCCATCTCAATAATTCCAGAGAAGGCTTTACGGCAGATTCTCATTAACTGTTCTTGACCCAGCCTGGGTTATATGCCTACTTTCAGCCATCACTGTGGTCATGAAGATACATTTCTCTGAGTGGCTCTGCCTGGATGATCTGGTCATTTCTGTAGCTCCCTAGAAGGGAGCAGCTCAACCTGAATCACCAGGACAAAAGAAAGAAAGAAAAGCCCTGTCTGCTACCTCTACTGTCCAGGACTGGTACTGCCACATACTACTTCCCTGTGACCTTAAGCAGATCTGTTTCCTTACTGAGCTTCCCTTTCTTCATGCACAGAAATGAAGGATGTGCACAAATACTTACGATCCTTTCCAGTTCTAAGTATTCTTTGATGACACATGATATACACTCAGATGCTCCTCAAATCCCACATGACAGGCAGTATGGGAGCCTGAAGGAGCACCACGCCTGGACCTTTTTAAAAGGAGACGGTTTTGGGGAAAAAAAAAATACAAGAACCACCTTCCTCACAGAATTTATTGTTTGGAGAACACGGACTCTGGAGCTGAATGCTTAGGCTTAAATCCCTGATGACGGAGCAACCGTGGAAAGTATTTCAGCCCCAGTGCCTGTCATGTACAGGGGGTATCATAACAATACCCACCTCAGAGCATTGTGATGAAGGGCATGGCAGGCAGAATTCTAAGATGGCCCTGTGGTTCCCACGCCCTGGTACCCATACCCCTGCATCATCCCCTCCCCTGAATGAGGAAGAACCTGTGACTTGCTTCTTTTTCTGTTTTAAGATTTTATTTATTTGAGAGACAGAGAGAAAAACAGAGATGCGGGGTTGGAGGGGGGAAGCACGAGCAGTGGGAGGAGCAGAGGGAGAGGGAGAAACAGACTCCATGCTGAGCAGGGAGGCTGACGTGGGGCTTGATCCCAGGACCCTGGGATCACAACCTGAGCTGAAGGCAGACGCTTAACTGACTGAGCCACCTAGGCACCCCCTGTGACTTGCTTCTATCCAACAGAATATGACAAAGATGATGGGACAGACTCCTGTGCTTTGTTATGTTATGTAAGACCCAATCTAATACATAAAAAGGGAATAAATCTCAAATTTGAAAGAAGCCTAAAACCTAGGTGGTTCAACAGGGCTAGCCAACTGGAGCTAGAGATTCTCCTGCTCTTCCTGTGGAATGAAGCTGCTCTGTTGGCGGGGGGGGGGGGGGGGACCATGACAGGGACTAGAGGACAGCCTCCAGGAGTTTAAAGAGGTCCCAGGCTGACAGCCAGCAAGAACACAGGGACCTCTGTCCTACCACAAGAACACGAGTTCTGCCAGAACAGCCTGGGGAAGGCTGGAAGTGGGTTCTTCCCCAGTCAAGACTCCAAATAGGACACAGTGTGACCAATACCTTGAGTGCAGCCTTATGAAACTCTGAGTAGGGGAGCCAGGGAAACCATGCCTGGAATCCTAACTCATGGAAAATGGGAGACAATACACATTTGTTGTTTTAAGCCCCTAAATCTGTGGGTAATTTTGTTAACAACAGAAAACTAATACAAGGGATAAATGAGATAATGCATGTAAAATGCATAAACTTAGATCATGCATGGCTAAGTGTTTGATATTAGCTATTCTTAAGATTATAATGAAAGAGTTGGGCATTGTAGATTTCAGACTGTACAAGGCTATAAATCTCCCTATGTCCTTCCGAGACAACCTTCTGGGCTGAAGGGAGCCCAGTCTGGGGCCATCCTTTGGTCTGCTGAATGTCATCTCTGCAGACTTCTATATGGCCAAGTAAGTGATGGCTAAGCCAATGAACCATTATTTGCAATACAATTTATTATCATCCAATTTCGGCAGAAACTGGTTGAGGATAGTGAGAACTGGTCCAGAACATCAATGTTGGAGAGGCATTACCTGAACTTATACGGTAATAAGATGAGATCCGGTAAGGAGGGGCAGGTGCCTCCAACAAGCTCAGCCTAAAAATTCTAAAATTGGGTTCATCCAGGCTTTGCAGATAAAGAGACCACAAAATAATATTCATTGAGAACCAGCCAGATGGCCTCAAACACATTACTGCCTTTAATACGAATAGTCTACAGGGAAGAAATCATCCTCTCCACTCTATGGCTGAAGAGCTGAAGTTAAGAAGGTGAGCTCAGGGAAGTTCAATGACATGCCGAGGGTCGTCCGGGTCTCATGAACACTTCCTGGTGATTTTGACAGCTGGGAGAGTCCTTGCAGCCCACCGAGGCGGGATGATAATGTGCATACGGGAAAGACACCTAGCTCACAAAGGGGGAAAGAGGGATGCGTGAGTAGGAACAGAAGGCAAACAACCTTGACTGGAAAACTGTGGCATGTGGCTCAACTTGTACCAAATATGGGTTTCCAAGAAAAGAACCTTAAGGGAGACAGTAGGGAGATATATCCATTCCTGAACCCTCAAGAGGAAGAGGGGAAATAAAGAGCAGATACCTTCCTCGCTTTTAATTTTACTTTAGTAAGAACACTTAATATGAGATAGAGTCTCTGAAATTTTCAAGTGTATAACACAGTATGGTTATATATAGAGATAGGGTAGCACAGCAGAGCTCTGGATCTTCTTCATCATGCCTAACTGAAGGTTTAAACCCATTTATGCCCATGGGAGGGCTGATCGCTCTTGAAGATCCTGGTTTTGATTCTTTTTTTTTTTTTTTAAGATTTTATTTATTTATTTGACAGAGAGAGACACAGCGAGAGAGGGAACACAAGCAGGGGGAGTGGGAGAGGGAGAAGCAGGCTCCCCGCCAAGCAGGGAGCCCAGGACCCTGGCATCATGACCTGAGCCAAAGGCAGACACTTAACGACTGAGCTACCCAGGCCCCCTCTTTACCCATTCTTAAATCAGGTTATTAAAAAGGCACAGGCAACAAGAGCAAAAATAAAAAATAGGCAAGTGGGACTACACCGAGCTAAAAAACTTTTACATGGCCAAGGAAATAAGCAACAGAGTAAAAAGGCAACCTGCGGAATGGGAGAAAATATTTGCAACCCATATATCTGACAAAGGGTTAACTTCCAAAAGATCCTTTCCATTCTTAGAGTGGCTATTCATCATTTTCTTGGTGGTAGCCTATAGCCTCTATATTGCATTTTCTTCTTCCAAGTTTTTTATTTTTTTATTTTTATTTTTTTATTCTTATGTTAATTCCCATACATTACATCATTAGTTTTAGATGTAGTGTTCCATGATTCATTGTTTGTGCATAACACCCAGTGCTCCATGCAGAATGTGCCCTCCTCAATACCCACCACCAGGCTAACCCATCCTCCCACCCCCTCCCCTCTAGAACCCTCAGTTTGTTTTTCAGAGTCCATCGTCCCTCATGGTTCATCTACCCCTCCGAAATTCCCCTTCATTTTTCCCCTCCTGCTACCTTCTTCTTCTTCTTTTTTTTTCTTAACATATATTGCATTATTTGTTTCAGAGGTACAGATCTGAGATTCAATAGTCTTGCACAATTCACAGTGCTTACCAGAGCACATACCCTCCCCAGTGTCTATCACCCAGTCACCCCATCCCTCCCACCCCACCCCCCACTCCAGCAACCCTCAGTTTGTTTCCTGCGATTAAGAATTCCTCATATCAGTGAGGTCATATGATACATGTCTTTCTCTGTTTGACTTATTTCGCTCAACATAATACCCTCCAGTTCCATCCACGTCGTTGCAAATGGCAAGATCTCATTCCTTTTGAAGGCCGCATAATATTCCATTGTATATATATACCACATCTTCTTTATCCATTCATCTGTCGATCTTCCAAGTTTTTTTAATTGATCATTGAAAATTGCCAGAGGCTGTCAGGATCTGTATTTTTTTTTTCTTTAATTTCGTATTAGAACGTTTCTATCCTAGCTTGTCTCAAATGGGATTTGAGGCAGGTATGAAAGAAAATACACAATATTTCAGATGTGGTACGTTATAACTAATTAAGAAGATGCAAATATATATATATATATATATACACTTATATATATATAAGTATTATACATATAAATCCCCAACCAAAGGATCAATAAAGTGAGGGAGAGCCAGGGGCAAGATTTGTTATACAAAAGCCACGCCAAGGAGTCCTGGGTGTTTGCTGGAGGCTGACCACCAATTTGCTTCAGTACCTCCCAGCATCAAGCAGGAAGAAGCAACGAGTCAGGAGTCTGAGCACAGTTGCCAACATGAGCATTTACTGGGCACAGACTAAATCCCAGGGCTGTACACACATTACCTCATCTAGTCCTTACAGCTAACCTGCCTATAGCATATCACCGTCCATGTTGGAAGAAGCCCAAGAGAGAGGCTCAAGTTCAGAGAGCTAAAAAGTGGTAAGGAGGAAATTCCTATCCAGGTCTGATCTCTCCAAGACCTGCCCCTTCCCATTGCCCTGTCCTGCACGTCCCCACCAGCGACTGCTCTGGAGAAGAGCAGCTCTCCCTCAAACCGAACACCAAACAGACCTTCTCCGAGGGCTTCTCGGAGGGACAGCCCCATGTCAGGTAATGAGTACTGCTGCCAACAGCCTGAGAGCAGACAGAAACAAGCTTAAAGATGTTTTCTCACCGGGTCCCTCAAGGCAAGTGGGTGGCATCACGCCAAGGTCGTCTGGCAAGAAGGCACCCCTACAGGGAGATATATCCAGGACAAGATGGGTCATTACTATTTTATTCTTTAAACACACTGATGTGAAAACTACTCCAACAGAGAAACTTCTGGTCACGGAGGCCCCCCGCAATCAGAGTCCATGTTCCACGTCTGGCATCTGACTAATGAACTCCTGAGAGGTCAGCTCTGCTTGGGTGAGCACCTGCAGGGAGGTAATGCGCTGCAACCAGGCCTGAAGTAATTGCCCAGGCTAGAGGCAGAGGCTGAGCTGGGCCCAATTCGGCCAGACACAGAGTTGCCCAGAGCAAGAGTGAGATGGGCATCGGCAAGGGACAGTGGGGATAGTGGATGTGTCTGGGAGGCTGTGGATTTCAACCAAGCACAGGCCTAATGAGAACTGAAGCAGTTAGAAAAGTACAAATCCTCATGTAGTCCCAGAAGTACCAGCCATGTACATCACAATCTTGGCCTGATTCTAGACCCCAGTGCTTTTCAATCATTTGTTTACAAAATGCCTACTCTACAGCAGGACCTGACTCTGGGGACACAGAGCGAGCCCTGGCCTTGTGGGATCCCCTTCTAGAGTGTCTGGGCTCTGTCCCTCCCCCGGGCAGCTGGGCAGAGAGGGAAACAATCTCAGGAAGAGAGAATGGAGATGTGCTTTGCCCCAGTGGAAGCAGATGGAGGTGTCTAGCTTGCTAGAGGGCCGTGCACTTGGCCTCTGTACCCTAAATCGTGGGCATGAGGGACCAGCCTTCCCACTGTGTTGATGGGTAACCAAGGCTGGAATTGGACTCCAGTTCGGTCTGGCTGGAAAGTCTGATTTGCTCTACAGCATCTCACTGCCTTTGACCAAACAATCAGAGGTCTGGGTCACAACCCAGCACATGCATTGAAAATGCCTCCCTTGAGCTATTTGTAATCTTCTCCCGGGTAAATCTTGAATGAAATAAAAGCCCAAACCTTGTTCTACAAATACGATGTGTGTTCATATGCCGGTGGTAATTTTACAGCAATCTTGCCTATTCGAATCCTCAGTGAGGAGCAGAGATTAAGCCAGGAACCTGGACACCAAAATACAATAGAGGATCCCAAAGTCACGTGGCCAATATTGCTCAAAGCAAACTCTGGACTCTGAAGTCTGCATTGAAGGCAGCAATCTCATACTTCGTGCCCAATGAAAGAAGGGGGCGAGGAGGAGCATGGGGAAGCAGGTGGAGAGGGGCAGCTAATGGCCTCTTGGTGGAGGACTCAGAAAACCCTGAAGAGCAGACAGAGATCAAAAAGGTCATTATTCCTAAAATCCAGCCCACCCAGGCCTGGATATTTCCAAAGCCTCAGAGCATCTTCGAACTTGGGGAAGTTGCCAAAGATGCCGTGTGCTGAATATTAATAAGTCAGCGTTAACTGGGCATAGCATTACTTATATTGAGGTTCAATATTAGTTAAACAGGATTAGTATGGGGAAAAATCTTGATTTTTTTTTCCCTGTAATGTCCCCCCTGCCCCACGCCTTCACTGATAAATTCTGGTAGATATTTGACATTATGTCTAGGAAGATGCCCCTGCATGGCCACGCATTAACATAATTAGTTTTACTTTCATCCCTTTGGGGGATGAACTAATTGCTTTAAAATGCCTGTATTATTTGGAGTGCCTGGGTGGTTCAGTTGGTTAAGTGTCTGACTCTTGATTTCGGCTCAGCTCATGAGATCGAACCCTGCGTGGGGGCTCTGCACTCAGTGTGAAGTCTGCTTGAGACTCTCCCTCTCCCTATGCCCCTCCCCCTGCCTGTGCACTCTAAATAAATAAATAAATAAATAAATAAATAAATAAATAAAATCTTTAAAAATAAAATACCTGTATTATTTCCATTCACCCTTAGGCCCACTGATGTGAAGAATATGGATTCGTAAGGCTTCTTCCGAGCACAGCACTGAGAGCAGTAAACTCTGGGGGCATCAAAGGAGAGCTCAGCCCTGACCCTTTTGTTGCACGTGTTGCCATGGTGATGACAGCTTAGGCCAGGAGGAGACGGGCAACATCAATCATCAATACCATTCAGACAGAACTTACTGTGCGCCAGGCGCTGCGCCTTCACCTTTAATCCTCAGAAAGACCCCATGGTCTGCTTTTTACAGATGAGGAAACCAAGGCCCGGGAAGTTAGGTAACTCACACCAAGTCTCATGTCTAGAGGATGACACCATCCAGGACTCAAAGCCAAGTGGTGTGGCTCAAGGGCTGTCACCGAGCCATCGCTATCTGCTGCCTAGAGAAGGGGGGCAACATGGAGATGCTCACGCTATGAATGCACATCCTCCCTTCTGACTCCTGAAGCAGGAAAGGTATGCAGTGAGGCTGTCCCTCCTTTGGAGGCCAGCAGCGTCTCTTCTACAGTGACCCTGGAACCATGAAGAGGCTGCCATGACTCGGAGGATGACTCCAAGGACACCCACCATCTTGAGTGGTAAAGAAAATTGGATTCTTCCTTCCTAGACTGTTCTGAAGGCAGGAAAGCATCAAGGTAAACACCTGATGAGGAGGATAGTCGAGGGAAGGATGAAGAGAGAAGAAAGGATACGTGCTTTGGTTCCATGATAAACACAGGCAGACATCCTACAACTAACTATACGTAGGGGTTCACATGTATCCTCTTTTTCCACAACACAAGCTCTGATTATGCAGGATCTGCTCAAAGATATTCATGTACAGTAGGACCCAGCTGTTCCACATCTCGGTATCTACCCAGAAGAAATCAAAGCGTATGTCCAAACAAAGACCTGTGCCATGAGTGTCCATAGCAGCCTGATAGGGAACAGCCCCAGCCAATAATCCAAACATCTCCCAACAGGTGAGGGGATGAATGCGTGGTGCTATATCTATTTGCTATAGGATGGGGTGCGGTGTACCAGTACACGGGGGTAAAGTGCTCATACTCGCAGCAACCTGGATGAATCTCAGAAAGAATTATGCCAAGTGGTAGAAGCCAGACCCCAAAGAGCCCATGCTGTAGGACTCTATTGATCCAAAATCCTAGAAAATGCAAAACCAGCTTCTAAGGGCAGAGCAGGGAGTCTATCTGTTCAACTCTGTACCGCTAGCATTTATCTTCGTGCTTGGCATAGAGTCGATGCCCGATAAACAGCTGAATATTCAGGCCCATCCTGCAGTCTTGATTCTGCTCCTCCCTTGTCTAATACACAACCGGTTATGGGAAACATCCTCAAATGGTTTCTAAATATTAGAACAGTCTTATTAGAAAGAAACCCTATTTAGTGGACCTTTGGCATCCCCAAGACCTGGGTTCAAATCCCAGCTCTACCTCTGGCTGGGAACCTTACTTAATCTTTGAGACTCAGGGTTCTCATGAGCAGAACGTAAGATCTTCGCTTTATTCATGTGGTTTCTCCATGGTTCAAATAAAAATAGACATCCATCCCCCAGACAGCACCCAACATCTATCAAACACTTGAGAAATGTGAGTCCCCTCCCTCATTATGAGGTGTGACTGGACAGGAAATGGCTTCTATTTAATAGAATTAAACATCTGTGATATTGAACAGAACACGAAGCCTTTTCTCCCCCCTGAAAATACAATAATATTTGAAGTCAGTTCCATGTAGAACATAAAAGCGGTTTCCTGATTCCCACAGTAAGTGCGTTAGCCACATTTTCACATACAGAAACCTTAGGTACGTTCAACTCTTTATAAAACATGACTCCGTGTAACACACATATATTCATGTGAAACATACACATTTATATAATTGTATACGTATTTGTAACTTCGACATCTGGGCTTGGAATCTGACTCAGCCACTCACTAGCTAAAGGACCTCAGGAAACTTACTCAACTACTCTGAGCCTGTTTCTTCGAATGTACAATGTAGATGATTATTGAGCTCATAGCAGTCAATCTGCACAGAAAGCACTGAAGCGGGGTCTGACCCATAGCAAGTTTTTTTTTTAGTCTTTTTTTTTTTAAATTTTATTATGTTATGTTAGTCACCATACAATACATCATTAGTTTTTGATGTGGTAGCAAGTTCTATACGCATTTCGGTGACGATTGTTCATGTACTTGGGGACGGTGCCTGACGTGCAGCAAATATGGACTCCCCTGAGCCATGATCAATCTGCTTTTGCTGGAGTCCATTGGATGGGACCCAGGAGCAGTGAGAAACCGCAGGGCAAGGGGTCTCCAGGTGGCTGGGTTACGGAATGGGGATGGCTCAGCCATGTAAGCGCTGACGGACTATGGAGGAAGCCAAGGATGCTTTTCCCCCCAAACCCACAAACAAGTGAGAATGTCAGATGCACATGTTTCACTTGACATGACAGTTCTAACCTCACAAGTGTGAGCCCACATCTCCCTGGTGGCGTATTTTCACAGATATATTAAGACTGTCTATCCAGGAGGTGTTTTTTTCTTTTTTTCTTTCTTTTTTTTTAAGCACTTGGAAATATTTAAGGCTTTTAAGTCAGAGCAGAGAGTTTGGAGTGAAGGGTAGAAAAGAACCCTTATTTTCCCTCTGAGATCTCACAGCAGAGCCTCCCCCAGAGAAATAAAATGGGAACAATTTGGTGGCCAATGTCGGGGGGCAGGGTACCTCCATCTGGTTGAAATTGTTTTCTAGCTTATAACTTGTAAATTAGCACATGCTTAGGCTGCCCAGGATGTAATTCTCCTTAATGACTGGTTTCCTTGGGCACCTCAGAACAGCCCCTCCACGAGAAAAACCAGAGGTGCCAAAAGAATGTTGCTCTTTGCTGGGTTCTGATGTCTCGGGCGGGAGAGGGTGTGCGGTGAGAAAGAGCCATTTTTCAGTTTTGCAGGGAGGAAGCTGTAGCCTGAGAGGCCCCCGGGCCACAGGGCAGGTAAAGCAGCCAGAGCTGGGATCTGAACCCAGGACACTGGGGTCCCTGAGTCTACGGCTATTTGCTCTGATACTTAGGAGTCTTTATTTATTGACGCTCCTATTCTTGGGGAATCACTGTCCAGCAGCATTGTATTTATCTTGGTGCACGGTTACCTGGCCGACGAGCCAGGACCTTCCACAGGGAGGAGGCACAGGAGACATTTACAATCTCTTTTTCTGACCCCAGGTGGCACTGCCTTTGTGTGATGCCTGGGACCGTTGCAGCCATCTTGAGGCCACAAGGTAAGAGTAAATCCTGTCTGGTGATGGTGTATCAGAAAGGGAGAGAATGTGAACCCCCGTCATCGTGCTTCTTTATCTTGCAACCCTGGAAACACCTAGATGACCCCATGTCCTTGGATGATGGAACATGGACCAGATCCCCCCTATGTGACTACCAGTGGGATAAAGGACAGAAAAATTACAGAAGGAGTGACATATGCCTTATAATCTCTCCATAGCCACACAGGGGAGGTCTGGTCCATATTCTGCAAGGACAGTGCCCCAGAATATCCCCAGCTGACTTAGCCTTGTAGCTTAGTGGCCAGGTTTAATGCACATGCCTGGATTATGGCATCAATCACCAGACAAAAAGTATGGAATTTCCATGACGGTCTCAGATCAGTGGTTCTCAGTCCTGGCTGCCTTCTAGCACCACACGGTGATGTTTGAAAAACACATCCACAAATGGGTTCTCCCTGTGGACAGAGTGCTCTCTCCTTGTCCCATTTCATGTGGTCTTGATTCAGGAAACCCGCCCCCCCCCCCTGCATTTTGGAGGGCCCACAAGTCCTCACATTATGGACCTGACTTTGTGATACCCAGGGTGGTATATATCGCTGTGCATCCCTCAATAACTCTCCACTGAGATCCGGAATGGGGCAGAAATGCTCAGATGGTTGCAGACGCTATTTTCCTCAATAAGACTGAGAGGTCCATGAGCTCATGGAACTTTATACTTTAGTGAAGAGAGACGACAATAAAGAGATGCCTGCCACAATTTCAGCTGGTGGTCAATGCCATGAACAAAATAAAACAGAAGCAGGTCATGGAGGGAGACTGGGGATGGGGTGCCGATTTATACAGAGCAGTCAAGGAAGGTCCCTTGGAGACAGGGTCCCTGGGATGGGCAACTGAATGGATAGAGGGCAATACCACATTCTTGGAAGAGGGACCAGCATTCCTGACCAAGTGTGAGCCCAGGGTCTTTGAGGAACAGTCATGAGGTGGTGCCTGGAGTGAATGAGTGATGGGAACATGGTAGCCTACTGCCTGAGAAATTGTAGTGGGTTGAGGGATGGCCCCCCCCCATAATATATGCCCACCCAGAACCTGTGAATGGGACCTTATTTGAAAAAAGGATCTTTTTAGATATAATTAATCTTGAGATGCTATTAACCTGGATTAAGGTGGGCCTTAAATCCAATGACAAGCATCCTTATAGGAGAGAAGAAGAGGAGAAGGTACACAAATAAGAGGGTGATGTGAAGACTGGCAAAGAGACTGAAGGGATGCATCTAGAAGCCAGTGGATGCCAAGGATTGGCAGCAATCACCAGAAGCCAAGAGAGAGCACAAAACAGACTGTCCCTCAGAGTCTCCAGAAGAAACCAATACTTCTGACACCTTGACTTTGGACTTCTGGCCTCCAGACCTGTGAGAGAATAAGTTTCTGTTGTGTTAGGTCACCAGACGTGGGGTAACTTGTTACAGTGGCCACAGGAAATTCACACAGGAGTCAAGACTCAAAGTTGGCTCAGAGAGCCCGCCATTGTTCTGCGCTGAGCTGGTGCTTTGGGTCGGCACCCTGTCCAGCTCCCCAAGAACCAGGCCAGACTCCCACCAGCTCGTCCTCTCCCCAGAAACATCTGCCTCTCCATTCTGAACGTTCTAGGAACGTTCAAGAGACCATCATCCCTTGAATTCATGCACTGGGAAGGATGACATCTGTGTGTTTGAAAATTCAGCTCAATTGTTGAGCTCGTCTTGGCAGTCGTTCTTGCACAGAGCTTAAATTATCTTTCTGGTATCATCAAAATTCAATGGCAGCATTAATTGTGCTGGGCCCAGCTCTAATGGCTTCAGACAATTATTAGCAATTGCTCATTATGTCTTTTGGAAACCCTAAATATATACCTATTTTTTAAGACATTGGCTCACTGGGACGGGAAAGAGAGACTTGCATTCTCGGGACTGACGTGAATTGGGGCGTCGTCAGGGAAGCTGACGTTTGTGGGCTGGTGGATGCCAACTGGAAATACTGATGGTTGGGATATCAGCCTCGGCTTTCAGATGTGACGCCCAAAATAAGACATGGGGGACGAGGAGGGAACTGTTTCAGTGTTCTCTGAGCCATCCAACTTTCTCTTGGGGATGGGTTCCCCTCATTTGTCAGCCCCCCATCATATCCTACCTTAGAATGAGCAAACAGGTCTCACACATACATCTATGGTCTAGGACCTCACTCACATGCCTGGCAGTTGGCTGGCTGGTGGCTGGGGGGGGGGGGGGCGTCAGGGACTGGGTCACATGTCACTTGTCATTCAGCAAGCTAGCTGGGCTCACTCACCAGGCAGCTGGGTGAGTTTCCAAGAACAGGTGCTCAAGCCCCCGAGGCCTCCTGAGACCTCGGCTCAGAACTGGCGCTTGCCGTTAACCCCACTGCACGCTGTTTACTAAAGCAGATTCTCAGGCCGGCCTGCAGTCAAGGGGTGCAGAACAGGACTCCACCCCTTGATGAGAGAAACTGCAAGGTTGCATGGCAAAGTTATGGGCGCAGGGAGTGGTAAAGACTTGGGGACAATTTTGGAATCAATCTAGCATACACACAGGTTATCAATAAGGAAGGTGGGGCTCAGAGAGGCCCAGGCCCTGGAATTCTGATCCGGGCAGTCTGAGCCCGGAGCTCAAGCCTGGAACGTGACATTATCCAATGGGCACACCACTTCCCCTTTACATTCCCCGTGGATGGGATCATCTTTGCCTGGTTGGTAGAAAATACATAAAGACGGCCACTAATTTCTCTATCCCTGAATCCCTCAGAGTGTGCAAGAGGCTTCAGTCTTGGGGAGGAGGGAGAGAATGGCTTTTGGACTTGAATAAAAGGGACAAAATTCAATCTAGGGACCTAGGGTAGAAACACACACACTGTGGGTTCTGATCTTCAGCCTCAAGTCCTGCACTGACTTCCAGGACCCCGACTTCCCTTTGGGAAGCACGCCTAGCACACATTGCATGTCTTGTCCACACTGATGGATTTAATGAAGCTGGTCAGGGCCACGGAGAGTCAGCCATGGGGCTCTGGACATCTCAGGGAAGAGAAGCTCTCTTTCAGGTGGTTGCTCACTGGCTACAGTGAAAGGCTAGAACTCTTGGTGGCATCTTAACACCTCATATGGAAAGCACATTTGGAAATGGATCTGATGCAAAAGAAAGCAAGGACAAGAGATGGAGGGAGATGATGGTGCCCAAGCACCTGGATCCATCCATGCCTGAAGCTGCATTATTACTGAGTTCATCAGTTATATGAGCCAATACAGTTCTCTCTCTCTCTGTCTCCACCTCTATTGGTCTCCCTCTTTCTTTATCTTTCAGCTTCTGCAAATTTGTGTTTCCATCCACTAAAATCAGCAACCCTACCCAACATGGAAATTCAGCCATAACTCCGTCAATCTTTTCACAATCGCTCTTAACCAAAACTCTTTCTTCTTCCCCAAATAAAATGGCTTTGCAAATCAATGAATGCAAAGAGTCTCTGGGGATGAGGGGGATTGTAACATAGGGAAGATATGGCCTACAATCGGCCATGTCTGAGCTGCGCAAAGCCCATACTTCTCATACATGCACACACGTACACACTCACACACAGCCTTTTTCCTCTGGAAATCAAGATGAGATGAACTGGGGCATGTGGTTTCAGGTCTCATGGAAGTCTGGAGCCCTTCCTGGGTTTTCAGTCAGTTATCTGGAAGGGAAGGGGCGGTGAGGTCTTGAGATCACCTCTGACTTCAGGATCCTGATTCTCTCAAACCTCCTCTGTTCCAGCCTTCACTGAGCAGTGTGAGATGCATGACCTCCCGAAGTACACACACATACACACACATACAGAGCTCTTGTGATTGTCATTGGTTGAACAAACACAGAGACAACTGCATACTCAACTTTACATTAACACAGATCCCTTTTCTTCCAAATGTCCATCCTCTCCTCAGAAAATTCCCTCTAGCCCAGAGCCTCACACAGTCCTGGGGATTCCTCTCCTTTCCTTCCCTTTCCCTCTCCTTCGTTCTCCTGCATGAGGAACGCCTTCCTCCCTGAACCATGCCAATATCCCCAAGCTCATCGTCTACACCAAATAGCTCTCCAGTGTAGGATTTCAGACACTAAAAGAAATTCATCACAGATGAATTTCAGATCTGAAGATATCTTCCCTTTATATCCTCACAGAGAAGTATCAGATAGGAAACACAACAAAATATTAGCAGTGGTCGGTTAGATTATAGGTAGGTTTTATTTTCTTCTTTAAAAAGCTATATTTCTAAATAACTTTCAGTAGGTGATGTATTATATTGTTGTGTAAGTGTTCTGGAACAGAAAATAAATTAACTGGTTATTCTTAGACTCACAGAACGTGGACTTTGCTGACAATACATGGGCTCAGAGTGACATCTGAGACACCTGATTCTAGCCTCACCTTCTAGAAGGACTTCAAGGACACTTTTTCCTGCTAAACATTGATACTCAGAGCTCAGAGAGGTTAAGCAATTTCTCTAAGGTCACACAGCTAGAAAGAGACAGAGCCCAGATTCAGACTCCCATGTCTGACTCTGAAGACAATGGCCTTTTCATTGTTGTACATCTCTACCTGGAAACCCTGAAGCTAGAGATTCAAGGACTGGAGACCGTGGAGAGGAACATATCTGAAGAGGTCAATATCATTTGTGCTTTCTCACAGGGCTCTCCGATAATAGCGTGCTACTGGGGGGTCAGGTGACCTTCATGCTTCACCCCCAGGCAGGCAGCAAGCATGCCTGAGAAGATATGCCCAGCATTCCTGATCACCACCAGAAACATTTTACCTGTGTGATACAATGCTGGGAAGGGCCCTCAGGACAATTATTCCTACCAAATGTTGTGATTGAAACGTGGCCTTTTCAAAATGAATGTGATCAGGCTCAATTTGGCTATAGTCATTTGAGATACTGACTCATCACACTTTTATTAGAACCAGAGGATGGTCACCATGGTTTTCTGCCTGGGAGTTTATGATTAACCCCCGCCCCCAACTCCCCCCCCTACGCCATTCTGGAGCAAGAAGAACATAAGCTGTGAATAATGTGTGTCCATCCATGTGAATACTTGTGATCCTGCATTTGATCTAGGGGCCAGGGAAACAGGTCCCACCCTGGGAAGGCAGGCTCTCCTTCCCCAATTCTCCCTCCAAGTTTGGGCTCTAGAAGGCAATAAAACCAGCATCAAAGCCCAAAGTGATAAGGTCCCAATAATAACCATGCAGAAGATGGTAGTGCTAAGTGATTAGAACTTGACTCAGGCAGGGTCCTTTGATCATTCGTTTCACAAACATTTATTGCGCACCTACTATGTGCCAGGCACTGTTTTAGGGGCTGGGTCTACACCAGTCACCAAGCACCCTTGCTTTCATGATGTTTCAGGTCATGCCAAGGGAGAGAAACAGCTTATAAGCAAGAACCTATCCAATGGTGCTGAGGGACAAGGGACAGAAAGTCAGGGTGGGATGAAGGAGGGGGTTGGGGCTGGGGGCTGCTTTCACTGTAGTGGGAGGGAGGGTGTTCAGGGAAGACCCCTCTGCCGAAGTGGGTTTCAAGCGAGAACCTGAAGAATGCGAATAAGCCAGCATAGGATTTTCTGGGAGATGAATGCCATTTAATAGTTGTGACCTTGGGAAATCTCCGAACCCCTGCAGGGTTTAGTGTGTTCATGTATGCAATGGGGGTAATAAAAGGTCGCTGTTAAGATTGAACTCCACGACCCATCTGCAGCCCGGGCACCCTGCATGAGGCCAAACCATAGGAGATTAACGACACGTGTTTCTGGCCTACAAAACGGCATGTTACATAGTCCAGCTAGATCTGTTTAATTAATGACAACTATTACTATTCATCATTACTACATATTGAGTGCTGGCTGTGTGCCAGACAGTGTCTTGTTTACTTTTTCTTAATATGGCTTCTAAGCTCTACAATTTAAGAAAGTACACATTGTGAGCTGCGTTTTCTAGAATAGGGAATCGAGGTTCGGAAGATACGTCATTTGCCCAGGGCCACAGGGCCAGTAAGGGGGACTGTCGGGTCCCCAGACTGATAGTGCTTCACACCCCTGCCATGGGAGCTCCAGCACAGGCCCCCTCCCCCGCCCAGAAGGGGCTCCTCTGAGATTTATCGGGCAAATGCCATTGTATTGCCTGTAAGGTGACTGTTACTGTATATTGTCTGTGTTCCTTTCTGGTCTATGTTGCTTTTAGGCTCTCTCTTTGCTTAGAGGACCCCTTTCAAGATTTCTTGTAGGGCTGGTTTTGTGTTTGCAAATTCCTTTAGGTTTTGTTTGTCCTGGAAGCTTTTTATCTCTCCTTCAATTTTCAATGACAGCCTAGCTGGATATAGTATTCTTGGCTGCATATTTTTCTCATTTAGTGCTCTGAATATATCCTGCCAGTCCTTTCTGGCCTGCCAGGTCTCTGTGGATAGGTCTGTTGCCAATCTAATGTTTCTACCCTTGTAGGTTACATATCTCTTCTCCTGAGCTGCTTTCAGGATTTTCTCTTTGTCTCTGAGACTTGTAAGTTTTACTATTAGATGTCGGGGTGTTGGCCTATTTTTATTGATTTTGAGAGGGGTTCTCTGTGCTTCCTGGATTTTGATGCCTGTTTCCTTCCCCAAATTAGGGAAGTTCTCTGCTATAATTTGCTCCATTATACCTTCTGCCCCTCTCTCTCTTTCTTCTTCTTCTGGGATCCCAATTATTCTAATGTTGTTTCGTCTTATGGTATCACTTATCTCTCGAATTCTGCCCTCGTGATCCAGTAGTTGTTTATCTCTCTTTTTCTCAGCTGCTTTATTTTCCATCATTTGGTCTTCTATATTACTGATTCTCTCTTCTGCCTCATTTATCCTAGCAGTTAGTGCCCCCATTTTTTATTGCACCTCATTAATTTGGCTGCATGTTCTTTTCATTTAGTACCCTGAATATGTTTTGCCAGCTCTTTCTGGCTTGCCAGGTTTCTGTGGACAGGTCTGATGTTATTCTTATGTTCCTCCCTCCATATGTAAGGAACCTCCTCTCCCTGGCTATTCTCAGAGTTGTTTCCTTGGCTGTAAAATTTGCAAGTTTCACTATTATATGTTGGGGTGTTGATCTACTTTTATTGATTTTTGGGAGGGGTCCTCTCTGCCTCTTGGACTGGAATGCTTGTTTCCTTCCCCAGATTAGGGAAGTTCTCAGCTATGATTTGCTCAAGTGTACCTTCTAGTCCTCTCTCTCTCTCCACCCCCTTGGGGATTCCAATAATTCTGACACTGGAACGTTTCATGGTATCATTAATCTCTGCAATCCTTTTCTCATGTTACTAGAAGCTTATCTGTTTTCCTCCACTTCCTTCTTTTCCATGGGCTTGTCTTCTAGATCACTAATCCATTCTCCTGCCTCATTTACCCTGGTGGTTAGAGTATCCAATTTAGACTGCATCTCATTTATAGCATTTTTAAGTTTGGCCTGATTAGATCACATTTCTGTCCTTAGAAATTCTATATTGTCGCTAATGCTTCTTTCAAGCCTAGCTATTGACTTCATGACTATTATCCTGAATTCTATCTCTGACATTTTGCTTATAACCATATCCATTAGTTATGTGGCAGATGACATTGTCTCTGTTTCTTTTCTTTGTTGAGAGTTCCTCCTCCTACTCATTCTGTCGAGGGATGGCTGAGTGAATGAGCAGAGTCCAAAATACCAACTACGACCCAAACAAGATGCACCCTAAGAAAATCCGGAGTGGTTGGAAGCCACCACCAAAAAAAGCCAAAATGAAACACAAGAGTAAAATTTTTTAAATTAAAAAATTAAAAAAAAAATTTTTTAAAGGGGGTGAGGGGAAGGGGGCTATAATCTCTTGGTGTGGACAAAGCAGAGTGTTTCACTTGTTCCTGGGTGTATTTTGGTCTGTTTGTTAGAGGACACTACTTCCCAAAATTACAAGGAAAGTAAAACTTGTGTGTATATATATATATATATAAAGGTAAAAATGAATAGGGAAAAAAGGACTACAATAAAGCATATATCTATAAAAAATACAGGTGTGAAAAAGTACAAGTTAAAATGCAATGAAATATAAGTTGATATAATAAACATCTAGTTGAAATGAGAAAAAAAGAAAAAGAAAAAACAAAAGAAGCATAAGAGAAAGAATAAAAAGAGAGAGTTGTATCTGAAAAATACATAAGCTGTGAGGCAACACCTGGAGCTCACTATACTGTTTTCCCCTGATGTTGAGATTTTACAGTTTTTTGGGGACCCTAGGGTTGTCATCCTCTTGTTCTTCCAGCCTGTCTTCTGGGGGAGGGGCCTGCCGCTCTGTTTCTCAGGCAACCCTGCTTGGGCGGAGTTGCCCCGCCCCCTGTGTGGGGGGGGGGCGCTGCGGCTGGGCTCCGTGGAAACTGGTTTTTTGAACTTTTGTTCTCCGGTGGCTTTTCCCACCTTTTCAGAAGGTCAGATCAAAAATGGCCGCACCCGGGGCACCTGGGTGGCTCAGTCGGTTGGGCCTCTGTCTTCTGCTCGGGTCATGATCTTGGAGTCCAGGGATCGGGCCCCGCATTGGGCTCTCCACTTGGCGGGGAGTCTGCTTCTCCCTCCCACTCTACCTCTGTGCTCCCTCTCTCTCTTTCTCTCTCAAATAAATAAAATCTTTAAAAAACAAATGGAGAAAAAAAAATGGCCTCACCCAAGATGCACCCAGATGGCTGCTGTCTGCTCTCTTCACTAAACCCTCCAGGACACACAGTCTCCATTTCTGCATGCGCTGCAGAAAACCACAGCCTCCCGAGGTGCGTGCCCACAGTGACTCTCTCAGAGGTTGTCCCAGGGACCTGGGCATGTCCCTGCACCTAAAACCGCTAGTGGCCTCAGGCCCTTGTGCCCACTCGCAGCTCCTGGATCCTGTCTGGGCACTGCTCTAGAGTCCTTTCTCAGCTGCAATGGCTCTGCGAGGTTTTGCCTGGTCCCCATTGCAGGATGCTTTTGCGCTCCAGTGTTCTATCACTTTCCAGGAGCCGGCTTATGGAGGCTCCCTCTCCCTTCTGTTTATCTTCCGATGTCTCCCTGAAGATTTACAACTCTGCCCTTCCTACCTCCTGATAGGCAGTGCTTTTCTGCTTGTAAAACGCCAGGTAAATATTCTTACATCTCAGGCTGATTTCGTGGGTGTCCAGAATGGTTTGGTAGATATCCAACTAAATTCAGGGGGCCGGTTGAAATGGGGTCCCCTACTGCTCTGCCATCTTGCTTCCCCCTCTCAGGTGTAGCTTCTTGGTCTTTGGTCAGGAATTGTCCTTCAGTGGTTTGTATCCTGAGATCACTGACCTCAAATGACTCAAAATGATACAACCCATTATCTGTGGCTGGCCAGAATGGCATTTGGGAATTGGGAACCAGATGAACAGAGAATGGTTTTATCATTAATCAAACATCTTTGGGCAGCTGTGTCTGGGGTCAGGCAGTTTGCCCTGACTCTCTGCTTGCTGTGCAGTCAGCCCATTATTACAGCACTTGCCATACTGTATAGTAATTGTTTGCTTGTCAGTCTCCCCACCTGGACTCTTGGAGCACAAAGACCTTTGTCAAGGGGCCACTGTGCTCCATCCTGAACATCTCTGTGTGGTAAAGGAATGGGAACCAGATGGCTCTGTCCATCGTCCTATAGGGTAGCCATTAAAAAAATAAAAGAGCAACCATCTCAGGGAAAGAGCCCCAGAGAAAGAGTTCAGAATTGTTTAGTAAATAAAGTCATGGCACTTCCTATAAACTGCCTTTGTGAAAAAGCTGCCTATCTGGAAAAACCTCAGCATGGGAGAGATGAAGAGAGCAGAGAGAGCTGGGAATGCACACACTGGATTAAGCTGCAAGTCGCTGAGTGAGGGAGAAGGAAATGAGAGAGACGTATGTGACATTGAGCACCTACCATGCACCCAATGTACCATGTACCATGTACCATGAACAGGGGGTTGGTTCTGGAATCAGGATGACTTGGGATCAAGTCCTGGTTCTACAATTTCTTAGCTCTGTGACCCCTGGAGAAGTTACTAAGCAGCTTAGTTTTCTCATCAAAGAGGGGGAAACATGCCTATTTCACTGCATCATCATAAAGAAGAGTAACTGATGAATAGTGAATGAGCAAAAAGAACCAGTGATTAAACCAGAGAGCATGTGGAGAGTGCCTTCACACTGTAGAGTATGCACCTGGGGAGGGTCTCCTTGACAAGAGGACAATTACCTTGAGATCTAGAGGGCGAACCAGAGCCTGTGGAGAAAGCAGGAGAATGGTCTTAGGAGATTAAATGCAGGTTGTGTGAGGGTCCAACACGTAATGAAGGGTGGTGTATTCAGAAATCTGATGTATGGCCAGTGTGCCTGGAGCCCAGTGAGGAAAAGGGCTATCTGACTTGGTACCTTTGAGGTCATTCGCAGAGGCTGGATTGCATTCCAAGGGACGAGTAGGGATTAGATTCAAGAGGAGGGCAAGAGTGGAGAGAACCCCGCCATTGTGGTGGAGGAGGTGGTGGATGTGGCCAGAGGGAGGAGGGCAGGAGGGGGCTGTGTGGTGGGTGTGTGTGAGGCTGGGAAGGAAGGACGTGATCTCTGCTAGGAGCCTGGAGGATGGAGGGGAAGGCTGCAGGATGAGTGACTGGACTTTGGGGATGAGTTCAGGGTTTTAGTTTGGGGAGTGTCAAGCCTAAGATTACCGTTAGAACTCCAAGTGGAAATGTCAGGTAGGCAGATGAAAATTGCAAGTCTGAAGTTCCCTAGGGAGGTCTAGGCTAGAAATAGGAGTTTGAGAGTTGTCAGCCTACGGCTCTTATGGAATGCCACGAGAGCGAGGGGGCAGAATACATGCAGAAGAGGAGATGGACCTTCATGCTCGGTAATGAAACACACATACACACACACACACACATGCACACAAACATGCCATGAACAATGAACTTGGGGACATGGCTATTTGCATTCTGCCTCTGCCCTAATTTACAACTTTTGTAACTTTGGGCAAGTTATCCCACCTCTCGAACCCCACTTCCCTCATCCATAAAAGAGGAGAAGGTTACAACCTTAGGTCTTCACGGGGGTTAGAAATGATATGCCAATGCCCCTGGGTACATAATCAGGGCACCACAAATGAGAGAGGGCACGGGGCTACTGGGCCTCCTAGTCCCCCTCCCCAACCTCCCTGCCTGCGTCCCCAGCACTGCCGCTCCTCGGTTCCTAATCTCCTAATCTCCTAATCTCATTCCGAACCCCCAGCAGCAAAAGGCAGACCATTGATAACTCTCTGTGGGGTTCCTGTGATTTCAGATATCTCTCCAATTTTCCTGCCTCTGAGTAATATCTGGCTCATCTGAGCAATCTCCAAACTTCTCATGTGGAAAAGGAATAGACTTTTGGGATGAGCCACTTTCTAAACTGCATGCTAGTAAGTAGTGTTCTTATTGTTATTATATTTGCTTTCAAATAAGCAAGAATTCTGATTAGATTGTGCGGTTGGGGGACAATATTAGCCAGTGGGGTGAAGAAAATAAAAGCTATTCTTAGAAAATCTCTCTTGATTAGACCCTGCTGCTCATTGGGTAGTGGATGGTGTCAGTAGATGATCCAGAGACGTGCTTGTGGTAGCTGCAGGAGGCGGATGAGGGTGGACAGGTGCATGCAGACTAGGGTGTGGCCTTCTGCAGGCCACCTTCCCCCTGCAGGCCAGGGACTCGCCTCTATGTATGTATGTATGTATGTATATGTATTTTTGAAGATTTTATTTATTTGAGAGAGAGCAAAAGCAGGGGGTGGGCAAAGGGAGAGGGAGAAGCAGACTCCCTGCTGAGCATGGAACCTGACGCAGGGCTCGATCCCAGGACCCCTAGATTGTGACCTGAGCTGAAGGCAGACGCTTAACCAACTGAGCCACCCAGGCACCCCACCAGGCTCATCTTAAGTATTGGGCACGAGGCCGAGGGAAAGGGCTCAGGCTGGGGTCCACACAGGGTGGGTTTGAATGTGGTCTTTTCCAGTTGCTGTGACCTCGGGCAGGATACGAATCACCCAAGGTCTCTACATCCTCATCTGTAACACGGGAGACAGGAGGCCACCTGCCTCACAGCTTTGTTGTGAGGATTAAAGGGGACGGTCATGGTAAAGACTAAGGACTTTAGTTGGAATGTGGTGATTGCTCCATAAATGTCCTTTTTTATCATCTTACTGTTGAGGGTGGGGGCCAATATCATGTCCCCTCCATCCTCTCTTTGCCCAGCTCACCCGCCATGAAGCTCAGTCATTAAGGACTGATCTGGAGATCCAGAGAAGATCCAAAGGGATGGTGTCTGATCTGGGATTTGAATCTGAGTCTTCCCTAACCACAGCCAGCAGCCTTACTTCTGCACCCATAACCCAAATATGTGCCAGGAAACCAGGGATCATGCCACCGTTGTGACCCGTAACTGACTGATGGTGGTGCTCCCGGGTGTGTGTGATCTGCCTGAAGACAGGCCTTCCATGCTTGACACACACACTCCACACACTCAGCAAATACCGATGGAGCTCTCCAAAGTGCCCCCAACCGGGCCACGTGCTGAGGGAGTCAACGTGGGGGGTAAAAGGTGCCACGGATCTCTGTCCTCCTGGAGCTTACGATTTGTGGAAGGGGCTGGTATGAGGTAAAGAATCACCAGATAAGCGCAAAACTACAAAGCAGATCATTTCTACACTGGGAACATGTAGGGTCTCTACTTTTAATACGTGTGTGCGTGCACACACACACACACACACACTTTGTCCCTGACTCCCTGGCCTAGTCTGAGGGCTCAGAGAAGACTCTCCTGAATAATTATAATAATTATTCCGTAATAATAATTAATACATTTATAGCATTACCATGTGCCAGACTCTGGGTTTTCTTGTTCTGCTTTACCCCTGATGCTCACGGCAGCCCTCTCATATATTGCTACCGTAATGCCCATTTTAAGAGATGAGACCCAGAAAGGTTAAGTGACTTATTTGCTCGAGGTCCCCCGGCTGGCAAATGGCGGAGCTGGACCAGGCAGTTGATTTAGAGTCTGTGTCCTGAGCCGTGCTGAGGTCTGGAGGATGTGGAGGCTTTAAGTAGGCACCAGGAGGAGGCAGAGGATGGCGCGCACAGACCCCTTGTGTCGCAGGCGGTGTAGATGGTGCCCGGGGCTGAGTGTGGCTGGAGCTCAGGGCCACAGCAGGGGACAGTGACGACAGAGCCATGGGTGGACCATGAAGGCTCACAGGCCGGGTTGGAGGTTTTGATCTGTAACCCAAGAACTGTGGGCATTGACAAAGGGTTTGCAGTTTCCAAAGTTCGCTCTGGCTGCATCATGAAGGACAGGTTGAAGGCATAGCATAAGAAGAAGCAGGTAGACCAGCACTGAGAGAATCTCGTCCTGGTCCGGGATTAGATGACAGAGGCCCAGACGGCAGGGTGACCTTGGAGCTGGAGAAGAGCTGACACATGAAAACCCACCGAGTGGTGACACGGACAGGGTTTGTGGGTAACTGGTGCAGTGGGTGGGAGTGAAGGAAGAGTGAACGCTTGCTCGTTGGATCAAGGGCATGGTGAGCTGGTCACCAGAGCCAACGCTGGTCCCCAGGGAAAGGAAGAGGGAGACAATTGTCAACAGTCTGTGATCTAAAAAGACTCACTAGGTTCTAGTTTAACTGGAATAAGTATAAATCCTTAGGATTGGGCCCTAAATGTGCACCGTTCGAGAATGCAATGGGGATGCCATTTCTCATCAGAGCACGTAGTGGGAAAGACTGGGCACTGAGTCTGTAGGAGACGGGTGAATCATCTGTGCGACATGGCCACCAATGAACACCTGTTGTCAGAGGCTGCCCCCCTGTAAGAGGGGACACATACCCTTGTCTCTTCTGAGATGATCAGAAGACACAGGGTGACACACAATCCCTCCTGACATGCATTCAAGGAACCGCCACACCCCGCATGTCAGGATAGCACCCAGGATCCTGACGGGGAAACATGTCCCATTGTCCGAGCATTTATTCTGTATCAAGCTTTGCAAAGCTCTTCACACACGTGGCTCCTCATTCTTCTCCCGATCGTGTGGTATGTTATCCCCGTTGGCAAAGGGATGACGGCAGCTCAGATATTTAAGTGATGTATCGAAGGTGGGGCATCTCATAAGAGACAAAGGAGAAATTTTAATTTGGGACAGCCTGACTCAAACGCTTAGGCTTTTTCTACTCTACTGTATACAGTGGAAGGATATTTCACCTTGAAAATAAAGACTTGGCATTGATGTTGTCCTCTGTAAAATGGGGATGAGAAAAGTACTGAGTGTGTGGGACTATTTTTGGAATGAATGACAATGCACGTCAAGCACCCAGCCCTGTGTCTGACACACAAAGACACATGAGTTTTTATTACCATTGTTATTATTGGTGACGGTGTTGTCACTGTTGTTGAAAGGGAATTGAACTTACTCTCAGTGAGTCCGGAAGATAGGATGAAGGCAAATGGGTAGAAGTTACGGAGATGTTGGTTTGTCTCAGTGGAGTGAGGCAAGTCTTTCAAACAGGGAGGGCTGACCCAAGTGCAAGGAACAGCCTCAGAAAGGGGTGAGCTCCCCGTCACGGGAGCTGCCCAAACCTCAGGTAGACAGCCACTCCTGGGAATGACAGATGATAGATCTGCTCATCAAATTGAGTTATACAACCCCCAGTGGCCCTTTAAACTGTAAGTCTGATTCTACCTCCCCCACCTGCTCTAAAGTGACATTTTTATTGTGACGTGGAGTAAATCTAGGGCACCCATTCCAAAAATAGCCTCAGAGGAAGGTGGGAGGAGGGGTTGGGTGTGTGTATGTCACCTTCCCTTTGACTCCCTCCTCCTGCATGTCACAAGGCCAGACGGGAGCCGGGAAATGATGAGACAGTCCTTCTGCCCCAGCCTTTGACTTCTGTGCAGTGTCTCACCTTGGGCCGGCGTCACTCACTCCATCTGGCCCTGGGAGACCCAGCTTGGTGGCGGACCCTGAAGGACTGGTCCCCTAACTCTGACCAAGTCATCTGTCCCAGGAACACCTGGCCTGCCCTCTCTGAGGTACCGATTCAGAACGTCAAGAAGCCATCACTCTAAAAGGAGGCCGGGCTTCTGCTCTTAAGAGCTTAGGGCTAATTCACCCTTAGGACTTCTGGAGGCCTCACGTGGAGGATTAATTGATATTAAGCCAAATTAGGGCTCCTTAAAGACAGGGATTATATTTTATTCATTGTTGCATGCCTCACAGTTTCGTCCTGGGTCTTGCACATAATGCATGCTCAGTGGATATATACGAATGCATGCCTGAGGTAATGAGCAAATATGGGAATGAGGGAATCTATTCATCTGACAAATACAGATCTACTGTCTTTCAATTCAGCTCGGTGCTGACAGTGGAGGGGTGCAATTTAATGCAAGTGTTAGTAGGTGGCTGCAGGTTCAGGCCGTATCTCTAGGTGAGGAAGAGTTCCAAGACATTAAGGGGTACAACTGAAGAGTTACATTTCTATGGGAAGGGCTGGGATGGATGCAAGATCCGCTCCCATGCAGCCAAGACTAGAAACAGAGCAGGAGTTGAACCACCATGAATAAAGCGAGGGCAGACATGTTGGCCTTTTCCTGTACTCGGCTGTCTCTTGAGAGTGGTCCAACAGACGGCCACACAGTCTCTGATGAGCCTTGTGTCAAAAGCGAAGCTCGGTTCCCTCTTCTTGAATGTGGGTTGGACTTAGTGACTCACTTCCGTTGTGTAGACTGGAGCAAGAGCTGGGGGGCCACTCCTGAGACTGTGTTATGGAGGGCAGAGTAGCCTTCGCACTCTTGTGTCGCTAGCTCTCCCTGGACGGGTTTCACGTCGTGAATGTGCTCAAGAGCCTACGGAGAGGGCTGTGTGGTGAGGAAAGGAGGCCTCCCAGGGTGGTCATGATCTGTATCCTGGTGACTCTCTGATGAGCTCCGTCCTTTCCCCGGGCCTCATATGGGTCATTGTCTTTCTGGTTAAACACTTTATTGAGGTATGATCGACATCTAAAGAGCTTCACATATTTAATGGGTACAACTCGCTGAGTTTGGGGATAAGTGCACACATGGGAAACCATCACCACAATCAAAGCCATAGACCTACCTGCAGCCTCCCAAAGTTTCCTCCTGTTCCTTTCTCCGTCTTCCTCTTCCTCTGCTTCTGTTTCCTCTTCTCCTTCTTCTCTTCCTCCTCCTTTTCCTTCTTATCATTGTTAAGAACACTTAACATAAGATCTACAGTCCTGTGGGCACTTGGGTGGCTCAGTCATTTGAGCGTCTGACTCTTGATTTTGGCTCAGGTCGTGATCTCAGGGTCGTGGGATCGAGCCCCATGTAGGGCTCTGTGCTCAGTGGGGAGTCTGCTTGGGATTTTCTCTCTCCCTCTCCTCCCCCATGCTCACACACATTCTCTCTCTAATAAAAACAAAAACAAACAAAAAAACTACCCTCCTAGAAAATTTTAAGTATATAATACAGTGTTTTTAGGACTAGGCTCTGTGCAGTACAGTAGCTCTCCAGAACTTACTTACCTTATGTAAATTAAACTTCATGGCCTTTGACCACCATCTCTCCATTTCAAACCACCTCCCCACCGCCCGCCAACCCTCCATGCCCCTGGCAGCCACCATGCTATTCTGGGTTTCTATGAGTTTGACTATTTTAGATTCCACATATATGTGAGATCACACAGTATGTGTCTGTCTCTGGCTTATTTCTTTCTTGTTTGTTTGTTTGTTTTTTATTATGTTATGTTAAACACCATACATTACATCATTAGTTTTTGATGTAGTGTTCCATGATTCATTGTTTGCATGTAACACCCAGTACTCCATGCAGAACGTGCCCTCCCCAATACCCATCACCAGGCTAACCCATCCTCCCAACCCCCTCCCCTCTAGAACCCTCAGTTTGTTTTTCAGAGTCCATAGTCTCTCATGGTTCGTCTCCCCCTCCTATTTACCCCCCTTCATTCTTCCCCTCCTGCTATCTTCTTCTTCTTCTTCTTCTTTTTTTTTTTTAACATATAATGTATTATTTGCTTCAGAGGTACAGGTCTATGATTCTACAGTCTTGCACCCTTCACAGAGCTCACCATAGCACATACCTTCCCCAATGTCTATCACCCAGCCACCCCATCCCTCCCACCCCCCCCCACCACTCCAGCAACCCTCAGTTTGTTTCCTGAGATTAAGAATTCCTCAAATCAGTGAGGTCATATGATACATGTCTTTCTCTGGTTGACTTATTTCACTCAGCATAATACCCTCTAGTTCCATCCATGTCGTTGCAAATGGTAAGATTTCATTCTTTTTGATGGCTGCATAATATTCCATTGTGACATCTTCTTTATCCATTCATGTCAATGGACATCTTAGCTCTTTCCACAGTTTGGCTATTATGGACATTGCTGCTATAAACATCGGGGTGCACATACCCCTTCGGATCCCTACATTTGTATCTTTGGGGTAAATACCCAGTAGTGCAATTGTTGGATCCTATGGTAGCTCTATTTTCAACTTTTTGAAGAACATCCATACTGCTTTCCAGAGTGGCTGCACCAGCTTGCATTCCCACCAACATCTGTCATTTCCTGACGTCAATTTTAGCCATTCTGACTGGTGTGAGGTGATATCTCATTGAGGTTTTGATTTGGATTTCCCTGATGCCGAGCGATGTTGAGCACTTTTTCATGTGTCTGTTGGCCATTTGGATGTCTTCTTTGGAAAAATGTTCATGTCTTCTGCCCATTTCTTGATTGGATTCTTTGTTCTTTGGGTGTTGAGTTTAATAAGTTCTTTATAGATTTTGGATACTAGCCCTTTATCTGATATGTCATTTGCAAATATCTTCTCCCATTCTGTCAGTTGTCTTGTGGTTTTGTTGACTGTTTCTTTTGCTGTGCAAAAGCTTCTTATCTTGATGATGTCCCAATAGTTCATTTTTGCCCTTGCTTCCCTTGCCTTTGGCAATGTTTCTAGGAAGAAGTTGCTGCGGCCGAGGTCGAAGAGGTTGCTGCCTGTGTTCTCCTTCAGGATGTTGATGGACTCCTGTCTCACATTTAGGTCTTTCTTCCATTTTGAAATTATTTTTGTGTGTGGTGTAAGGAAATGGTCCAGTTTCATTCTTCTGCATGTGGCTGTCCAATTTTCCCAACACCATTTGTTAAAGAGACTGTCTTTTTTCCATTGGACATTCTTTCCTGCTTGTCGAAGATTAGTTGACCATAGAGTTGAGGGTCCATTTCTGGGCTCTCTATTCTGTTCCATTGATCTATGTGTCTGTTTTTGTGCCAGTACCATACTGTCTTGATGATGACAGGTTTGTAATAGAGCTGGAAGTCCAGAATTGTGATGCCGTGTCTCTGGCTTATTTCACTCAGTGAATGTCATCCAGGCCCATCCGTGTTGTCACAAATGGTAAGGTTTCCTTCTTTTTGAAGGCTGAGTAATACTTGCTTGTATGTATATACATCGCATTTTCTCTCCCCATTGACTGGCTGACAGACAGACATGTCACCTCCAGGTCTCGGCTGATGCGAACAGTGATGCACCGAAGGTGGGTCGGCAGCTGGCTCTTCAAGATAGTGATTTCCTTTCCTTTGGATCTACACCCAGAAGTGGGATTGCTGCATCACATAGGTGGTAGCTCTGTTTTTAACTTTTTCGGGAAACTTCAGACTGTTTCCCAGAGTGGCTGCCCCAGTTTGCATCCCCACCAGCAGGGCAGCAGGGACCCCTTGGCTCCATGTGCCCACCAAGGTTCATCTTTTGTCTTTTAATAACTGCCATCCTGACAGGGCTGAGGTGATAGCTCGTCATGGTTTTGATTTGCATTTCCCTGAAGGTTATTGTTGTTCAGCACCTTTGCATCTACCTGCTGAGTCCCACAGACCATTATCTTTAAGGGGAGCCTCACAACAGGGGAGAGTAAACATGTCCAGGGACATGTGACCCCCCTACATTGGAGAAGTAAGGGCCCCAAAAAGTCAGGGGTGCCCGGAGATAGGGCCACTCCCTCGGTCTGGAGGAACTGAGGAAAGGTTCCCAGGGCTGATGTGTGAGCTGGGATTTCAAGGATATCTATGTGTTTGCCAGATGGTTCTGGGTTCTTTATGAAGAGAAGAGTATTTTTGAGGGCCCCTTTGAGAGGTTCCAGGGGTGTGTTTTGGCTGGATCTGCGTGTGTGTGCAAGGAAGTAGTGGGAGACGAGGTGGGAGAGCCAGTGTCCAGAAGAGCAGACCAGGAGCCTCCTGGCCAGACGTGTCATGGATTTTGGTCTTTGCCTTCTAGGTGACAGGGAGCTCTTAGAAGCGTTTCATTTGGGGATGACATGGTCAGAATTTTATTTTCGAGCAATTATTGTGGCAGGTGGGTGGAGAAAGAATTCAAGGTGGTTCTGTATTGGAAGCAGGGAGACCTGTCACCCAACTGTCACGATCAATCATGAGGGAGAAGGTCAGAGATGGAAGGCAGGCAGTGGGGATGGAGGGCAGGAGGTGTGTGGGACATGCAGGATAGGAAAATGAACCAAAGTGGGGGAGGGATGGGAGATAGGAGAAAAAGGAGGGTCTGGACTTGAGCCTGATGGGGGGGTGGGTTGTAGGGGGCTGACACTGCTCCGCTCTGACATGGGAGACCCTAAAGGAGAAGCACGTGTTGGCCACAGCGGGGAGGAGGATGCATTTCATTTGGAATGTGTTGAGTTTGGAGGGTCTTCAAGAAATCCAGGAGGCAGCCAAAAGTATGTATCTGTGGTATTTTCCTTACTTACCTTATCTTCGATGAATAACTGTGAGCTTTATGATGCTGAGCTCTATTCCTTATGGTCAAACATCAAAAATGCCCCCCAAACCAGCTAAACACTTTCCCATGCTGTGGGCAATACCAACGCTCATGCCTCTTCCTCTAGATTCCCCTCCCCTGCAGCTTCTGATGGGGGGGAGGTAGAATGGGGTCTGCGGGCGGTGGATTTGGGATGCCCTGGATAGTAAAGCCTCTTGCGTGTGTGTTGGTTGCAATAAAAGAGGCTTGTGGTGCCCTATGCCCTATTCTGATGACATCTGAACACCTTCAAGTCCATAAAACACTCTGTGGTTCTGTGAGCCGGACTGGACCCTGGCTTCTTTATATTGCTCTGAGCACATGAGGGAGGCCCCAGAGAGTCCCCTTCTTGAGCCAGTCTGATTTCCCGAGTGGGAAGCCCACTGGGCTCAGTGAAAGGGGAGACAGAGGGGGATCTGGATGCCAACTGACAGGGGCTGGCCCCTCTTCTCTCTTTCTCTCTCTCGCTGCACATCCCTATTCCTTGGCTCTCATTCGCATGAAAGGCCCCAAACAACGGCAGTGAGCACATCTGATGCCATCCGTCCCTGGGGCCCCCGCCTCTGCCACAGTGACCAGGGTTTGTAATCTGCTGGGGAAGGAATGCGGGAGGAGGAGGCTGTCCTTAGAGGGCAGGATTGCCTGCAGGCCCACTGAGTTCAGAAGAACAAGGCTGCTAGCAGCTTCTTCCCCTGGCTGGTGCAAGACGGAATGAGGCAGAGGCCAGGGAAAGAAAGGGGAGCTTGTGACCCGCTCTGGCATGTCCACAGGGGCTGGGACCCGGGAGAGACTTGGGCTCTTCTTCAAGGGAAAATAAGGAATTTTAAATGGAAAGGTCACAGCGCAGTCTGTTCGCAGCGTCTGCTGGCGTGCATGCGGGATGGAGCTTCTTGCCAAACCAGAGCGTGGACGCGTTGGCATCAACATCCCCAGAAATTTTAGCACCTTGGAGCTTCCAGAGGCAGAAACGGGGATCTCTTTTCTGTCTGCTGTCTTAGGACAGTAGTGAAGGCTTTGCACACTGAGCCCTGGAACTTAGAGTACCCCGGAGTGCTCGGAAACAGAGCAGGCAGCCACTTTTCTATCTGCTTCCTGAGGGCGAAGGCCTGACCTGTGACCTCTGGTTCACGGGCCATTTTCCCCTCCAGGGAAAGATACTCTCTGTCCCCAGGAAAGCTGGGGCCAGGTGGCATGGGCTTCCAGCCACTTCTTATAAGGAAGCTATTTTTCCTTGGACGTGCCCTGAGCACAACTTTGAAATTCTGGAATGAAAAAAAAAAAAGCACAAAAGGGAGTTATCTTTAGCACTGTATGGTTAGCAATGTGTCTGCACGCGCCTACGAGGAAAGCAAGCTGGAGATGACGATGCTCATTTCCAGATAGGCATGAGAACACCATGTGCGTGGGAAGAAGCAAAGGGCAGAGGGACTGGCCAGAGGTCACATGGTTAGGCTGTGGCCAAGAACCCAGACGTCCTGGCTCCTCTCTCTGCTCCTTGTTTAACTGAAGAATATTTCTCCAGCATTTACAGTGTCTTAGGAATTAGGCACGCAGGCAGTTTCTGTCCGCCCTCCATCAGAGTCTATGTGACAGCGAGCACAGGAGTGGAGATGAAAGATCATGGGGTATGGTGTCCAGCTGACAAGGGCTCCCCCTGAGCCCAGCAACATAGCCACCTGGGGTCCCCTCAACTGTCTGAGCCTTGCTTTCCCAATAGGAAGAATGGGGATTATGATCCCTGCGACAGAGGGGTGCTCTGAAGATTTTAAAAGGGTTCTTTCCAATGTTGGGTTGGCTTGATGACCTTAGGCAAATTTCATCAGAACTCTTGGAAAAGAAGGTAAATGAATCCCAAACGCCATTTCTAGCAGGCGACCACAGGGTCTCCCAAAAGAGAGAAATCTTTCTTATCCTCCAAATGATGGCACGTTTGACTGGGAAATAAGAGCTTTGCTCTCCCACGGGGCTGCCTGTTAATTCAGTTTGCTCGGCGGTCTGGTCATCTGACTCCAGCCAGTGGAATCTTGGGGTGGAAAAGACAGAACTGAGCCATTCTGGAAAGCCACATCACTGGCAGAAGCCAGTGTCCCAAGTTCCAAGTGTAAATCGTCTTCTAATTAGGAAATAATTATGCCCCCAAATGGGGTTGCATGGATGCGAAGGCATCTCACAAATTGCTGATTAGTTTCATAGCAGCGATGGTATTTAGTGCCACTCCAATTCATGGAAAACTGTGTTGGAAATGGCCCATCTTCAGCTGCTCAAAAAAAAAAAAGAAAAGAAAAAGAAAAGGTCGGGGATGAGAAGCTCAGAAGGGGGAGGATGGGGTAGGAGACCAGGGAAACATTTGCCCTTTTTCTTGAGTGTGCTGTCATGACAGAGTATGGGGCACGGAGTGACAACGAGGAGGAATTTTGATTTTATTCTGGTTGTAATGGAAAGGTCGGGCAGACTCGAGAGCAGGTGAGGGATATGGTCTAATAGATCTCTTTAAAAGATTACCCTGCTCCTTCTGGAGAATGGCTACAGGTGGAGGCAAGAGGAGATGCAGGTGGAGGGGTGGAGGGCTATTATAGTCATCTACGTGGCAGGTGAGGGACCGGGGTAACAGCGGTAGCAGCTCCCGAGTGGACTTTATTTTTTTTTAAGATTTTATTTATTCATTTGAGACAGAGAGGGCATGAGCAGGGGGAGAGGCAGGGCAGAGGGAGAGGGAGAGAGAGATGCGGGCTCCCAGCCGAGCAGGGAGCCTGATGCGAGGCTCGATCCCAGGATCCCAGGATCATGACCTGAGCCGAAGGCAGATGCTTCACCGACTGAGCCCCCCAGGTGCCCTCTGAGTGGACTTTAAAGATCATGCAGACCGAGGTGGCCGATGACCCAGATGTGACGGGGAGAGAGGAGTGAAGGATGACCAGCAGGGTGTTTGGTCTGAGAACTCAGGTCCGCAGCAGCACCGCTTCCTGAGATGGGAATGCTGGGGAGCGTCGGATTTCTGTTGGGGGGAGTGGTCCAGAGTACTTTTCGACATTCTAGAATCTGAATGTAACATCTCTAGGTGGAGATCTAAACTATAGATATGAATACATGAGTTCAGAGTGTATAGAGGAGGTTGGACCCAAATATATAAAACTTAGGGGGTAATCGGTGACTTAGGGTCAAAGGATTGGGTGAGATATGGTAGATGAGGTAGCGAGTGAGGGAAACCAAGAAGAGGTCCCCAGGCCCTCCATGTGTCTGCCCACCCAGCCATCCACTCTTCCAACTAGCTGTCCCTCTGTCCATCCAACAGTGTTTTGTAAATGCTCTCTTTGGGTCCGAAGCTGGGTGCTGGGATTCAAAGGTGAACAGTTATATAGCCCCTGTCCTGGAAAAGCTCACAGAGAAGGAGAGAGAGCACACATAAAATATAACAAAGCCTGCTAATTCTCTGATAGACATGTATACATATGGGGCGGGATCATGGAGAAGTCCCCTGTTAACTCTGCCACTGGGGAGAGTTTACAAAGGCTAAGAAGAGGTGTCATTGAAGATACACCTCAGAGGAGGGTGACCAGGGTCCCAGGAAGAAGGAAGGGCATGTGGGAAGAGAGCTCATGGTGGCTCTGCGGGGGAGGAGCATGAAGACCTTCGGGGCAGAAGTCGTGTGAGGTCCATGGTAGGAGGGAGCGTGCCAGGGACCAGAGGCTTTGTGTGCAGGGCTACGGAATCCGGGCTTTTCCTGTGGGCCACTGTTCTGAGGGTTTTCAAAGGGGACGCAGCTGGATTTGGGTTTCCGAAATGTCGCTTGATCTGGGGAAGAGAGTCGTCAAATAAAAATCCAATCTGGATTCAGTAAGGAGAGATTTTATGGACGAAACTTATTTCACGGGGGTGACAGGGACTATTATAATAAGGGAAGAGGTAGCAAGAGTTTTTCTTCCATAGGGAGGAGGACACAAAAGCAGGGAGTCAGGAGGTGAGGTGAAGGGGGCTGGCTTGTGGTTGGACAGGTCAGAGGGTGTGAGGTTAGCCTAGTCCCAGGGAAAGGGTGTGTGCTGGTGTAGGCTGACCGTGTTCGGAAGCCCAGGAGGAGGAGAGAAGCTTACTCGACGTTTGGTCGGCAAGCATATTGTTCTGATCAATCTGTGGGGACAGGAAGTTCAGCTAATCACTTATGAACAAAGGCGGGGAACCTGGAGGGTGTGTGTCTGGCCATGGTGTAGGGAAACAGTGGGGGGTGTCCGTGGGTCCTATCAAAGTCATGTGGAAAAGAGCAGTTCTTTGTAGGAAGCAGTTTCCTGGAATTCAGAAGGGAGGGGAAGTCTTTAACCACCACTTTTTTTCCACCCCCCAGAATCACGAGTCACAGAAGCTTTGGTGAAGGTCAACATTATCAGGGTCAAGGTTGAGAATGTGGGGAGTGCACAGGAAGACCAGAACCAGGTAAGGGACGCTGGCAAAGCTTGCTGGTAAAATCCAGAAGCTGAGCCACGGATTCTTCGAGATTCGACGATTCCTTCTACACTGCTGTAGGGCACAGAGGGGGAAATCGAGTCATCTGCCCTTTGTACACATACTAAGCCTGCCCGAAACATTAGTGGTGCGTGCCTACCACAGCAGTAATATGGACAACAAAGACCACGACTCCATGTCTTGTTTTCATATCAATCGGCAGAAATTAGTTTTATTAGAAAAATGAAATTTTCCTGTATTTACATTTTTACACCATAGGACTGGGCACTTTTGTTGCCTTGGGAGTTATGTACACATCAGTTTGCACACACATTTCAAACCCCATTCCTTAAAACAGTTGATAACACGTTGAACAAAAAGAAAAGACATACTACAAGAAGACAACCATAGTATATACTTTCTCTATCATAGAAAGGTGTTAAGCAAACCTGTAATTTTGTAGCTATGCTTGGAAATATTGACTACAGTTATCAGCACTTCCTCATGCAGTGGATTAAAACATGACAGGTAGAAACTGACGTGATTGGTAAGTGAACGTCTGTTCCCCAATGGGGACCACTGAGTAGAGCACCCAGCTTGCTTGGGGTTCCACCATACAAGAGATCAAACCAGTTCTGAAGTGGGTTTTGGACTGTGTTTGAGTGTGTCACTGTGAATGGGAACCCCTCTGCATATGGAGGTCGATCCTGCCCATGTTGGGTGGAAGGTGGACTCAGACATGGGTCCTCAAAGCTGCTTTATTCCATGACTTCCTGTGGGTAATGACCAGCTTGTGGATTACGTAGGCAATGGGTCTCATAAAGTGACCGAAAGATGAAGAGTTGACCCTCTTTTTGTGTCTGAGAAGGCCACTGTTTGTCTCTGATGATCTGGTTCTTACTCAAACCACCAGTGAGACTTGCCTAATTCTTTCTGAATCTTCAGCTTGAAATATATATACTATACATAAACACATATGCACAAACATTCTATTGTGATCAACTACAGTAAAGTCTACCGACTAAATAATTTGGCAAGTAGATGCTTTTAAGTTGGTTTGAGCAGGGGAATGAACAAGATGAAGATTCGGGGCTCAAGAACAACTGATAAATCTTTGGGGAACCTCAGGCTTGGAAGGCATCTGAGCCACGTCTAGCCACGTAATTCGTGGTATCGAGTAGTTTCCTGAATTTGCTATGAAAATGTTATTCTTGACCTTATCTCTGATTGGGGAAAAAAAAAAAGGCAATTGGCATCCTTTCCCAGTGAAAAATGTGGGGAACGTGAATGTTACAAGTGCCCCCTTCATCTTTGCAAATCCACCAGAATTTTCAAAGATGATCACCTGAATTTGATGCAGAATAGTCTGAATCTTCAATTTCTAAACTGGAACATTTCCTTAGTGGCCATGGCTTCAGAGCTGTGTCTACAAACCTAATAAACTTAAAGGTTTTTTTTTTTTTTTTTTTTTTAAAGAAAATGGGTTTTAAAAAGTCAATACCGCTCATTTATTTGACTTAGCTTAACTGAGAATAGAAATAATTCAATAGGTCTTAGATGTAATGTAATGTAAAAACCTCAGTCGAATTTGAAAGGCTATGATTATTTTTCATGGAAAAACTGACAATGTTTTTATATTTCTGGACCTTCACTATGTGCTCAGCTATTGATAGTCTTTGATTTGAGCCCTTTAGAAGCTTGAAACAGCAAAATGTCAGATCAATGAGAAGCATTTAAAATGCCAAAGACAAACTTACGTTCGCTGGAGAACAATTAACCTTATTAATTTAAAAGGCAGCTGTGGTATTGGCTACGTGTTACGTTAATATTCCTTTGAAGGCTCATCTTAAATCCTTCCCAAAAGGTGTGGTAGAGAATTAACTGGGGGAGGTTATGACCCAGGGCTATGGCTCATGAGGAATGTTCTAGACTTGCAGAAATGCAAACTTACTGTTTCATGGACCTGGTACCTAAGAGGGATTGATGAGTGATCATCTCAGTTTTGTCTTCTCTCTGCAATACTGCTGTCACCTTATTTGAGGAAGTTAATCTGAGAAATGACTCCATTGCAAACAGTTTGGTTCTGGCTCCCTGGAGGGCTGTGTGCTTTGAAATACAGCCCCAGAGAAGAAAGCCTACTGGCCAAATGGCTCTTTTGAGTGTTCCAGTTTCCGCACAGCTCAGCATTCCTGGGAGAATGTTGTCACGCACTTGTAGACCCAAAGATGGGATCTTAAAATAGGTATTAAATAATGATAACTTTTCTGGCTTAAGAGACTTTTTGCTGCCAGCTTGAAAGGTGTAAACAGCTAGAGAATTTCTCAGGGACAGTGACAAGGGTGCTTTGTTAGATTCACTGACCCTCCAGAAGGACTGAATCGCAGAACCTCCCAGAAAAACATTCCTTCAAATCTGAGCTCTGTTTCCTCACCTACGAAATGGGCCTACTGTGGCCCCAATTCACAGTAAATAGAAATGCCTGGTGGGGGGAGGGTGGCTTAGAACCAGAGTGGTGCAAGAAAGGGGTGCACAGGCTCAGTGTGGCGCCCACATCTCCCCCCCACCCCCCAATGCATTACGCACGCCGTCATGTTGGACTCCCAGAAAGCGTCATGGAAACATTCTAATTCAACACTCATTAGTGAGGCAAACTGATCAAGGTAACAGTAGTTATCTTGGTGCCAGGGACAGCCTCTTGCAAATACCATGACCTTTCTGAAAATGGGCCACAGTGTTGAGGAGGGCTCTGATGGGGGCCCACAGGGCGGTGTGGGGGCCTGAACACTTGGGAGGGTATACTACTTGCACGTGTTGAATGGAAGGAACCCTGATGTCTACGGAGAAAAAGAAGAGAGATTCGGAAGGGGATATTTAAAATTAGGCACATGCTACAGAGTAACTCCCCAGCAACCAAAAAAGTGAATGCAGAGTGCAAGGGTATGGGGAGAGACACAAACAGCATTCAAGTGTCAGAAGGGATGTGAACAGAGGTGAGATCCCCAGGAGTTCTCAATACACCCCAAACCAGACGACGAGGGGGTAGGACACTAACAAACCTCCTCCCTGCAGAGGCTGAAGCTCAAGAGAGAGCCCCAGGGGACCTCAGAACAGCATATCTCTCTTTCCGACTTTTATTCTGACCTCCGGGGCAGAGATCAGGCACTTCAAGAATACGCCCAACATGAGGGATTTATTAGCAAACTCCTGTTGCTGATGAGGCTGAGACCAACCTGAGCCTCAGTTTCCTTATCTATAAAATGGGAGCAACCGTACTTCTATCCTATGGTTATTTTGAGGATCTCATTCTAGGATGAACCTAGAATACAGTCTACACTCAATGCGGATCCCTTTCGATACTTCCAAGCTCAGGTGCTGACCCCAGGCGTGCACAGGAGATCAGCAGAGGATCCCACATTCCTGGCAATGCCCAGAGCAGGATGGATGGAGAGAAAAGACACTCCCTCTGCACCCTCCATCTTCCCAAAACACACCTTGACTCCTTCCGCCGTCTCTCTGCCCCATTTTGTCTCTAGGGAACCTGATGCGCTCGCTTTTGTCAGCCACACAGTAGGCACTTGGGACTCAACGAGGAATTCTCCCCACTCCCTTCCCTGATACATTTATACCCTGAACGATCCAAGGTATTCTTCCTAAGACAAAAATAAAATCAAACGAAAAAGCTTTCAGGAAATAGCCTTTTTTTTTTTTTTTTTTTTTTAAAAAACATCGCAGTCTGTTTTCTAATCCTTTGGGGGATTCTTTTCCGCCTTTTCTGGAAGCCCACGTCATAAAGCAGGGCTGCAAGGAGGCAGGATCTGGCAAGGGCTGGAGAACCTGGTGGAACCAGATTCAAGCCTCCTGCACACACATGTGGGAGGGCAAGTCTGGTCACCTGTTTAGATGCTCCTGGGTTTCCCAGGTACTGTCTTTGAATGTTCAAAGAATCAAGGGTATCTCCCATGGAGCACCAACTATATTCTCCAAGGTTACTTACGGGTCTAGGGAAGGATGGGTTGGTTGGTTGGATCGTGGAAATCAGTGTGATATTTATTTCCTGGCAAGAACCTGATTTATCATTTCTACTTTTTACACTCTGTCTGTGTTTGGGTTTTGTGGGCCTTTGGTGGTCTTTTGTGTTAGGGAGCTGAATTTCTAGACCGAGTATGCTGCTGATGAGAAGAGTGTGTTTTCTATCCCCTTTGAATCTCCCAACCCCAAATCGGCCTTAAAAGGAGAGTAGATACTCGGTCAAGTGCTATCAGCTGATCATTGTCCTTTGTTCATCCTTGGCTCACGAGAAATAGAACTCTATCACCTCAATGATCATCACCGGCTTTCATCTTTGGTTTGAGGTTTTAAACTATATCCCTTGTTGGCTCTTCCCAGGAAATAGGTCCCTGAGAAAAGTTTTCTCTTCTCCAGGATTCTGAGGCAGGGAGTGTTGGGGAGCTTAAGGGACAACCAAATCTAAAGAGGGGGTGTATGGGTCTATATAAGGCAAGAGGGAAAGAAAGCAGGGGCCATTCTGTGAGGTTCTCTGGCTCTTATCCCAGAGGGACCCGGAGAAACTTTTGAGAGAAACCTAGAACTGAGTCAGTCTGGGGAAGGGAACCAGGCGAGGAATTAATTGGACCATGCACGAAGGTCTTGGTTTCTAGATACTGTTGATCCGATGATTCCATACAGATTATGCCCCTTCCGAGCTCAATCTCTTAATTTTCTCATCTCCATTCCTCCAAATCTTGGCATAGCTCTAGAGGTTCTATTTTTCTAAGACCCTTCTGGGCAGGCACCTTTAGCTGATGCTCTATCAAGAGTACTTTTGGGCGCAGAGCAAGTGGGGATAGGGAAGAGGATAAGGAATTTAAACAGGAAATCTGCCCTTCGGTGGGTTCACAGAAATCGCCCGCATGTCCCTATCAGCATCGTCTTCAGAAGTTAATGTGAGAGGAACATGTATCACACCCCGAACCCCAGATAGCTTTTCTGAAAGGAGGCCAAGAACACCAGCACCCAAATCCCACTTGGGCCCTGCCATCCTCCCTAGAACATAATTTTTTTAAAAAATAAAAACAGTAGCATCCTCTCTTCCTAAATGTCAGCCCATCGATAACCAGAATGGGTTTCCCACGTTAATAACCATCACCACGACTTAATTTTTAACATAAACTTTACATTATATACAGTTGTATTTGGATGGCACACTTGCCGTGTGTGGTAGAAATCAAGCATGTATATAGAGTATGTACACGTGTTCACGAGCATTGGTATTGGCAGGAGGAGGGCCTTTTCTCTCCTCCGATGTGTATCAGGTGGCCAACTGCCCTCATCTGCTATGACTCGATGCGAACACAGTACGATGTGAAGGGGTGAGATGGAGAAGCACACCTGCGTGTTGGTGTAGACCCCACCGAACCTCTCACCCAGCACTTCCGACCCTGCTGACCAAAAGAATGCAGGGCATCCGTAAGGTCTAATTTTGTCTCAAGTGAAAATACTGCTTTTGCACTGAAAAGCACTGTCACGTGGAATCCTTAACTCCTATTAAACACCAACCCAATGAGTTGCGTTTCCATGGACTCGGTCCCCCCGCCACCCCCATCGAACTCCAATTCCATCCACTCCAGCCGCGGTTCATACAGACGGGCTCTGCTTCAGAAACAACTCCTGTCCCCTTTGCAAGGATTCACATGCGACATCTATGCACAAGCAAACAGGACAGGGATGCGCCTGAAGTTAACACATCTGTTCAGCCCTTCTGAAAGATATTTGGGTTTCTCCAATTCGTGTTTATTTAGGTCTTACACCGTATGGGATTTCAGTGCAAGGTATTTATTTATATGACAACTGATTATTAGAGCTGCACTTTTTAGGTTTAAAGGAGATAAATTTTTAATCACCATTTAATTAACACCAACTCCCCCCCCCCTTTTCATTAGCATTTGCAAAGAATTCAGGGCATTTGTCATTTCCTGAGAAGGACGCAGAATATTAAATACACATCAGTGGCAGGCATATCAAATAGAATAAACAATGTGGGGCTATATAGCTGCTAGGGATCTTTTGACTAATTAACTGCCTTGGCCAGAGTCCCATTTAAGTGAAACTATTTCGTTTGTAAACAAGGTGTAATTTTCTTGTTTCTCCCTTGAAAATAAGTGTGAGTCAAATGTGACTGATTTTGCTGCAGTGGGTGCATTTTAATGGTCTCCTCAGAGCAGCTGAGTATGAAAAGTTCTCAGGCTCTCTGCAACAGGGGAGAGAAACCAGGTATAATCCCCAAGAGCCCCATCACGGTGCTGGCTGCCATTACGGAGTGAAATTGCAAAGGACGGAAGAGTGGGGAGATCATAATTCTGTACCTCTGGAGGGAGCCTTGCTGGCAGAAAAACAGACCCGTTAGGGAGCTGTCTTCTGGGAGCACTGAAGCCAGAAGTAGTCTGAAACCTGCAGGTGGAAGGACCAGGTAGACTATGTTCTAGGAACTCCAAGGGCTCCAGGGTAGAATATTCATGCCCCAGAAGACTCTCTTCTTACCCAGACTATTTTAAGTTGGGCATGTGTGTACCGTTACTCATCGACAGAAACGTGAGCACCTGCATTTAGGCATACCTGTTGGGCCCTTCTCAAGTGGAGAAGGCCACTTAGAGTCACTGCGGTACTGTTACGGATGCCGGCTCTGGCTTGAGTCAGGTGAAACTCGGGCACGATTCGGGGGCTCAGGCATGCTGGCTCTTTGGCATGAACAGCTGCCAGATCTCAGGCTGGGATGTCACAGGAACCCTCTGTAAGGGATCCAGAGTTGGAGGGCCTTCTATTTGTCTTTGACCTTCTGCTTCCAAAGAACAGAACTGACTTGAATCACCTTCGAATAGCTCTATGTCATTATCTTTCACTTGGCAGATGGCCTGTCTGATCAGCGGTCAGTTTTCTTATGCTTGGGATCATCACAATTAAGAGTCGATGAATTTGTGGAGGAGGAAAATTATGTATTCATTATAGATAGCATTCCAATGCTCAGTGTTTATTTTTAAAAATGCGTTGGGTATTAAAGGAAGCACGGTACTGTTGGTTCTTCCAAAAGCCCCATTTTTAGTTTAGTTTTTTTTTTTTTAACCTAAAGAAGCATAGGGTTAACAGCAGAAATAATGCTGTTGTTAGAAGAAGGGTTTTTGATCTATGGAACAGTTCTGAGTGTAATTTGCGTTCTCCCTGGAGGTCTCTGTCACTTTTGGCAGCCCCCTCTGGGTTTTGAGGACACAGGAGGAAGACAGAAAGCCTCTTTGGATTAATGACATACCACTGCTCTCTGTGCTGGGGAGACTTTTTAATTCACTTCATGTCATGACATGCAGGTCTTGTGGGGGAAATGAGGTGATCCTGGCTGGGGGAATGTAGGTCTGGAAAGCAATGGGAGGGCAAAGGCAGAAAGTTCTAAAAGACAAGACAGCCAGGAGTGTGCCTAAGAGTAGGAATGGAGGTGAGGCCCTTCAGTCTGGGCTTCTCCATTCTTGGGCCTTGGGGCAGCAGAAGTGCAACATCCGAGAAAGAAAATGCAATGTTCAGATACATTTGTCATCAGTGCCTAGCCCTCCCCTTCTGACGGGAAGACCTACTCGCCCATGGCCTCCTCTGCCTCCCCACCGATGATCCCGAAACTTACTGCAACCACTTATCATTACTGGATGCACCTGCCCAAAGATGGAGCCATTCGCTGAATCCTCGAGCTCTAAGATAATTATTCCTGGCCCCTGCCCGCTCGCAGGAAAACACTGCCTACAGAACAGAACATGCTGTAAGTAAAAGAAACAGGGTGACTTTTCAACCTGCCACTCTGTGCCCTTCTCCAAGAACCCAAAGCAAAATGCAGGAGGAAACCAGGAGAAGGGCAGGCTAGTTTGCTTAGGGTGTTTGCAGCATGTCGCCAGACTCAGCGACTCTACAGGACCAGATGGCTAGTTATCCTAGCTATTTCAGGGTCATTCGTAAAGTTAAAATACACTAAATTAGAACTATATAAAAATGTTTAATATTGTCTGTGGGTTTTATAATATTTAATTTTTAAACTACAAAATTCTGGTCTGTTATCGCATAACAACTACCTTTGTGTTCTCAGCATGCTCTCGGTGCCAGGCCCTGTGCTGAGAGCTTCCCATGCTGCAGACTCCCCTTCCTCCCCCAGTGGTTTTAAATGAGTCTCATTCCAGGTCACATAGACACAGGTCTGAGTAAAGTAAGAATGAGACAATGCGGGGGGGGGGGGGGTGTGACTTGGAAATGACAAATGCTTTGGAGAATTTTTCATAGATTCCCGTTGGTGCTAGTGAAGTGGTTTTGACTCCAAAAGAGCGAAAATTTCAGAAAAGAGCAATCATTTTTGCCACCAAAGGTGACCCACAATTTGGAGGATGCTCAGGGTGGATGCATGAGTGTCTCATGTTTTGAAGGCTTTTGATCTGAGGAGGTTGGAGTGGAAACGAGCATCCAACTGAATTTCATGACGTGAAGGAAGAGAAACGCAACAGGTAGCACTAGGCTTCAGCAGATGGCTGGCATTGAACTTCTTACAGATCACAGGACACATTTGGCTGCTGGTGGGTGCCACCATGTTAACAGCTCTGGGAATAGCAACACACGTAATTAGATGCCACCCTGGCCTTTTGGGGATGGAACGAGTTATGGTCAGTCTGGGAGGGAAGAAGGGGTAACAGATACTATACAACCCTGAGTCGTCACCAGAAGGGGGGGGGAGACGCAAACTTACGTACACAGGAGTCTTCAGGATAAACTACAACAGCCGCTGTGTCAGAGACAGGAGATCCACAAATTAGATATCAGAGACATGGGTGTGTTTGTGCAGCTCTGAACAAGACCATCGAAGCCAAGGGTGAGAGAGTGTTCTGTGAGACGCACAAGCTGACATCCAAAGAGATGCTCAGAACTCTCCGCCTGAGGGCCCTTCTGGCTCCTTACTCCAGATGTGTCTTGGAAATGGACTCTAATGAAGGTAGCATAGTGACTGTGAACACACGGATTTGCTATTCTTTGGGGGGGGAGCCTGGAGTTCTGGGGTTGGGCCTGGGCAGTGATGGGAGGCATAACATGAAGGCTGAAAACGGGTACGAGGCCAAATTTCCTAATCTCTTGCACGTCAATCTCGCTACAGTGCAGATGCATTCGTAACTGTTTTGAGTCAGGGGTACATGCATACCATATTGCTTATTTGGAATGAGAGAGACCACTAGGCATTTCTGATGAGGGGAGCACATGGTGGACAGGTCTTAATGGAATTTGGAATATAGGAAATCATAGCATCACCATCAGCATCCAACGCATTCTCATTGCCAACATACCTAGTGGGCGTGTCTGGGAGACCTGCCCTTGTGTGTGTTTGTGTTTTTGGTTCAGGACTCACCTATCTGGTATCTGCCATGCTCAGCACGCACCTCACAAGATTCCTTGAGTGGAAGACTATGGCATGGAGCCATGTGCAAAAGAACCAACAAAAAAAAAATACCTTCCTAAATCCTCTTCCTCTTGGCAGGGCACCATCGGACATCCGACATTTACCCTCCAGCACATTGGCCAGTTACGTATGTTTCCCTATAGATAAAACATTAATGGAAGGTTTTAAACATCAGATTCAATACTAGGCATTTTCTTGTACACACGTCTATTGCTGCAGGAATTCAAAACCCTGGGGGTAGAGTACATACTGTTCTTATTTGCAGCATAAGGCATAACATGCTCCGAAATGTACACGTCGTTGTGGCCTCGACTGTCCCTGGAGCAGTACGATGCTGTTGACCTCAAGGACGATCGAAGGTAGCTGTCGTTCACGGCCTGGGACGGCAGCGAGTGTTTGTAAGGGTCCGAGGGGCATCTCCCGATGACTAAGCGTCGGTCGTCCCCATAGCAACGGAGGAAAGGGTTATCGGAGGTGTGGTCCGGCAAGAGGGACTTGCTCCGCTTGCTGTCCTCCAGACCCTGGGGGAAGAGGGCGCTCTTGTTCCCCGAGAGTTTGCTGGAGGGGACGCTAAAGAGACTCCCATACAAATTTCCCTCCAGAAGCCGTTCCCGGTCCTTGAGGCTGATGCTCCTGGAGGGCCTGCTGAGGTCTGTCTCCCTGGGCTTGTCGACAATGTTATCGTAGGAGTGCTGACGGCTGATCCTGAGCTTGTTCTTCTGGAACTGGAGGGTGCTGTTCTGCGCCCAGTCCTGCTGGTAGACCTCCTCCTGGGCGGCTGGGCTCCCCGTCTCCTGGAGCATCTGGTCTTCGTCAATGTCATAGAGGTTGCCCATCCGCAGGCAGGCGTCGCACTTGAAGGGGGACCGCACGGTGAAGTGGCCCGAATAGGTGGGCAGGTTGGACAGGCAGCTCCGGCAGTGTGTGGAGTTCTGCCGGTACCGGTCGCTGCCCTCACTGTGAGGGGAGCTCTTGTCTTTCAGGGTGAAGTGCTTGGCGTAGAATTTATGTTTGTCATTGTTGGGGAGCGCATCCTCATTGTGCAGGGGGTTCCTGTTTGTGGGCAGTGCGGGGTCGCCCTTGCGGAAATTTTCGCTGGGGTCCTGGTAGGTGTCTGGGAAGTCCACATTCTCGGGCAGGGCCATGTTTTCAACAAACTGGGGCGGGTCCAGGTGGAAACTAGGTTCCTTCTCGCCATCGATGGTGTAGATCTTGTCCCTGGGGGAGCTCGCTTTGGTTTTCAGATAGGAGCGCTCGACCTCGCTGCAGTCCTTGGGGTATTTGGAGGCCACGGACCTTTTGAAGTTGTCCTTGGTCTTGTGGTTCTTACTGTTGTCGGGCTCCCTGTGGCACGTGGCCCGACTCGAAGTTTCTGAGATGTCCGAGTGGGCCACCTCTTCCGGAAGGTACCGGGGACTCTTCAGGGAGTGGGTCCTATTCTCCACCACTCCCTCATCCCTCTGGGACACTGGGTTCTGGCTCAGTGAATCTTGGCGCAGCGATTCCATGGATTTCTTCCAAAGCTGCCGGGGCCTGGAGTTCGCTTTGGACTCTGTGCTCACGGCCACCTCCACCGTGTTGGGGTTGGACTCATTGAGAGTAAGTGGGTGCTGTCCCTGGAACACGTAGTTATTGAGGTTGTCCTTGTGCCTGTTGGCCACGAATGTCTGCAGCTCATTCATGTTGTCCCCAAAAATGTTGTCTTTCCCCTGAAAGGATCTGTTGTCTGAATAGATCAAATTTCCCTTATCAGAAACCATGTCCATGATGAGGGAACCTCTTTGGATTAAGTCAGCAGCCCTTTTGGGGGAATCCATTCTTGAGGAGTTCACGTTGGACACGTCGGAGATGTTTTTGGCTGACCGGAGGAGTTTTAACATGTTGCTCTGGGATCCGGTCAGGTTGAAGTCCGGAGACTTCTTCTTCTCCTCGATGTGCACTCCATGGATGCAGCTGTAAATGCCCTGTGGGAACGAACACGAGACACGGTCAGCAGCAGCAGGAACACGAAACAACCGCACACCCGGCCTTCACCTGCAAAGGCGGGATGTGTCCTTCTCGGAGGAGCCTTGGAGGGGATCTTGAAGTCCAGTCTGAATCCCGGGAATGTTTCTTAAATCTATGAGACCAGTAAGCGCCCAGCTTCTCTCGTCTCTCTGGCTCAAGCTTATCCCAACACTTTACCGAACAGTTACATGGGGAGTCTGAGAAAAGGCATCGACTAATGCTCATGTATCTTATAAAGTTCTCGGTGCCTCCAAATTAGCACGGAAGGATATTGAATTGATACCTGGGGCACTAGCTCATCTTTTGCTGTAGTTTACCAGGATCATCTTTGGAGTCTGGATACCAGAGTGAGAAAACCCTTTCCGGTTACTCTAAGGCTGGGCATAAAAATCCATGGGTGATCACTCAGACATTTTGGGGAAGGAAAGATAGAGAAGCTGGGCTAGAAGGAGCAGTTGCAGGGGACTAGTCTTGCCACCATGTGGGGATGTTAGCCTGAGAGTGAAACCATCATAGAAAAGAGCAGAGCACAGGGGATGGAGAGACAGGGCATGCTTTGAACTACTGGGGCCACCACTTGAGACTTTTCATAGATGCCACTGAATATATCCTTTTGTGTGTGTGTGTGTGTGAGTGAGTGTGTTTGACACAGAGTTGGGTGCTAGCCCTTAGGAACAGTGGAGCATCCCGAGGACACTGTAATGCAGCACTGAAATCCACCCAAGGACGGAGTGACTTTGGGACTTCTGGGTGGCTCAGACATAAGTACCCCCAACTGTGGGTCCCTTGTTTTCCATGCTGCCTTGTTCCTTTCTTAAAGATAGCTGTTTACTTTTACTTCAAAGTAACTCAAGAGCTCTTACTTCATGGTGCAATGGTGGGCAAGGCGACTTTGGGGGGGGGGACATTGTGATTTGTGTCCCTCTTTCCCCACTGCTGGCCCCAGATTTTGGCAGCCGTACCTAAAGGGGACGATCAGAACAAGGCCCTCCCAGGACGGACAGGGAGCCAGCCCAAGAAGGGGTCTGTAAGGCAAACGTGGAGGCTGCTGCTGACTGGGGCGTGAACTTGTGGAAAGGGTGCGTGGTTAGTTGTGGACTCTGCTGACCATGGCCCCGCCGGCCCACCTCCCCCCCACCGCCTCCCCGGCATTTTTCTAGAGAGTCTGCACTCCGCCTTCCAGGAACGGTACACGGGGAAGGCACAGTAGTGAGTCTGAGCATCTTTCTCTCACCCTTTTCCCCCCCACCCCAGGTTGCATGGCTTGGGCTCCCTAAAACCTGGCATTGTGCCCTTTCCCACCTTCCTGAAGCCTGGTCCTCTGTCCCCTCTGTGCGGTGTGTGGGTCCTGCTCACCCGCTGCCTGGAAGGAGGGTCCCCTCTGCCTGCTTCCACGGCTGCTGGGCATGGCAGTCACACCAATGCGCCGTGGGTTTCACATAGCACAGAGCTTCTGGACCTTGTATGTGAACCCGTGCCCTCCCTGCCCAGCTCAGGAACAGAGCAATCCTACACCCTGACCTAGGGAGGCTCGGCCACTGTGGGTGAGAACCAGTGTGTCTCCTGTGGGTTTGGGTCAGACAAGATCTATGCTTTTTCTTCCTTTGGTTAGTATTATAAAAATAGTTTAATTTTTTTTTTCTGAATCTGTAATTTTGTTCTAATGAGCTCCCGTCACCCTGCTAGAGCTTTTGAAAACCTCCCTCCACCCCTTCACGGGACAGGTCAGTATGCTCCCACAGGCCAAGATGAGCTGGCTGTCCATGTGGGGGAGGCCCACAGAAGTGGTCAGGGAGCTGAGTTATGTCTCAGGAATGGGGTGGCTGGTCATTGACTGCTTTCTCTCATCCCTGGCTTCCCCTGGGACTCACAGGCTGCAGCTCAGGCAGCTCCCAGGTGCTGATGTGCCTGGTGAAGCCTCGGGAAGGAGTCCACGTGATGGACCCAGCCCGTCCCCCAGGCCTGGGTGGCAGCAGTCTCCTACAAAGTTAACCCATCTTCTTGGTGGGCTGCCGAGGAGAGGGGTGCATGGCAGAGAAACATGGAACCTGTGGGAAGTGAGTCCCAGCTCCATCTGTCATTAGCTCTGTGACCTTGGATAAGCCACTAAGCTTTTTGAGCCTCAGTTTCCACACCTGCAAAGTGGGAACCACACACTCTCAAGGTGGGTAGAGGGCAGGATAAAAGGGTGCAAACAAAGCCCCAGATAGAGCAGAGGCTCCAGAAACATGAGCCAGATGAGCTGCGCCGTCGGTCATCCCCGATGTGCCCTACTTCGCTGCCCCCTCTCCTCTGCCCCCACACTAGTGCGAGCATCTGGCGCCCATGGTCCCGAAGCTGCAGGAAAGCGCAGGCTGCCCCTTACTACTGAAGGTTTGCTCTGGTTAGGGAGCAGCCCAGACCTTCCCTCGGCAGCGGGCCCTGGGCCACAGAGCTCTTGTTACTTGGAGATTCAGGCTCCATCCTTCAGGTGATGGAATGAAATGCCTTCTCGGCCCCACCGGGGCCCAGACGAGAGCCGCACTGATGAGAGTGTGAAGCTCTGGACAGTCCACTCTGCTCTGCTCGAGGGCCCTGACTCTCAGAACATTCTCGATGGGGCATGGGCTCTCCTGCCCTCCATGGTTCCCTGCAGTCTGTCTGGACCTGACCCCTGAAGCATCTGCTAAGGCCTAAACGTTTGTACCCTCCCCCAAAGTCACATTGAGATCCTAACTGTGAAAGTTGGTGGTGTGAGGAGGTGGGGCCTTGGGGAGGGGATGAGGTCCTAAGGGTGGGGCGCTTGTGAGTGGGATTAGTGCCCTTAGAAGGGAAACCCCACAGAGCCCCCTCGCCCCCTTCCACCTCGTGAGGACACAAGGAGAAGTCTGTAGCTCCTGTTCTATGAGCCCACCGGGCAGGCCACGCAGTTGCCATCCCCCTGACATCTGTCTTTCCTGGCATGTATGCATGAATGTGCCCATAAGACACATTCTCTGCCCAGACCCCCTGACCTCTCCCATTCCTCATGACTGAAAACCGAGGCAGTTATTTTTGCTGGTGACAGTGAATGTTCTCTTCTATGTGAGAGGGGGAGCATTTTGGAGAGAAAAATTAAGAGCCCCCCTCAGACCAGAGGGCACATTTTTTTTTAAGTCGAAAAAGGCAAAGGCCAAGGCTGTGGGAGAAAGTGGGTTCTAATGGCTTCTTCGAGCCCTGGCCGTCCCCTTTGGCAGGGCCAGAGCACCCATAGGTCCGGTCTGTATTTTGTTGCATGATCCAGGAGCTTCCCAAGGGACATCTGGCCCATGGGGAGGGCTGCATATGTCTGCTGTGTGGCAACAGCTAGGTCCACAGCCTGGGTGTTGAAGCTGCCGCAAGAGCTGGTTAATGGAGAGACCTGGCTGATGGGCAGGAAAGAACGTGCCTCGGGGGCAAGCACATTTCAGAGGCAGCCTGCATCTACATCCCCTGGAAAGGAACCAACACTAGGAAATGGGCTGAAGCATGTGACCCAGCCCTGCACACGTGACAGGCTTCCTCTTTCCTGTCTTTTTCTGGCATGATCCATGAAGTAGGAAGAACCCTGTAGTTTGAAGGACATTTAAGGTGAAGCCAAAAGGGTCCCATTCCAACCATTGGGGCCCCAGTTTCTCCATATCCACAGGACGGGTGTGATCATAGCAAACTCACAGGGGTTGTAAGAGAGGATGGAGGAAACCTATCTGGCCCAGCCCTTACTCACACACGACCATAATTCATTGTGGGGTTGTGGTCTTGCCTTTGTAGGAAGGTGGGTTCTTGGGCTTGGAAATTCCCCACTGCAGGTTTGTTAAAAAAATGATTATGTGTGCACAACGAAGACATTTTTGTCTGTGTTCTCTGCTCTGTGTAAGGAATATACACGTAAGGTGGCATATGCATGAATGTACCCATAAGACAAGCTTTAGAGCTATGTGTTAGCCCTTGATGAGAAAGGGAGAACATTTTTTTTTTTTTTAGCAATCCAGAAGCCCTGCTATGGATAGCATCAGGGGCTCAGCCCCTTCTGAGTTCCCCTAACAAATAAGAGAGGCAGGAAAGTATATTAAATATGAAACCCTTCTATTCACGCATATCAGGCTGCACTTATTTTAAAAAACAGATATTATCTGGGGAAAAGGAGGGTCAGTGCTGAAAGTAGGGCTCCCTGCAGGCTTTAAGGACACAGGAGTGATGGTGGCTGGGAGTCCCCAAAGGGGCATGGAAGTCCTTGCAGTGCTATGAGACACAGGGTCCTCTCTCCCCTAGGGAGGGAAGACTGAGTTCAGATTCCAGGATGCCTGGCTCCTGTGTGCCCCATCCCCCTCCAATCCTGTCCCTCAAGATGCTTGGAAGGGAAATGGGGGATTTAGTTCATTTCTCATAATGACAATCCTCTCCACTCGGCTTCCCTAACGGGATCTCAGAGGAAATGCTCTTCCCGATACAGGCAGGATTTACAAGGAAAAGCAACAGTGTGCATTTGCTCATGATAATCCCAGAGTCATTTGGATATGGAAAGCCTTCAGTAACTGGTGGAGAGAATTAGCTTAAAGTTGGCACAATACCTAGCTATATGCATAGCTATGTATGTTATTTTTAAGCAGTCTGTGTGTTTAGATGCCATCAAGTTAATTAGGAAATATGTATTTGCACAGAATGCAAGTTAAGAGTGCCACTGAACAGAAAAAATAAATCCTCCCCACTAAGCTAATGTGTGCCTTCTGAATCTCCCAAGTGCTTAAAATCACCAAATGCTAAGAATATACAAATTCCTTTAAAAATGATTATTTTGTTTTCCCAATAACCATTAGCATATAAAACCACACCAAATGTTTTTCATTAAATTCTTCTAGAGTGAAAACATTCCATGGTGAGTAAATGGGAGAAATAGGTAGATAAATAGATGGACAGATGGATGAATGGATGGAAGGATGGATGGATGAAATAGGTGGATGGATGGATAGATGGGTGGGTGGGTGGGTGGAATGGATGGATGGATGGATGGGTGGGTGGGTGGAATGGATGAATGGGCAGACAGATGAAATGGATGGATGGGTGGGTGGAATGGATGGATGGATGGGATGAATGGATGGATGGATGGATGGATGGATGAAATAGGTGGATGGATGGATGGAAAGATGACTGACTGTGAGATAAATAATATTACATTCTGTTAGAAGATCAGTGAATATATATGTATGATGCAACTAAGTGACGAGATTGTATTGAATATGTAAACATCCATTATGTCAGTTGTGTGCACATATGTGTTGGGTAGTATGATTTGTATCAAATCTCTTGTGTTCCTTGTATTGGATGTTTGTTGCTTATGTAAGAGCATGTGCTCTGGCTGGTACCACACCACCCGGATGCGAGTCCCGGCTCCACCAAAGACTGTGAGGCCTTGGGTAATTCTCTACCCTCATGACTTTGAGTTTCCCCACCTGTAATCTGGGGCTAATAATGGTTACCCACCTCACAGAGATGGTTTGTAGCTTAAATGGGACGAAGAGTCTACAGTCCTTACAGGGTGCCTGGCACATGTAGGTGCTCCACAAATACAAGCATTTTCCATGATTGTTGTCATTACCGATGAATTACATGTCCTGTTTTATGGTGACATACACGTGCTGTATTGTGCACCAGGAGAGGGGTTTCCTTGTGTAGTGTGTGAGCTCACTAGAGCATGTGTGTTCCGTGCTGTAGTTTATGCTGGGTTGAATGTGTACTTTGGTTTTCTATTTGATGTGTGTGCATCTTCTCATGGTTCTTCATGTCTTTGTGTCATCTGAGGCTCTGCTGCATTGCACGCGCTCATGAACTGTAACGTCCTGCACAGGGATTTTAGTGGTGTTGTAGAGCATGTCTGGCTGCTAATGGTGGACAACACAGACTGCTGCGTTTGGCTTACATGGTATTTTGTTTTTTTTAAAAAAATTGAATTTGTCACTAGTATTTAAAAACTGAAAGGTTTCACATAAAATCAGATGACTACTTTCTCTTTTAAAAACTAAAAGACCCGACAATATTGCCCTTGCGTTCTCATAAGCTAATACTCTGCCCGACTTGAGGAGGACTGACCCCTTCAGGTGGGGTAGGCAGTCTGGAGTGCTCCCTCACCTTGACACCCAGGGGGCTTTCGCTGCGTTTCATCTCATTTGTAGCTATTGTTTCCATGCCCAGCCTGCTCTACCCCCAACCCTCTTCCCTCTCTGGCTTGCACAGTCATCTGGGATTGCTCCTGGCTGGGTTATGAAGGCGCAGAACCTGGATTCCTTTCCGACAAGCCCAAGAAGAGTTGGTGAGCGAGGGGAGGATGTGCACACCGCCCCCCCCACCCAGGAGTCAAGCATCCCGGATTCTTGAGGCCCCGAGGTCTTCTGGACCTGCCCTCTGCATTAAGGTCGTGGCCGGCAGCGGTACTGACCCTGCTGATGGAGAAGAGCAGCCCTGGCCGGTCGGAGCACACGCCGGTGAAGCAGAAGCGCAGCTTCCAGTAGAAGAGGTGCTCCCAGATGAAGGTGATGAGGCTGAGGGCCATGGCGGCCGCCAGCATGTAGAACACACCGGCCATGTTGTCGATGTCCAGCTGACTGCTCATCACCTCGTTCTTCTCGTTGTGGCAGATCCCCGTGAGCCACAGTGTCTCCAGCTCCTCCATCTCGCCTGCACAGGAGACAAGAGCCGGAGGCTGTGAGGAGCGGGGCATGCACTCTGGGTCGGGGGCAGACACGGCGGACTTGGAGCTGGGGGACCTGCGGGCACCTTACTGAGCGCTCCAGGCCTGCGCATGCTCACTTGCGCGGTGAAGCTCAAATGGTAACGGGACCTACCTAATACTGTCGTCGGGAGGATGAAACAAGATAAGGTGTAGTCAGGTGCAGTCCCTGGGAGGGGGGTATGTGGGTGTGTGGGTGTGGGTGTGAGTGTGTAATCACTGTCATTATGTTCTACCCATCCTCCTTTTCTCTGCCCGTGCGCCCACTCAAGCCTGGAACAGGACGGGGCATAAACTGGCAGCTTGCTACCGCGGAAAGTCTCGCATTCCAGTTACGACTTCATCACTTACTAGCTGGGTGAGTGCAGAGCCTCAGCCCTCCTGTCTGTGAAATACACAAACAACAGTGCACCCTTCCTGGAGTTCTCATGAGGACCAAATGAGCTCACGTCTGCAAACGTCCTAAGTGCAGTGCCCGGCTCATAGCAAGTTTTCATAAATAGTAGCGTTCATGGGATTATTGCGAAGGAAATGCCCGGCACATTGCACGGCACACGGCAGTCCTCAAATATGTTAGTTTCTTCCTGCATCTTCCTTTAGAACATCTGGGATTGTTCCAAGATGCCACGCACTAGCAGGGCACTGAGGGCAGAAGGCATTGAAGAGAGACATCCCAATCAGCTCTGAATGGCCCCTTGCAAACTAAACACCTCCCCACTTCAGTAGGCAGTTAAAGAAGCAGATGGAGTTTAGACTGGGAAAAAAAAAGTAGACGTGCTTAGCATTATTTTGTCTTTCTATTATGTGCATTTCATCCAGTTGCCATTTAGGAGGAAATTCTCTGATCTAAATGTCTAGCTATTAAGCTGTCTAGCAATTCACTAAACTATGGCACTTACACTATGATTCAAACTTTAAAAATTATCCTTCAAGCACAGTGAAAATCAAACAGGATGCATATAATGTTAAATGAAAAGTATGACTATGGTGTGTGTGCGCCCGTATATCTGTATCTAAGATACAATATGAAACATTAGTAGAGACAAGTAAAAGGAAACACTCCAAGTGTTTCTTTGATTCTCTTTTGAAGAGTTTAGCATAATTACCGCTTTCATACTGCTGTCTTTTTTCAGTTTCGTGAAATTAGCGTGTGATGCTCTTGTCTGGTTTGCTCTCTTGAATGATTTGGCTGAACAGAGAAATCTAAGTTGATCCTTATTTTCCCTGGGCCTTTTGAAGATGTTACTGGGTTTTCTTCTGATCTAGATTACAGTTGTTGAGAAGTTGGCTAATAATCTAATTGTCACTACTCCCTACGCATTCTGTGGTTTTTCTCTGATGGCTCTTTAGATTTTCATTTTGTCTTTGGTGTGGAATGTAGGTGTGGACTTGCTTTATTATTTGTTCGGCTCTAGACTCAGTGTCATTCTTTGATGTGTGACTCAGGATTTTAATTCTGGAAAAAAATCTCACCCATTCTTGCTTTGAGTATCAACTCTCCCTATCCCCTTTTAAGAAAAAAAATTAGTGGGCGCCTGGGTGGCTCAGTTGGTTAAGCGACTGCCTTCGGCTCAGGTCATGATCCTGGAGTCCCGGGATCGAGTCCCGCATCGGGCTCCCTGCTCGGCGGGGGGTCTGCTTCTCCCTCTGACCCTCTTCCCTCTTGTGCTCTCTGTCTCTCATTCTCTCTCTCAAATAAATAAATAAAATCTTTAAAAAAAAAAAAAAAGAAAAAAATTAGTAAACTTTATTTTTTTAGAGTAGTTTTAAGATTTCAGAAACATTGAGTAGAAGGTACAGAGTTCCCATAACTCCTCCCCATTCGCTCAGTTTCTCCTACTAACATCTGGCAGTGGGGTGGTTTTTTGTTTTTTGTTTTTTTTTTTTTTACAATTCATGAACTGATCTTGATACATTAACTAAAGCCCAGAGTTTACATTAGGGTTCATGCTTTATGTTGTACCATTCTGTAGATTTTGCCCAAGGCGTAATGCCACGTGTCCATCGTTACAGTATCATACAGAATAGTCTTGCTGCCTTGAAAGTTCCCCGTGTGTGCTCCCTGATTCAACTCTCTTCACGCCCCATCCCAACCCCTGGCAACCACTGATCTTTTAATGGTCTCTCTAGTTTTGCCCTTTCCAGAACATCACATAGCTGGAACCAAAGTGCACATAGTAGCCTTTTCAGACTGGCTTCTTTCATAGTAACAAGATTTTTTTTTTTTAAGGTGAGCAATCGTCTGATTTGTAAAAAGATGAAACACAATTTAAAATGATACACAATATCAGTTTCAAAACAGCATCAGAAAGTCCACGGTTAAGTATCCGTACTCAGCTCATAACAGAGCAAGTGGATAAGCAGAATAATTCGTACTGTAGCATTTTGCTATATGAACTGGTCGTAGAAAAAGCTGATAAAGGAAGGCAGAAGTGCTCTATCTTTGAAGAATTAGAACCGAGGGGTTCCAGAATCATCTGGCATCCATTCAGTGTTGTATTCATGGTTAGAAATGTACATGGTGGGAATCCAGGGATCTTCCGGATCCTTCCTTTAAGGTCCCAGTTAACTGTAGCCACAATGTTAACACTTATGCTGAGACTATATGCATTTAAGTACCTCCACTTCTTTCCATGGCTTGACAGCTTTCTTTTTATTTGCGAATAATTTCCATTGCATAGATGTACAGTCTGTTGATCATTCACCTACTGAAGGACACCATGGCTGCTTCTGAGTTTTGGCAATTATGAATCATGCTGCTATCAACATCCGTGTGCAGGTTTTTGTGTGGACATCCGTTTTCAACTCCTTTGGGTAAATACCTGGGAGCATGACTGTGGGATTGTGTGGTAAGAATATGTTTAGCTTTGTGGGAAATTGCCAAACCCTCTTTCGAAGTGGTCGTGCCATTTTGTGTCCCCACCAGCAACGAATGAGAGTTCCCGTTGCTCCACATCCTCGTCAGAATTTATTAGCATTGTCAGTGTTTTGGATTTTAGCCATTCTAATAAGGTACATAGTGGTATCACACTGTTTTAATCTGCATGCCCCTAAGAACACATGATCATTCTATCATTTCTTCTGAAAATTGTGTTTAAAATATTCTAAACCTTCTCATTCTATCCTCCAGGTTATTAACTTTGTTTTAATATTTTCCACTCCTTTATGCCTCTGTCCTACAGTTAGATGCTTCCCACAGATTTTATTCTTTCATTAATAATATTTAGCCTTCTGCTTTCATTTAATCTATTTTAGTTGGGATATTCATCTGGCCATCTTAAGTTCCTGCCCATTCTTTTTATCATAATGTCTCATTCTTCTGTTATGAGTCTTAAAAAACTTTTCTACATTTAATAATTTCAAACCCACCATCTTTCAGATTATTCTCTGCCCTGCCTCCTCCCCACCACCTTGGTTCTTGGGATTCACATTTCTCTGCTTGCTGTGTGCGCTGGCTCTCATGGTGGATTTCTTCCTTTTGAGGTAACTTTTGAGGATGAGCTCATCTTCAGCAGGGTTGCTCTCGCTCTAAACCCCATGGGGCCCCCAAGCACACGGGGCTATAGAAATGTTCCTATAGTGGGGTTCTGAGTTTGCTTCTGCCATGGTTCCAGAGGCTTCCAATGTACCAGTTTTTGTATGAGAAAAATGTGGCTGTCACTGCCACACCATGTAGGTAGTATACGCTTGGACCTCCATACTCCTATAGGTTTTAATTTCTCACTCGGAGCTTCAAGCAGATGGCAAGACTTCTTGTACTTTCTTCGCACTGATGGACAGTTTTTTCTAATCTTTGCACAGATGCGTTGATTCACTGGGGATCTCAGATTCATGCAGTGGTATCATTTTCTACTCTCTGCACAGTTCAGGGCCCCCATGTGGATGCGAAAGCCTCGGTCTCCACCCCTAGGCCCTACATCCCCTTAGGCTGCTGTACTTCCACAGAGAGGTGCCGTGAGAATATCCCATTCCCATCTGTTTCCAGCACGTAGGGCTTCCCTGTTCTTTTGATCTTCACCGTGCTTTGTGTGAGCATGTGGGTGCATATGCATGTGTGCGTGCGTATGTGTGAATGTTCATGCATGTGCGTCTGAGCAAGCATGTGCATGAGTTTGCGCGTGTGAGTGCACGTGAGCGTGCGTGTGCATGTACTCGCTTCTAATCCTGCACTGCGATGTGTTTGCAGCATGAAAGGGGCTCCTGTCAATTGAGTCTCCCTTCATACCACAACCACATAGACGTTTATAACTTTTGTTATCATGGCCAAAAAAAAAAATCACATTTATGGGAGGAAAAAATAGGAAACCCAGCCTTTTGTAAATTCATTGCCCACAAGGAACGGTGTGGTTAATCAGCGGTACAGGCACAGGTATGGGAAGGGACATCTCGGTCTCAGTTCCTTTCCTTCCAAGAGCCTGCAGGGCTACCACGCGGTCACACTTGTCCTGGGGGCCTCTGTAATATCACCTCATCGTGCAGCCACAGCCCCAGCTGCTCATCCAAACGCTCCTGCCTGCCACGTGCCTCATGTACATCACTGCTTCCTCTTCTCAGAAACACTGATGCCTTCCCTTCAAAACTCCAGCATGCTCTTGACTTCCCTCTCCCTTTGGAGCGTGCGAGGACACAGAAGTGACTCTCCGTGCCACGTTCTGTTCCCCTTGGTGTCATCCCAAACACAGCCGGGTCTGTAAGCCTAGAACAGCGCCAGTCTGGGTAGAAGAAACATCATTAGATTCCTTTCGTGATGCAAATAAAAAGATCTTCCCTCCGCCTTCTGACCTAACACCTGTCTTTGAGGAAGTCGACTCGGTAAACCGGACCCATGAACGATCTTCCCTCCGCCTTCTGACCTAACGCCTGTCTTTGAGGAAGTCGACTCGGTAAACCGGACCCATGAACGATCTTCCCTCCGCCTTCTGACCTAACGCCTGTCTTTGAGTAAGTTGATTCGGTAAGCCGGACCCATGTCACGCAAGGACAGCAGACGCACATTCCTCGATCCCAGGGACAGCCTCTGCTGCAATCACATTTGTACTTATTCATTTCCCGCCTCGTGGTCTTCTACTGGTGCACTGAACTGTAGTTCAAATACTTTCTTATTTTGTTTTTAATTTACCCAAGTATACCGTAATCTCCTTGGGGGCGATCAGGGACCGTGTTTTATGATTTTGCTATTTCTCGTGGCCGCAGCACACAGCAAAGCACTGAATCCATATTTTCTGTTTCTACTTCTTTCCTTGCATCCTCGGGCTTAAATCAGGCAGCAACGCAAACACATTCAGATCTGCTGGGTGAGTTTTTCTGCCATATAAATAGAAGGAAATACAGATCAAAAGGGAACTTGCCACAGGCTTGGGAGTAAGAGGCTGAGCAGTGCACATGTCATCGGCTGGGGTGAAGTGGCAAAGGTCAGTTTTCGAAGGAGCAGCTCTAAGATGCTCATTCCACCGTCCATTTCTTCCATTACAAAGAGGCCGTGATCTTTGTCAGTGTGGTCTTGTGAACTGGAGCTGGTAAGTGGGACAGTTAAATCTGTTTCCCGGAGCAGACTCATCCGTGCTAGGAAGACAGAAGCTAAGCGCTCCCCTGGGAGCCGAGGGGGTGTGGGCCGCTGTGGGTTTGCACCCAAGAGGACTGGTCCCTGCGTGATGCTGAAGCTTCCCCCTCCCTCTGTCTGTGCCTCTAAGGACAGGAAGCTCTGCGCACCCGAGAAGGCTTCTGCAGCCATGAAGTCATGTCTGATCAGAAGTCCTGCCTGTACCTGGTCTTCAGGGGGGGAATGTTGCCTTCCACAGGTATTCCTGTGGACCTCGGGCTCTCTGCCGTCCCAAGGAAGGCTGTGAGGCCGGCACCAGAGCGGGCGCCCTGGCTCTGTCCCTTCCCAGGGTTGCCATTAAAAGGCAGAGTGGTGGGGCTTTGAGAGGTAGGAGCCAGAAAGATGTACAATCTAAAAGGGAATATGTGACGCATCCAGCTCTCACTCATGAGGTAAGAGCCGTGCGTTTCTCGTTTGCAAAAGGAATCAATGAAAATGCAAGTAGACACTGTCCCGGAAATCACAAGAAAGAATGTTTTAGGTAGAAAACACCAGAATAAGCCACAAAAGGGAGCGCCCTTCCCCGAAGGGTTTGGGGAGCATGGCACGTCATCCTGGCAGGTCTGGAATGCCACAGGAGGTAGGACGAGAGTCTGTATGCCTGCACTCAACCGCCTTCCACACCTACGACCCATTTGACCTTGGCCCAGAGACTCCACTTACCTATCCGTCCACTCATCCCTTCCTTGATCTATTTTCCTATTCTCTTATTTAACAAAGTTACATAAATTCCATTCCATTTCGAGCACTGTACTAGGATTTTTGAAAATTAACCCACGTGGCACTCATATCAACCCCATGTGGCTGGTGCCATTATCATACCCATTTTACAGATGAGGCAGAGAGAGGCATCAGTCTCTCTGGTGTCTACCAAGTGAAGCACAACAGTATTTAGCTCATACGAGTCGTGCTGGAATTAAATGAGGCTGCACGTACCTCGTGCCTGGCACACACTCATTACTCAGTAAGTATCACTGGATCCGCCGTTCTTTGCTGCCAGAAGCCAGGGGGCCGGGGGTGGGGGGTGGGGGGTGTTGTGTGTGTGTGTGTTGTGTGTGTGTGTGTGTTGTGTGTTGTGTGTGTGGATCACACACCCCTCCCTCTGCCCTGCCAATCCGTGGAGTCTGCGATTCCAGGAAGGCATGTCCAGAGAGAAGGCTTAGTCCTCCAAGACGAATCTGTTATGTCCAAAGTAAGAGAAATCAGTTCTTTATTTGCCCTCAGACTCATTCTCTGCACTTCCAGAGGGACTGCAGGAGGTTTTCAGATTAGATTTCATTCTATTCTGCAAGACTGTCTGAGAGCTAAGGGGATTGCTTCAGGAAAGGATTTTATAGCATGCCATGTGACTAGCCTTCAGACTTCCTCAGCATTTCTCCTCCGAGGTCGGTTGTAAAAAGTTCATTTTGAACCTGTACCCTTTAGGCTCCATCGAGGGCCTGAGAATGGGCTGCCATGCATCTTCTAGAATCAGCCCACACACAGACCCTTGCGGGCATACATCTACTTAGAGTTTCTCTTGGTTTCCGGCCAGAGCCCCTGACCCTACACAGTGATGGTAATGGGGAGATGGCGTATGTGGTTTTGAGAGGCTGGCTTTGATGCCCTATTTCATTTCTGGTCATGCTTTTGGGTTCTTTGAGGACTTCATTTGGTTTTGCCCGCATTCATTCACTCATTCATTGAGAAAAGAACACTTCTAAAGCACTGAGCACGCGGTCAGCGGCATCTCTGTATTTTTATACGGAGGCAAATCGCATATAGTCTTTGGGCTCCATGAGCTCAGAGTCCTGTAAGTCAGTCATTCTGGCCGGATGAGATGATTGAACCTGCACAGGGAGTGTTTTGACATCAGAGAGAGGTTCAGAATTTGGGGGAAGGAAGAATCGATGAAAGGAGGGGCCAACTGCAAAGGACTTGGCTTTTGTGCTGAGGAGTTGGGGTGTCCTGAGAACGGGGGGGGGCATTGGAGGAGCTGTATGCTTGCTGGACCTTAGAGTCTTCAGTTGCTGTGTTCTCACACATAATGTAAGGCAGGCTGTTACAGGTGCATGTGGGTGGCAGATGGGAAGGACAGGGATACAGTGTGGGGTCTCCAGTAAATTCCATCCCAGTGACATAGTCACTTTTGGGGCCCTGTCCTGGTCTCAGAGGCAGGCAGGACATGCAGATTAACTTCTCCTGCTCCCAAGATATGTGACTGACTAGAGAGAAACCCATTTGCAGGAAGTCACTGATAAGGATCCACTGTGAATTGCCATCCATATCACCATCGCCCATAACAATTTACACTGGATATACCAGCTGCATGATATGCTGAAATCTTGCCGATGGCTACCTCTGGAGTGCAGCTCAGAGGTCTCCACTTCCAGGAAGCCTTCCCTGAACGCACAAGGATGTGGGTATGAGACCATGGTTTCTTCTTCCACAACATCCTGGGTTTCTCATCAGTAGGGAATCTGTCACACTAGAGTCTAATCACTGTTTGCTTCTAAGTCCTCCCCATCGGGAGGTGAGTTTATTCAGGGTGGGCATCCTACCATATTCTTTTTGTATCCCCAGTCCCTGGTGCGGGGCTGGACACAAGTAGGGGGTTTGTACAACTGTGTTGACTGCTGATGACACAAGGCTCCTCCTCTTGATTAGCTTGTGATACACTGTTCTGAGCATCAGCAAAAACCTGAGAGAGGAAGGAATATGTGAAGCCCCAAGCAGAGGGGTCAGGAAGAATGTCTGAAGCCCAGAAATCAAGGCTGACTCTTGGGGCAAGCAAGTTCCAATCAAAGAGTCTAGCAATAGAGTTTGGTGGTTCCCCATGGGGAACCAACTTCCATCTATAGCCAAAAGACGTCAGGATGATCTTGCTGCTGATCCCGTTAGGGTTGGCTGTGAATACCAAGAGGGGAACTGACCCCGTTTCAACCCCATTTCATGTCTTGCCCAGGGATTGGGCACTTCGGGTTTCTCAGAAGCCCGAATGGAATTGGAAATGGCAAAGGAACAATTCTCTTTGTAGAGAATCTAGGACACCATCATTGACAGGCTGGTGTTCTTGATGAGAACAGATTCGGTCTCTGTGAGCTCTGAACTGTGGTCCCTAGAGTGAGGACGTGCTCTCTTTGCCCAGTTGTCCTGGAAGGAAGCGCTGGTCAGATCTAGGATGTAGTCTGTGGACTTGGAACAGAGTATGGTCAGCCAGACCATTCGATTACTGACCTTGGTGCCTAAGCTTCATCAATTTTACACTCTTGATTCAAAGCCAAGTGACCTTGGATCTGGAAATAATAGCATTCTGGAGCCTAGGACCTCTGTATCCATGACCTATGAGGGTCACTGAACAATCTGCTGGAGAGAAAAAAAAAAAACCTTCTCTGGTGGTGGTGGTGGGGATAGTACAAGATTCTGGACACACATAGCCTAAATCTGGAAGATGCATCTCCCTTATTTAAATGTCAGTATATTCCATTTCGGTATAATGCTGAGAAGTCACAAAAGCAAAATAAAAATAGGGCTAAGCTTAAAAGGATCCAGTTAGATGCAGAGACAGGCTGTCTTTGGCATTAATGTGTTACTACTACCTTCCAGCTGAGGTCTCTGCTCTGTGGACAGAGCCCGAGGCCTGCAGGAGGCCCTGCTGTTTGTCGCCATGGGGCTGGGGTTTCACAGGCCACCGGATCAACCATGCAATTTGGAGTTGGGGAATTTTGTGTGCACAGGTCCCCAACCTGTGTCTCTTGAGGAAGAAAAAGGAAGAAGCGTGCAGAGGTTGGGCTGCCCCATCAGACACCAGGCAACGTAAGTGGTCACAATTTTCCAACAGAGGGCCGGGTTGGCAAGAACCAATTCTCTGGGGTAAGGCTGCAGAAAAATGTCGCGGGTGAATCCTGTATATACCAAACACCACTGGAGCCTGCTTCATCCATCTGCTTCACACACCTAGAGATGGTCAAGCTGCCATGATTCAGAAGGCATAGGTACTGGTGAATTCACAGTAACTTTTTGACAATTGCACATTTTCTCCATTGACAGTCCTGAAAATCCTATGACTCATCATGTAAGAGTGTGAGGGCTTTTTAATGTCACAAAGGGGTCCTTGCATTTTAAAAGGCTGTAGATGGAAGGGGGAAGAAAAGGATAGCAATAATCCCACATCCCAGGTTGAGAAAGCTCTTTCTTTCTTTTAGCAGGTAAAATGGCCATTCCCATTTTTCGGCTCCTTTCTTTTTGGTCAACAAGCTTCCTGAGACTGTGGGGACCTTAAGCAAAGGGATCACATCCATTGCCCATTTTATCTGCATTCCCCATTGTCCAGGACAGTGCAGAGACTTAAAGGGCACTCAAGATTTGGCTGTGGCGTGGAGGAGAAAGAGGAGGAGAGGGTGGGGAGGAAAGCAAAGGCGAGAGGAAGGAGAGATGATGTGACTGAAGATGGAGAAGGGGAAGACCAGGGGAAATAGGACCTGTATAGGAAGGACCCTATATCTGCTGGCAGTGCTGTCCATAACCAAAGTGGAAGGAAGACCCAGTTTGTCTTTTTATGGAGAATGTGGGTTACAACTGAAGAGCGCACTCAGACCTCCTTGATGATAGTCCTCTCCCCCCTTACAGGTGTAGGCGCTTCTCTGCCCTGCTCTTCCTTCTCCCAAATCAGAAGCAACAGATGAGGTGAGACCATTGCCAGGGATGAGGGGGGAGTATAGGGGGATGGGGGTATGGTTGATTCAGATGCCAAGTCAAGAAAGTGTGTGGGGTAGACACCACAGTCCTCTTGCTCCATTCTACACAAGCAGGGAGATGGAGAAGGAATTGGGGTCTCTAAACTAGGGGCTACGATCATGCAACAACCACCGACCACAGGCATTGATGAACACACCTACCGTTCAGTGACACAAGACCACTTTACCTCTCTCCTGGAAGGGAGAGACGGGGCACTCAGAAATTACAGGAACCACACACTCTAGTGATGGGAATGCACACTGGCCGTTCTTTCTCTGAGAATTGTTTGGAAGTATCTACTAGAACAGAGTATATGCACATTCTGTGACCCAGCTATTTCATTCATAGGTATATTCCCAAACAATTAAGTGCCTACATGCGCTGAAAAGGTACAAGAATGTCCATCAATAGCAAATGTATAAATAAACAGCAGTATATTCATACAATGGAATACCATGCAGTAATAAATAGGAGTTTTAGTTATATGCATTGATATGGATTAATGTCCTAAAAGATATGAATGAATAGATGTTGTATGATTCTACCATTTATTTGAAGTTCAGAAGGAGGCAAAACCTATCCATATTCATCAAGGTCAGAATGGTGGTCACCTTTGGGGGGAATCTTCGCTGGAAGGGAGCTTTCTGGGGTACTGGTCATGTTCTCAACTCTGATCTGAGTGGTGGTCACACAGTTGTATAAAAATTAATTGGACATTGAGATTTGTGCAATATCATGAACGTATGTTATAATTTACAGAAGAAAAAAAGCAGCAGAGGTATAGTAGAGGTATAAGGCGTTCTTCCATTTTGGGAGTCAAGAGAGAAAATAAGGAGGAAAGGGGAAGAAAAAGGACTTTCTAACTCAGAAAGTGAAAAAAAAAAACCCAATTTTTTAGAAACATGACTTTTTTTTTTTACAAAGAGAAAGTTCTTAAAGGATAAAGAGGGATGAGTTATGTTAAATTTTTCCATATTGTTGGAATTATTTTAAAAGAACGTGTTGTACTTTTATTATTGAAGCCAAAAGTCACCAATCTTTCTGAAAAGGTCTAACTAGTAAATATTCTCAGCTCTGTGGGCCCTGTGGTCTCTGTCCCAACTACCCCCCTCTGCCTCTGCAGCGCAATAGCATCTTTAGACACACACAGTGAATGAAAGGATGTGTCTGTGTTCCAATAAAACTTTATTGGCAAAAACAGCCAACAGGGCAATGTGGGCCATAGTTAGTAGAATCCTGATTTAAGCAATTAAAAAAAGAAAAAAATGGTTATTTAAAAAAAAGTATATATATGAACAAGAATAAATCCCAATTTAGGGAGACTCTTACCATTGTTATGATCAATGATACTTGCTGAGTACCTACCGATGGGTACTATACTTAGCAGTTCTCATACATTATACCATTGAACTTGGTGAGGTCAGTGCCATTACGATCCCTAACTTAACGGGGAGGAATGCGGCCCTTAAAAAGGGTAAATAACTTTCCCAAGACCATAGAGCTAGGAGAGATCTGTTGTTGTATTTGAGCTCAAAGCCTTTGGTCTCAACTACACCCCATGCTGCTATATTTAGGACAGTTTTTTTGTGTGTGAAATATGACAAAGTTTTAATAAATTACTAAGATATATAAACTGTCCAGTAAAATCTATACATAAAAACAGTTAAATGGCCAAAAAAGATGAAAAGACAACTCCCTTTTTTTTCCATTTTCGCTATTCCAAGGAATTCTAAGGCAACCCTAAGATGCATCTTCTAAAACAGCCGAAAGAACAGTAATGCTCAAAGCTTCTAGACTGTTTTAAAATTAGTACATCGATTCATTATTAATAGTACTTTTAGATGGGAACAAGCCTTCTGGGCATTAATATGACACTATAGATGAAGACTCCTGATGATGTTTATAGCCATTAACCCTTCAAATTCTACATCTAAGAGTTTGTTGCAAATACACAATTAAAAAAAAAAGAGGGGGCATGAATATGTTCCTTCCATCATTATATGTACCAGCAAAAAAGGAACATTTTAACATCAGGAAAATAACATAATGAATTATGGTTTAAAAATGACTATGACATTCTATGCACAAATGTGAGGACCCGATTATGTAATGGCATGAAAAAATTCAAAATAGAAGGTAAATTAAAATAGTAGAATATAAAAGTGTATATAACCACTTATTAAATATATTTAAAGCAATGTGTCTGCAAGAAAAAGGCCCAGAAGGTAATACCTCAACTGAAAACAATTATGTTAAGGCAGTAGACTGGGTGATTTTATAAGGATATTATATTGCCTTTCCAAATAAATGTTTACAGAATCATAGCCTGAAAGGGATTTGGGGCCAGTGTGTATCCATCCTGTAATTCCCCCATCAGGTTCTGTGACATCAGCATTTGACTTACCAGCAAGCCATTCATTATGTCTTATTTCAACTTTGACGGTTCTCTTGACATTTGACTTTCCCTGGTTGGAGCGATTCATGGCTTGTCAGGCACGAATCTGGCACCACTGACCTTGTTCTAATCCTGGCGTCAGACTGATAATAAACACTGCAGCTCTGACTCTCAGGAGACCAATTGGGAAATTCACTGCAAACTTACGCCCATGAAAACCCTCAGTGCTCTCGAGCACAGAGCGAAAGTCAATGGCCCTCCAGGATATTTATGGATTTTATCTGTTTCTTAAGTAAGTGCTATTCCATTATTATTCCAAATATGTCTCTAGTTAAAATTAGGAAGGAGATAAACAAGTCTAATTTTTATGGTACCATCTGGTCACAGGCCAATGAAGAAGCAGTTAAACCCTTTATTGCTAATCTATGCTTGGGATAGATTTCATTTCTTCCTCTCGAAACATTTCATTTCTGAATGAATAGTGTGCTGTGGACATAGGAGGGTCAAAGTCACTCGGTTGCTAGGGCATCACAATGGTCACTGATCAACTCCCTTTGGGGATATGGCATCAAAGTGAGGTTTGTGTGCCTGTCAAAGTCATCCACACAGAGCATCTCCAATGTTCCTTATAGTGGTTGCTGTGCTGATGCTTACACGTTCCACACGGTTTATTTCTTGGGTTTTCACAGTCTCCAAAGGTCTCTGGATATGGAAACCCAGTTAAGAGCCTTGAGAGAGGAGGAGGAGCAAGATGGCAGAGGAGTAGGAGACCTAAATTTTGTCTGGTCCCAGGAATTCAGCTGGATAGGGATCAAACCATTCTGAACACCTACGAACTCAACAGGAGATCAAAGAAAAGAAGAGCAGCAATTCTCTGAACAGAAAAGCAACCACTTTCTGGAAGGTAGGACGTGCAGAGAAGTGAATCTGAGGTGATATTCAGGAAGATAGACGGCAGGGGAGGGGGCCTCCGTTGGCCGCTTCTGGCAAGTGATAGAGCCACGGAGCACAAAATCGGAATTTTTTAGAAGTCTGCTTGGCAAGATGGCGGAGGAGTAGGAGACCTGGATTTCGTCTCCTCTCAGGAATTCAGCTGGATAGGGATCAAACCATTCTGAACAAACTCAACAGGAGATCGAAGAAAAGAAGAGCAACAACTCTCTCATCAGAAAAGCGACCACTTTCTGGAAGGTAGAACGTGCGGAGAAGTGAATCCGAGGCGATATTCGGGAGGATAGACGGTGGGGGAGGGGCCTCCGTCGGCCGCTTCTGGCAAGTGATAGAGCCGCGGAGCACAAAATCGGAACTTTAGAAGTCTGCTCCACTGAGGGACGTTGCTCCAGTGGCTAAGTGGGGGGTGGACCCTCACGGGGACAGTGTGGTCTCAGGACCCTTGGGGTCACAGGAAGACCGGGGGTTCTCTGAGTGCAGCAGAGCTCCCAGGTATCGGAGCGGGGAAGCTGGCTGCAGAGGCGGAGCCCAGGCGCGGGCTCTCAGCTCAGGGTTGCCATAAACCGTGATCCGCGGCCCAGTCGGGCCCCTGCTCCTCCAGCAGGGACCCAACAAGCGGCAGATCCGGGGAGACTCACCTTCTTCCCCCAGGGGGAGAGGCATGGGAGTGCACCGCAGGGATCTGCTGGGTTTGGAGACTCCACCCGGGGTCGGGTGCCAGAGATAGAAACACTTGGTCACAGGCCGGGTGAGCACGGAGTGTGGCTGGAGACCGGGGAGATGGGAGCGACTGACTACTTTTCTCTGGAGGTGCACTGAGGAGTGGGGCCCCGAGTTCTCGGCTCCTCCAGAGCGGAGACTGGGAGGGCGCCATTTTCACTCTCGGCCTCCAAAGCTGTATGGAAAGCTTCCAGGGAACAAAAGCTCCTGAGAGCAAACCTGAGCAGATTACTTAGCCCGGACCAGCAAGGGCAGGGCAATTCTGCCTCCGGCAAAGACATTTGGGAACCATGGCCACAGGCCCCTCCCCCAGAAGATCAACAAGAACAGCCAGCCAAGACCAAGTTTACCGATCAATGAGAACGGCAGAACTCCAGCGCTAGGGGAATACTGCACATAGAATCCATGGCTTTTTTACCATGATTCTTTAGTCTTTCAAAGTTAATTTTTTTAACTGTCTTTTCTTTTTTTTTTTTTTTGAATTTTTCTTTTTTCACCATCTTATCAATCCCTTTTTAAAAAAATATTTTTTATTTTTCATTTTTAGAGTCATATTCTATCCCTTCATAGTAGTTAACCTTATTTTTGTTATATATATATAAGTTGTTCTCTCTTTAAAATTTTGTGATACAGTTTCTTCTAACAGACCAAAATATACCCTAAATCTCTAGTGTATGGCTTTGTTCTAGTCTCCTGCCTGATCACATTCTCCCCCCCTTTTTTTATTTTTAAATCCTCTTCTTTCTTTTTTCAACCAACTTCTTATCTTATCAATTCCTTTTATAAAATCTTCTTTAATTTTCATCTTTACAAGTCATATTCCATCCCTTCATCATATTTACCCTTATTTTTGTACATATGTAAGTTTTTCTTTCTTTAAAATTTTGGGAGGCATTTCTCCTAACAGACCAAAATACGCACAAAATCTAGTGTGTGGCACTGATCTATGCACCAGCCTGATCATATTTGATCATATTCTGGTTTTTTTTTTGTTTGTATCTTTTTCTTTTTTCTTTCCCTTTCTTTCCCCCCGGTCTCTTCTGATTTGTTTAGTGTGTATTTTTCTGGGGTCGTTGTCACCCTGTTAGCATTTTGTTCTCTCATTCATCTATTCTCCTCTGGACAAAATGACAAGATGGAAAAAAATCACCTCAACAAAAAGAAAAAGAGGCAGTACCGACTGCCAGGGACCTAATCAATATGGACATTAGTAAGATGTTGGAACAAGAGTTCAGAATGACGATTTTTTTTTAAATTTTTTTATTCTTATGTTAATCCCCAAACATTACATCATTAGTTTTAGATGAAGTCTACCATGATTCATTGTTTATGCATAACACCCAGTGCTCCATGCAGAATGTGCCCTTCTCAATACCCACCACCAGGCTAACCCATCCTCCCACCCCCCTCCCCTCTAGAACCCTCAGTTTGTTTTTCAGAGTCCATCGTTTCTCATGATTCGTCTACCCCTCCGATTTCCCCTGCTTCATTCTTCCCCTCCCACTACCTTCTTCTTCTTCTTTTTTTTCTTAACATATATTGCATTATTTGTTTCAGAGGTACAGATCTGTGATTCAACAGTCTCACACAATTCACAGCGCTCACCATAGCACATACCCTCCCCAGTGTCTATCACCCAGTCACCCCATTCCTCCCACCCCACCCCCCACTCCAGCAACCCTCAGTTTGTTTCCTGCAATTAAGAATTCCTCATATCAATGAGATCATATGATACATGTCTTTCTCTGTTTGACTTATTTCACTGAACATAATACCCTCCAGTTCCATCCACGTCGTTGCAAATGGCAAGATCTCATTCCTTTTGATGGCTGCATAATATTCCATTGTATATATATACCACATCTTCATTATCCATTCATCTGTCGAAGGACATCTTGGCTCTTTCCACAGTTTAGCTATTGTGGACATTGCTGCTATAAACATCGGGGTGCACGTACCCTTTCGGATCCCTACTTTTGTATCTTTGGGGTAAATACCCAGTAGTGCAACAGAATGATGATTTTAAAGATACTAGCTGGGCTTGAAAAAAGCATGGAAGATATTAGAGAAACCCTTTCTGGAGAAATAAAGAACTAAAATCTAACCAGGTCGAAATCAAAAAGGCTATTAATGAAGTGCAATCAAAAATGGAGGCTCTAACTGCCGAATAAATGAGGCAGAAGAGAGAATTAGTGATACAGAAGACCAAATGATGGAAAATAAAGAAGCTGACAAAAAGAGAGATAAACAACTACTGGATCATGAGGGCAGAATTCGAGAGATAAGTGATACCATAAGATGAAACAATATTAGAATAATTGGGATCCCAGAAGAAGAAGAAAGAGAGAGAGGGGCAGAAGGTATATTGGAACAAATTATAGCAGAGAACTTACCTAATTTGGGGAAGGAAACAGGCATCAAAATCCAGGAGGCACAGAGAACCCCCCTCAAAATCAGTAAAAACAGGTCAACACCCCGACATCTAATAGTAAAACTTACGAGTCTCAGAGACAAAGAGAAAATCCTGAAAGCAGCTCGGGAGAAGAGATCTGTAACCTACAATGGTAGAAACATTAGATTGACAAAAGACCTATCCACAGAGACCTGGCAGGCCAGAAAGGACTGGCAGGATATATTCAGAGCACTAAATGAGAAAAATACGCAGCGAAGAATACTACATCCAGCTAGGCTGTCATTGAAAATAGAAGGAGATAAAAAGCTTCCAGGACAAACAAAAACTAAAGGACTGCAAACACGAAACCAGCCCTACAAGAAATATTGAAAGGGGTCCTCTAAGCAAAGAGAGAGCCTAAAAGTAACATGAACAGAAAGGAACACAGACAATATACAGTAATAGTCACCTTACAGGCAATACAATGGCACTAAATTCCTATCTTTCAATAGTTACCCTGAATGTAAATGGGCTAAATGCCCCAATCAAAAGACACAGGCTATTGGATTGGATAAAAAAACAAGACCCATCGATATGCTGCCTGCAAGAGACTCATTTTAGACCCAAAGACACCCGCAGATTGAAAGTGAGGGGGTGAAAAACCATTTACCATGCTAACGGACACCAAAAGAAAGCTGGGGTGGCAATCCTTATATCAGACAAATTAGGTTTTAAACCAAAGACTGTAATAAGAGATGAGGAAGGACACTATATCCTACTTAAAGGGTCTATCCAACAAGAAGATCTAACAATTGTAAATATCTATGCCCCTAACATGGGAGCAGCCGATTATATAAGCCAATTAATAACAAAAGCCAAGAAACACATTAACAACAATACAATAATAGTGGGGGCCTTTAACACACCCCTCACTGAAATGGACAGATCATCTAAGCAAAAGATCAACAAGGAAATAAAGACCTTCAATGACACACTGGACCAAATGGACTTCACAGATATATTCAGAACATTTCATCCCAAAGCAACAGAATACACATTCTTCTCTAGTGCCCATGGAATATTCTCCAGAATAGATCACATCCTAGGCCACAAATCAGGTCTCAACTGATACCAAAAGACTGGGATCATTCCCGCCTATTTTCAGACCACAATGCTTTGAAACTAGAACTCAATCACAAGAGGAAAGTCGGAAAGAACTCAAATACATGGAGGCTAAAGAGCATCCTACTAAAGAATGAGTGGGTCAACCAGGAAATTAAAGAAGAATTAAAAAAATTCATGGAAACCAATGAAAATGAAAACACAACTGTTGAAAATCTTTGGGAGGCAGCAAAGGCAGTCCTAAGAGGAAAGTATATAGCAATACAAGCCTTTCTCAAGAAACAAGAAAGATCTCAAGTACACAACCTAACCCTATACCTAAAGGAGCTGGAGAAAGAACAGCAAATAAAGCCTAAACCCAGCAGGAGAAGAGAAATAATAAAGATCAGAGCAGAAATCAATGAAATAGAAACTAAAAGAACAGTAGAACAGATCAACAAAACTAGGAGCTGTTTCTTTGAAAGAATTAACAAGATTGATAAACCCCTGGCCAGACTTATCAAAAAGAAAAGAGAAATGACCCAAATCAACAAAATCATGAATGAAAGAGGAGAGATCACAACCAACACCAAAGAAATACAAACAATTATAAGAACATATTATGAGCAACTATATGCCAACAAATTAGATAATCTGGAAGAAATGGATGCATTCCTAGAGATGTATAAACTACCAAAACTGAACCAGGAAGAAATAGAAAACCTGAACAGACCTATAAACACTAAGGAAATTGAAGCAGTCATCAAAAATCTCCCAACAAACAAAAGCCCAGGGCCAGATGGCTTCCCAGGGGAATTCTACCAAACATTTAAAAAAGAATTAATACCTATTCTTCTGAAACTGTTCCAAAAAATAGAAATGGAAGGAAAACTTCCAAACTCATTTTATGAGGCCACCATTACCTTGATCCCCAAACCAAAGACCCCATCAAAAAGGAGAATTACAGACCAATATCCCTGATGAACATGGATGCAAAAATTCTCACCAAAATACTAGCCAATAGGATCCAACAGTACATTAAAAGGATTATTCACCACAACCAAGTGGGATTTATCCCTGGGCTGCAAGGTTGGTTCAACATCTGCAAATCAATCAATGTGATACAATACATTAAAAAAAGAAATAACAAGAACCATATGATCCTCTCAATAGATGCAGAAAAAGCATTTGACAAAGTACAGCATCCTTTCTTGATCAAAACTCTTCAGAGTGTAGGGATAGAGGATACATACCTCAATATCATAAAAGCCATCTATGAAAAACCCACAGCGAATATCATTTTCAATGGGCAAAAACAGAGAGCTTTCCCCCTAAGGTCAGGAACGCGGCAGGGATGTCCACTATCATCACTGCTATTCAACATAGTATTAGAAGTCCTAGCCACAGCAATCAGACAACAAAAAGAAATCAAAGGCATCCAAATTAGCAAAGAAGAAGTCAAACTCTCACTCTTTGCAGATGATATGATACTTTATGTGGAAAACCCCAAAGACTCCACCCCAAAACTGCTAGAGTGCATACAGGAATTCAGTAAACTGGCAGGATATAAAATCAATGCACAGAAATCAGTGGCCTTCCTATACACCACCAACAACACAGAAGACAGAGAAATTAAGGAGTCAATCCCATTTACAATTGCACCCAAAACCATAAGATACCTAGGCATAAATCTAACCAAAGAGGCAAAGGATCTGTACTCAGAAAACTATAAAATACTCATGAAAGAAATTGAGGAAGACACAAAGAAATGGAAAAACGTTCCATGCTCATGGATTGGAAGAACAAATATTGTGAAGATGTCAATGCTACCTAGAGCAATCTACACATTCAATGCAATCCCCATCAAAATACCATCCACTTTTTTCAAAGAAATGGAACAAATAATCCTAAAATTTGTATAGAACCAGAAAAGACCCCAAATAGCCACAGGAATGTTGAAAAAGCAAAGCAAAGCTGGCGGCATCACAATTCTGGACTTCCAGCTCTATTACAAAGCTGTCATCATCAAGACAGTATGGTACTGGCACAAAAACAGACACATAGATCAATGGAACAGAATAGAGATCCCAGAAATGGACCCTCAACTCTATGGTCAACTAATCTTCGACAAAGCAGGAAAGAATGTCCAATGGAAAAAAGTCTCTTCAACAAATGGTGTTGGGAAAATTGGACAGCCACATGCAGAAGAATGAAACTGGACCACTTCCTTACACCACACACAAAAATAGACTCCAAATGGTTGAAAGACCTCAGTGTGAGACAGGAGTCCATCAAAATCCTAAAGGAGAACACAGGCAGCAACCTCTTCGACCTCAGCTGCAGCAACGTCTTCCTAGAAACATCGCCAAAGGCAAGGGAAGCAAGGGCCAAAATGAATTATTGGGACTTCATCAAGATAAGAAGCTTTTGCACAGCAAAAGAAACAGTCAACAAAACCACAAGACAACCGACAGAATGGGAGAAGATATTTGCAAATGACATATCAGATAAAGGGCTAGTATCCAAAATCTATAAAGAACTTATCAAACTCAACACCCAAAGAAAAAAGAATCCAGTCAAGAAATGGGCAGAAGACATGAACATTTTTCCAAAGAAGACATCCAAATGGCCAACAGACACATGAAAAAGTGCTCAACAGCACTCGGCATCAGGGAAATTCAAATCAAAACCTCAATGAGATACCACCTCACACCAGTCAGAATGGCTAAAATTAACAAGTCAGGAAACGACAGATGTTGGCGGGGATGCGGAGAAAGGGGAACCCTCTTACACTGTTGGTGGGAATGCAAGCTGGTGCAGTCACTCTGGAAAGCAGTATGGAGGTTCTTCAAGAAGTTGAAAATAGAGCTACCATATGACCCAGCAATTGCACTACTGGGTATTTACCCCAAAGATACAAATGTAGGGATCCAAAGGGATACAGGCACCCCGATGTTTATAGCAGCAATGTCTACAATAGCCAGACTATGGAAAGAGCCAAGATGTCCATCGACAGATGAATGGATAAAGAAGGCGTCGTATATATACACAATGGAATATTATGTAGCCATCAAAAGGAATGAGATCTTGCCATTTGCAACAACGTGGGTGGAACTGGAGGGTGTTATGCTGAGCGAAATAAGTCAGTCAGAGAAAGACATGTATCATATGACCTCACTGATATGAGGAATTCTTAATCTCAGGAAACAAACTGAGGGTTGCTGGAGTGGGTGGGAGGGATGGGGTGCCTGGGTGATAGACACTGGGGAGGGTATGTGCTACGGTGAACGCTGTGAATTGTGTAAGACTGTTGAATCACAGACCTGTACCTCTGAAACAAATAATGCATTATATGTTAAAAAAAAAAAAAAAAAGATTGCAGGAAGGGAAAAATGAAGGGGGGAAATCGGGAGGGGGAGATGAACCATGAGAGACGATGGACTCCGAGAAACAAACTGAGGGTTCTAGAGGGGAGGGGGTTGGGAGGATGGGTTAGCCTGGTGATGGGTATTAAGGAGGGCACGTACTGCATGGAGCACTGGGTGTTATGCACAAACAATGAATCATGGAACACTACATCAGAAACTAATGATGTAATGTATGGTGATTAACATAATAAAAATAAATAAATAAATAAAAAGAACCTTGAGAGAGGAGAGTAGATAAAACTCAGGGTAAAGACCCGATTTCATGGATCCCAGATGAGTGACCTGTTGACCATTGGCCTCTGTGTCCAGTACTTGGCAATCAGAGAATAATGTGTCTAAGTGCTAAATTGTGTTATTCTAAGGAATGGTTCTTAAATCTTACTGCACATTAGGATATTCCAGAGGTTATGTAAAAAATGCCCCATGGGGTGAAAGTTAGGGATCTATATTTTCAAAAGGCTCTCCAAGTGAGTCTGATGGACACAGATGTGCCACAAGCACTTTATAAGGAAAGTAACTATTAAGGGCAATAGAGCAGGAACCTCTAATCATTTTTATATCCACCACCTGGAGCTTAGAAGCTGCTCAGTTATTCTTTGTTGAATGAATGTCTAGAGGCAGGGTGAATGAATGAATGAACAATTGGGTTAATAAATCAGGGGGCTTTGTCAATGGCATCCCGTCTTGCTAACTTGGTTAGAAAGTTTGGGATTTATAGAGTAGCCTAGCTCAGCCCAAACTGTGAGTTCTGCCTTTGAAGTCTCAATTTGATTAAAACACATTTAGCAAGGAACAATAGCTTTCTGAAATGCCAGGGATTATGCAGCTCGGAGGAGCTCTGTGGGGAGCAAGCAATTCCGGCAACTGGGATGGGTCTTTGTGAACCTGGAGAGGCTGTTCTGTGAGCCTGTATCGGGGCCAAACATCTGACTCCTCTTAATTACATTCTGCCCTTGTTTCATTCCTTCTCATCTCTGGCTTCTTGGTCCTGAGTTTTCCCCAGACTGCCAGAGCTGAATGTTCTGTGGTGCCAGGGCCTGGGGCATGGACAAGTCTCCTTCTCCATGGAAAAATGGGTCACTTGCTCTCTCACCCTTAACCTCTGTCGCCACGTTATTCTGCCCAGTGTCACCTGCAGGGGACCGATGCTGTTTCTTCAGCGAAAGAGGAATGAATGAACACTGAATCTGGATTCTGACCAATCTACATTTCATTCACTGCTTTGACCCTTTCCAAGTAGAGACGGAGAGATGTCTACGAGGGTTATAGCAAAGGAGAAGCAATACCACATCGTGGTTAAAAGCAAAGGCCCTGTGGCCCGTGTGCCTACGTCTCAATCTAATCTCAGATCTGCCCCTTAGGAGCTTGGACACATTACTTAACCTGCCTGTGACTCAGTTTCTTCATCTGCACACACGGGTTAGTGATCATAACTCATGCCATGTAACTGTTGTGAGGACTGAATGAAATTAATACATCGAAAGACTGAGGTTATTCTGTGACCCATAGTTATCCCTCTGTAAGTGTTACCTCTTACGAATGCCTATGACAATAACAGTCATAAGGGTGGCTGATCCATTTAGGGAAATGGAACCGGTCTCTCCCCCTCACACGGGGCTCTCAGATTCTCGACACATCCTCTCCCTCACCGCTCCCCCCAACCCCCAGCCGTATTTTGGCGATTATCTCTTTAAATGGGCTGAGGCTGCTGGTTGCAGTGGGGTGCTGCTGAGTCATCCGAGGACACAGGGACCTATGTCACGAAGAACTAATGGCAAAGAAGCCAGCAGGAGACGGATGAAGAGGCCTCTGAGGCAGGGGTGAGTCAGCCGGTGGTCCGTGCCTCGCTCCAGCACGGAGCCAGCTGAAATGGGGCGGCCGCTGACTCTCAGACTTTTCCAGTTTCTGCTGCACCAGGGCGATTGGCTCCGTGGAACGGATGCAGTGTGCTCTGTTGATCTCTAGATACCTGGGCTGAGTCCTGCCTGCCTGGTCACCTACACCCGCCTCTCTCTGCGTCTGCTCTCCTCGCCTCCTCTCTGCCTCCCTCCTCCTTCCTTCCCATCAGGCTTGCCCCCTCCTCTTCTCCTTTCCCACCTTCCCCTTCCTTTAGGAGAACTGCACAACCTAGACTTTCAAGTCTTCTCTGCCCTTTTTGTCTCCCTCCAGAAGCCTAAGACCAGAAGGGCCAGATTGCAACACTTAGGGGGCTGTCGCGGCAACTTGAGACTCCGCCCGTGCAGGAGGAGAGTGGCCACGGGCGGTTCCTGAGTGGATGGAGGTGGATGTGTTTATTAAGCTTTATTTTCAAAACCAGGCAGTGGTTGGAGCCCACGCCAGGGCCATACTTTGCCAGACCTGGAGGAAAACACTGGTTTTCCTGTTTACCTGCTTGACACAGAGACCACAAACTTGGCGACAATTTACGATCCATTTCAATGCTAAAAGCCAGGAACTGTATATTCTTGCTGGTTATATCTGTCCCAGAAAATCGTGTCACAAAGAAAATGCAAAACGGATATCTGACCACAAGAGCACGCAGAGTAAACAATGGAAGAATCCCTCCTTGTTTGCCCATTCATCAGTGAGTTCCCTGTGAACATCTACTGTGTGCCAAGCTCAGGAGGGAGTCCTAAGGGAGACAAAAGGGCAACAAGAATGGGCCTGATTATGTCTGCCCTCCAGGGACGCAGTGCCCCTCAGTGGGCCAGGGACAAGGGGAGGCCTGCAGGCCTCTAACACATGCTCAACACTGGGCTATTCTCTTTCTGTTCATTTTCACATTTACTCCCCAAACAACTCCAATGTAGAGACAAGAAAACTGGAATTCAGAGAAATTAATTTGCCCGAGATCATGCCGCTAGTAGGCTGTAGAACCTTCCGTCATTCCCCGTCACTGGTCTTGCTTTGCTAAAGGCCACAAGAACACTAAGCATGGAGCTAAAAGGGTTCACAGTTTATAAATATATCTAGTATCGAGCTGCGGTCTTTAAGGAAATCTTAAAGGGGGACATGTAGACTGAAGGATAGGTCAGATACCAAATCAGGAAATGGGTTTAGGAGATAGAAGAAGGGATTTCATTTTTTTTTTTTTTTTTAAGAGAGAGAGAATCTTTTTTTTTTTTTTAAGATTTTATTTATTTATTTGACAGAGAGAGAGATAGCAAGAGCAGGAACACAAGTAGGGGGAGCAGGAGAGGGAGAAGCAGGCTTCCTGCTGAGCAGGGAGCCCGATGTGGGACTTGATCCCAGGACCCTGGGATCATGACCTGAGCTGAAGGCAGACGCTTAACGACTGAGCCACCCAGGTACCTGAGAGAGAGAGAATCTTAAGCAGACTCCATTCCTAGCACAGAGCCTGATGTGGGGCTCGATCTCACGACCCTGAGATCATGACCTGAGTTGAAACCAAGAGTTACACTCTTAACCGACTGAGCCACCCAGGTGCCCAGGATTTTCATTTTTAAAGGGAGTTGCATGGAAGATTCTGTGCTTCTCTGAGAAAACTTCAAATGGTGGAATTGCAGACACAGTAGAAAGTTGAATGAGGAAAACATTTAGGAGCCCCCTCCCGCCCCCCAGTGATCTCCTCAACCAACACCGCCATACATTCCTAAGCCAGCCTAAGAAGACAGGCTGTGAAGGCCACTGAGGAAAGAGCCCATCCTCGGAGTGGAGGTATGAGTGGTCATCACCACCCAGGCTGTGGGGTGTCCAGCTCTCCCCAAGACTCAGACATTAGCCCAAAGATATTAAGCGGACGAGCTGGACTAAGGCAGTGAGGATATTAGCAACCCATCCAGTGGCTCAGAGCAATTTATGAGAACCCTAATTAGATACACAAAGAGCTTCTGTAATCACACACTCTCTACTCTGGCTGGCAGCGTGGGGTCCCTCACCACCCCAAGCCATCCTACACGCTCCAGTGAGAGAGAAGCCAGCAAACAAAGCAATCAGGAACTGTTAACCCTGACCCACTTGGAAGCAGGGAGTGGGCTTCTCCATGGACTCCCCTCCAGCACTCCCCACTCCAAGATCGGTGAGCATTAGCATTGTTATCCTGGAGTGGTGCTTTCCAAAGCTCTAGAGTCTATGCAGCAAGTTGCCTTATTAATATAAGAGCAGAGCATGTGGTCCCTTCCAATTTGTTATCAATATGGATGAATCTTTAAAACGATTGCATGCAAAGTTGCAGTACAAAGGGGCAAAGGGGCCCCAATGTACCTATCCATCTGAAATGATATATATGGTATCTTTCAAAGATTTCACATATGATATCTATCATATATGCCCAAATGGGATATAACAGGCGTCACTAACTAGCTTTAAACTGGGCGAGTCCCAGCAAGATGGGTTGAGTTAGTCACCCTATTCATACAATATTAACACAAGAGATACAGGTCTCATATCTCTCAAACATTTCACATGATAGCCATCATATATATATGTAAATATGATATAATTGCAGTGCAATATAGCATACCAATAAGTTATAAAGATATATGATAAATACATATATTTGATTTGATCTGTTCAGTGAATTCAGATGAGCTACCAGGGACAAGTACTGTATTTCTGGGTTTAAAAATAAACCAACAACCATGAAAACTGAGCAAAGTACAAAGAGGAAGATTAAATGCTTCTCAATGCTTGAGCCTATTATTTATAGCTAAGGTGATCTGGCCACTAGCAACCAAGATTTTTCCCTGGACCACGGTTTAATGAAAAGATGATCAGAACCAGAGTTACAAGAACTATAAAAATCCATTCAGGGTGTTGTCCGTAGACTGGCAGCATCAGCATCACCTGGAGCTTGTTAGAAATGCAGAATCTCAGGCTCCCAATCCCCAGACCGACTGAAACAGTCTGCCGGTTGACAAGATCCCCAGGTGATTCCTGTTTACACTGAAGTTTAAAAGTTCTGCTGTAGCTCACTAAACCCAATGGAGCCTCATTTTCCTGCTCTGCAACATGGAAATACTAAGATGTACCCCAGAATACTGTACAAAGTGTTGCTAAGAATATTTGTGAGTTACTTGGCACCACACTGGGCCATTGCATATGGGCTCAAAAACAGTGGTTTCCTTCCTTACCCTCAGCATCACTTGCTGCTGAATAATATTATACAACCTTGTTCTCAATATCTTCTTGCTGGCCTCTGTACACCCAAAGGGCTTTAGCCTCTATGATCTTCCTTCTGTCTCTTCAAATCCTAGGATCACATTTAAAAAAACTACAAAATCCATGAGATTGATGGGACCTAACAGATCTCCCATTTAACCTCTCCTTTGAAGCCAGAAATGCCATTTTTTAAGTCCCAGACTGACTCATTCTTTATATTCTTCATCAGTGTCACCTCTTAGGTGCCACGGAGTTATCAGGTACTCAATAGATCCTTGCTGGTTGCTGGATGAATTAATGAATGACACTGTGAACTCTGGCCCATTCTATTCTTCACTGAGCTCTTACTAGACTTGTTTTCCTTATGACTTACTCTGCCTTTTCATCTTCCCATTAAAAAACCCTATATTCCATATTCTTCCTTGACTCTTCTCTCACCTATCCAAGATACCTAAGAATATACTCATATGTATGTATGAATTCATATATATGAATTATTATAAATGTTTATATTTTGAGATGAGATATTTTAAGTTTATTCATTGCCAACCAACAGGACTGTAAGTTCCTTGAAGGAGAGAAGAAAAAGACCATGACATCCCCCTCTTGGAACATCAGTGCCTAGGAAAGTATGTTTCTCAGTAAAGGTTGGATATTGATGTTCAATGCTGAAAAGTACCCATGAATGTTGTGACTGAAGTACTGAGAACCGAAGATCCCCATGGTGCACTACACTATCTCAGAAAGGACACAAAGGTTAGACAGGAAAAGGAAGGTAAGGTCTTATTGGGATCCTGTGTACCCCTTAAGGGAAATCACCAGTCCTTTTCCTAGGGAAATGCCTGGCAGGCTTCATGTAAGAGGTTCCCTCAATAACCAAACACTCCACTCAAAGGTTATATTTACACAGCTCATTAGGAAAATTTTTTATACTTTTGACACTCATTAGACTCGTAATCGTCCACCGAAGCTACTCTATAACAAGAGATAAACACTCCATTCTAGAGGATGAATAATAATTAGGTACTGCTTAGCACTGTGCTCTTTACAGGTCTAATTTTAGAGCATAATTAATCCTGCTGAAGCTGCATAAGATAAGTGAAATATTTATGCAGCTGTGTTAATTCATGTATTTACTCCTAGAGAGACATTCCGAATTGGACATGGCTTTCCGGGAAGATTATCTTAAGACGCCCCCTGGAGCAATGTCATTTTCTCTTCCATGTCTTTGCTTCCAGATGGTCTCTAAAGATGAAGCTGAGAAGACACGTTTCCCAATCCCAACAATCTGACCAGGAAAGCAATGAGTGAGGACTGAAAATATGTGTAAGAATCTAGATGCCCTGCTAGTAACAAGGAACACACTTCTGGCCTCTCTGGGGCCTTTACTTTGTATTTTTTTATTTGCCAGAAAGAGGACATTTTCTGTGCAGCACCATAAAGGTTGTTTCCATGATACTGTTATCACCAATACAACACTAAATAGGCTGTACTGAATACTGGAGTTGTGGATGGACAACAATGAGGAGGAGGTTTAGGTGGAGAATGGTAATGATGAGGATGATGGTGGTGATGATGATCGTGCTGGTGATAAAATGATGTTGGTGTTGGTGAGAGTGGTGATGATGGTGATGATGATGGTGGTGATGGTGGTGATGGTGGTGGTGATGATGCTGATGGTGATGATAATGGTGGTAGTGATGGTGATGATGATGGTGATGATGATGGTGGTAATGATGATGATGGTGATGACGGTGGTGGTAATGGTGACGATGGTGATGATATGATGATGAAGATGATGATGGTGGTGATGATGATGGTGGTGGTGATGGTGCTGGTGATGATGATATAATGATAATGATGGTGATGGTCATGATAATGATGATGGAGATGATGGTAATAGCTAGCATTTATTGAACCATTTCTATTTTCAGGTGCTTTAGCTAAGCTCTTTACACATATCCTCTCATTCATCCTGACATCAACTTTATCAGGTAAATATTTCTGCATGCATTCATTCATAGAGGAGTAAACAGAGGCTAAGAAAGATGACCCCCTTCATAGAAGTATTTGTCAGTGGGACAATAGATTTAGTTCAGATATGCACTAAATTACTCCTTCCTAAAGGATCTATAAATCTCAAGCATCTAATTGGCCATCTTCGATAGACAACCTAGTGAATTGAATGAAGCAGTTTTACATAATTGACCCACTTCCAGAGCGAGGCCCCTGCAGTAGAAACTCTGCCACTTACTAGCTAGCCCTCTGCGCTTCCGTTTCCTCCTCTGTAAAATGTGTAGAAGCAACACTGAACTTCTAAAGTTATTATGACTATTAACCCAGGTGATGTCAGCAGTGTGGTGACTAGCATATGTTGCTGTTCCAGAACAGATCCTGTCAGAGTAACAGCAAGGACTAACAGGAGTAGAGTTCGAACTCACTTATTTGACAGCTACCCATCATATTTAAAAGTGTCCTGTCAAATGAAATACACCTCGACACCCAACGTTCATCCGTGCATGTGTTTGTTCACTCAGTCCTTCACGGGCCAGTTATCAGGTCAGGGCAAGTTCAGGATTTTGTGGTATTTACTGATGGAAACAAGGCTCATTTGTTGAATAGTTCACCCTGTGTAGGGAGACTTGGGCGACCAGGCTGTCAGGTGGAGGAAATGGTCCCAGTTCTTCACTCCTGTGTCCACACCCCTTGTCCTGTAACTCCAAACTCCCCCCCTCCCCTTAAAAGGCAGAGGGTACCTCTGATCTCTTTACTTTGGGCTTGGCCATCAGATTTGCTTAGACAGAAGGGTGTTCGTAGATGTGACCATGGCGAAGCAGAGACTTGAAATGCACATGTACAGTTGGGTATCTCCTCTGTGCCTGTGACACAGCCAAGAAAAGAGCTTCTCCCAGGCGGCTCCTGCCCTTTCGGCCGGAGTCCCAGAATAAATGCATGCAGAGCAGACAGCACATTTGATCCATGGGTACACCGCAGGGCCCAGAGCCACCAAGGCCACCACAGCCTGAGACAGAGCTCCTCCACTCAACCTGCACTCCCACGAGCAAAATAAAGGCCTAGTGGGGTATGCCTCTTAGATTTCACAGCCAGAGCTGACCGACACAGCCACAAGTCACTATTACAGAACAGAGAACATGGCTCATGATCCCAAGAAGGTACAAATGCCCTACAGGGAATTCAGAGGATCAGATGTTCTTATTTGGGAGTTAAATATAAAACACATTTAGATGTTCTGATGGCACTCTGAGAGTCCAGGGCTTAATTCTGGGAGCAGAGAAAGGAGGAGAAGTTGCAAGGAAATATGCACCTTGTTCAAAATCATACCACACTGCACATGAATGTCTGTGCATTTCAGTGTTGTATTTGACCACAATGGTTGCCGGATTCTCCTCTCCCAGCTCCAGGGAGGTATGGCATATTCTGCAACCATCTCTGAACATGGCCTCCAGCTGTCCTTGGATGCAGCTGCTGCCCTGGGCCCCAGCTTATTCAGGTTCTCAGGGTTAACCTGCCATTTGAGCCAGGACAGGATCCTAAAAAACTCCAGCCAGTGAGATCACCAACTAGGAAGTAGAGGGCAGACTGAAGGAAATGATGCTGGAGACACAGCCCAATCACCTACAGAGGTCCATAAACGCCACGGTCCCAAGAGACTGTAAGACCCATGGGGGTGGAAACTGTCTTTTGGCAGGAGAAGCAGGTAGACTGTAGTGGAAACCCATGGGATTTCTGCTTATATTCCTTTTCTAGAGATTGCCTCTCCCTCACTCCTCCATAGGATAAAATCAGGAGCCTCTGTGTTGGTACAATGTAACCCCACCACTTAGGCACTCCTGATGGGTCCAGGAAAGAGTCTTTGGTTCAAAATGCATCAAGAATCCTTCCTCTGGAATATGAAATTTAGAATCGAGAGAACAGAGTTTAGGACTGGAGCCTAGTCATGTAACGTCATGGTTTCTTTACCCCAGGGCTACTAACATTTGGGGTCAGATAATTCCGTGTTTTGAGATGAGGGGGCCGTCCTGGGCATTGTAAGGTGTCTGCCAGCATCCTTGACCTCTCTCCACTAGATGCCAGTAGCAAACGGCCTCCCAACCATGACAATCAAAGATGTCTCCAGATATAGCCAAGTGCCCCCCGGGGGGCAAAACTGCCCTGATTGAGAACTGCTACTCTAGGACAGGACCTATGAAGTCCTGCTATCAAGGCCCGAGGACTGCTCCGATTCCTGCTTTTTCTCCCCTAAACTTATTTGCTCAACTCCTTCCTCAATTCACTGAGATAGACACTTCTGCATCCTTAAAATAAGTTTCTTTGGAAAATTTTGTTGTCTAAAATTGGTTCCCATTATAAGCAACCTAGAAAACTATGGTATCATGTGAGAGGCACCCAATAAATAGTAAGCAAACGCATCATACAAAGATCCATTGGAAAGCCAATCAGCAAAGAGAGAGAGTGCAAGGGTGTCAAGTCCCCTGAAAGATAGGGGGTCACCCAAGGTCTTACCATCACCCACAAACTGGAGCAGGGCCAGGTCAATCTGCCTCTTCCAAGGGGAGCCCTTCTGGAGGGCAATTCCGTAACCAGTGGTGGCAAAGATGTACCCACTCCCGATGGTCACCAGCTTGCAGCCTTCATCCCTCCCAGCCTTGTAATTCAAGACTGCCGCATCGTAGATGAAAGCGTCCAGTTTCCTGCAATGACAAAAAACCAGGGAGTCATGAGGATGGTGGGGTAACATTTTGGGGACCAGCTCCTGAGACCTGATCCAGCACCGCATGCTTTCTTTCACTCTGTACAGGGTGACTCATGGCCGCCCCATCCCCTCATCATAAAAGGATCTATTTTTAATGAGGAGATAAAAGCCAGAACCTTTTCTCTCCAAGTTACATACAAGAGGCAGCTAAATAAAGAAGAATCCTTATGCCCAAGTGAGTAAACAGTTGAGTTTGCTGGTTTGCTAAGTGTTTGCCCTTAGCACTCCCAACAGTGGGAAGCAGTGGCCTATTTAGAAAGGTTTGCATCAGACCAAAATAAACCATTAAGGTACAAGAGAATTTAGGGTAGGGTGCAAGAAGGGAGAGTGAGTGCATAGGAACGATGTCTTCCTCCCAAGGGAAACATGTTTACTATCGATTTATATTATAGAAATTATTATATAATAATTTTTAGAAACCCAAATATAGAAAATATCAAAACTACAATTAAAACTTAAATTGCCTCATAATTCAGAGGCAACCTCTGTTAACACATTGGTGAACAGCTTTCCAAATTTCTTATGTATGCACACATGCATGTGTAAACACACACACTTTTTAAAATAAAGCAGGGATTGGCAAACTTTTTTCTGTAAAGACAAGATAATAAATAGTTTAAGCTGTGGGCCATGCGGTCTGTATCACAACAACTCCACTCTGCGGCTGCTGTAGCGTGTTCTGGGCTGACCCGTTACCCTCCCCAAATTTGTATGTTGAAGCCATAAACCCCCGCACCTCAGAATATGATTTTATTTGGAGATAGGGTCATTGCAGATGTGATTAGTTAACATGCGCTCACACGGGGGGAAGGGAAGGCCTCCAATCCAATATGACTGATGTTCTCAAAAAAAGGGGAGATTTGACCACAGACACACACAGGGAGACCACCACCACCACGAAGGCTGGAGTTAACACAGCCACAAGCCGAGCAACTACCGGAAGCTGGGACAGGGGACTGGAACAGGTGCTACCCTCATGCCTTCAGAGCAGGCACAGCCCTGCTGCTGCCTTAATCTCAGACTTCCAGCCTCCAGAGCCATGAGACGGGAAATTCCCGTTGTTTAAGCCTCTCCATTAGACCTAGGAAGGCTAATACACAGCACAAGGGCAACCCTAAATAATACATAAATGAATGAATTCAGCTCTGTTCCCATAAAAGATTATTTACAAACACAGATTGGCCCGTGGGCCACACTGTGTCCTCGTTTCAACCTCCAAAGCGGCCTTTGCTTGTTGCAAACTACACAGAGTGAATGTATTTCCACGTCCATAAACATAGCACTTTTTTTCCCCTTTGTTAATGGGTTTTTTTAATCAATGTATAACGCATATGCAATAAAGTGCAAGATAAATTTTTACACATGTGTACATCCTGGAAATCACCATGCAGATTAAGGCATCGAACGTTATTATCTCAGTCCTGCATGACCCTTCCCAGTCTGCATCCCCAAAAGGCAAGCGTTGAATCATCCCTCAATAGCATGGCTGTGAATCAGTCATTACCCAGGTCACCATCAGTGGGCGTGAGTATTGTTTCCAGTTTTTAGAGTTACTTCACAAGGCTGAAGTGATCGCCCTTGTGCATGGGGATGGATGGCTCAAAACTAGGTAGGGATGGGGTGGCGATGACCTAAAGTAGGTAGGAAAGCTAAAACGGAGATTACTCAATGTATTGGTACTTTCTCAACTTCACTGCCTTGCTTTCCTTAACAAGAACACATAAAACAGGCAAAGAAAAATAAAAGTGGCAGGGAGAGGAGGTAAATTGTTGCATCCTTTCAGAGACAGCTGCTGAAGGTCTCCCGATGGGAACAAAACCATTTGGAATGTTTATGGCTGCATGCTTCATTTTAATTTTTTGTCTCTGTGATGGTTAGAGGTGGGGCAAGACTACAAGGCTCATCTCAGCAACAAAAAGACTCTAAAGCCTTTCTCCCAAGGCTGTAGGATTGGAGGCTTGGTGTTAACACTTGGAGAGTATTAAAAGGAGATCAGATCATCCAAGTGGAAGGGAACGCAAACTAAGCCTCATTAATGGTGATGGTAAACCAGAGCTGATGAACCAAGAGGAAACAGACTTCTGGAAAGCCAGCAACACCGAGAGCTGTGGAAATATGGAATGGGGAGTTGAAAGCAATTTGTGTATGATGGCAGGGCCTGTGTGACAGGAGCAGTTGGGAGAGCAGGTAGAGGGGATCGGGTTTCTACTCTAGATTTGGATGATGGTGAGACCTTGGGAAAGTCACTTCCTTCTTTTTGATCACAGGTTCCTCATCTGTGAGATGAGGTGGTCACCGTGGGCCTGCTGAGATACTCTTCCAGCTGCGGCATTCTGATTCCACAAGCCAACAGTCACCTTCTGTGACTATCAACAGGGCAACTGAGACTCTGGATGATATGAGTCACCTGAAGACTGCAGGCCATGGATGGTATTTGTCCTCTCGATGAAGCTTGGTTGCTTGCAACGTCAATACCTCAACGTATCAAAGTTGCCATGGACACAAAAACAGACAATGGAACAGAATAGAGAGCCCAGAAATGGACCCTCAACTCTATGGTCAACTCATCTTTGACAAAGCAGGAAAGAATGTCCAATGGAACAAAGACAGTCTCTTCAACAAATGGTGTTGGGAAAATTGGATAGCCACATGCAGAAGAATGAAACTGGACCTTTTCCTTACACCACACACAAAAATAGACTCCAAATGGTTGAAAGACCTCAGTGTGAGACAGGAGTCCATCAAAATCCTAAAGGAGAACACAGGCAGCAACCTCTTCGACCTCAGCTGCAGCAACGTCTTCCTAGAAACATCGCCAAAGGCAAGGGAAGCAAGGGCCAAAATGAACTATTGGGACTTCATCAAGATAAAAAGCTTTTGCAAAGCAAAGGAAACAGTCAACAAAACCAAAAGACAACCGACAGAATGGGAGAAGATATTTGCAAATGACATATCAGATAAAGGGCTAGTATCCAAAATCTATAAAGAACTTATCAAACTCAACACCCAAAGAACGAAGATTCCAATCAAGAAATGGGCAGAAGACATGAACAGACATTTTTCCAAAGAAGACATCCAAATGGCCAACAGACACATGAAAAGTGCTCAATATCGCTCGGCATCAGGGAAATCCAAATCAAAACCTCAATGAGATACCACCTCACACCCATCAGAATGGCTAAAATTAACAAGTCAGGAAACGACAGATGTTGGTGGGGATGCGGAGAAAGGGGAACCCTCCTACACTGTTGGTGGGAATGCAAGCTGGTGCAGCCACTCTGGAAAACTGTATGGAGGTTCCTCAAAAAGTTGAAAATAGAGCTAACATATGATCCAGCAATTGCACTACTGGGTATTTACCCCAAAGATACAAAAGTAGGGATCTGAAGGGGTACGTGCACCCCGATGTTTATAGCAGCAATGTCCACAATAGCCAAACTGTGGAAAGAGCCAAGATGTCCATTGACAGATGAATGGATAAAGAAGGTGTGGTATATATATACAATGGAATATTATGTAGCCATCAAAAGGAAAGAGATCTTGCCATTTGCAACGACGTAGATGGAACTGGAGGGTATTATGTTGAGTGAAATAAGTCAAACAGAGAAAGACATGTATCATATGACCTCACTGATATGAGGAATTCTTAATCTCAGGAAACAAACTGAGGGTTGCTGGAGTGGGGGGTGGGGTGGGAGGGATGGGGTGACTGGGTGATAGACACTGGGGAGGGTATGTGCTCTGGTAAGCGCTGTGAATTGTGCAAGACTGTTGAATCTCAGATCTGTACCTCTGAAACAAATAATGCAATATATGTTAAGAAAAAAAAAAGAAGAAGAAGAAGGTAGCGGGAGGGGAAGAATGAGGCGGGGGAAATCGGAGGGGTAGACGAACCATGAGAGATGATGGACTCTGAAAAACAAACAGGGTTCTAGAGGGGAGGGGGGTGGGAGGATGGGTTAGCCTGGTGGTGGGTATTGAGGAGGGCACATTCTGCATGGAGCACTGGGTGTTATGCACAAACAATGAATCATGGAACACTTCATCTAGAACTAATGATGTAATGTATGGGGATTAACATAAGAATAAAAAAAATAAATTAAAAAAAAGTTGCCATGGAGATGCTGGGAACCTGGGTTTTGCTGCGACCTTCCCACTCTCTTAATTCCTCAAAAAACAAATGAATACACACATAAATGTGCACAGAGGCATTCAAATGTGAAGGCCATCTGTTTGTGTTTGTGCGGTAAAACCTTTCCCTCTCCTGTTAACCCACCACACACTGATGCATGTCTGGGGTGGAATTCGAAAACTACACCTGGAAACGACATGAGAATTGCCTAACAGCAGCTTAAATCAGTATTTATGGACAGGCACAGATTTCTGCAAATCATTACCATATTTCATGACAAAATATTTTTTAGCTGAGAAACAGCCAGATGAACAGAAAGAAAACAGGAAGTTTTCTCAGGGAACCAAGTTTGCAAAAGTAAGAGGGAAGACAATCACAAAAGACATGAGTGAAACAATTACACACTGGTGTGCCTGGGTGGGCTGGGGGCCATGAAGGGCCATAAGTGGGCCTGCCCTCCATGGGCTGTCTCTGGTCTTGGGGCCACGTCAGAACCAAAATGAGGACAGCACATGAAGGAAACTACAGGGCTATGTGATCAATGATTCTAGAGAGCTGGGGACTAAATGCATGTTTAAAAACATGCCCCCTCTGATAGACATGGCTTGTTTGCATAGTGCTTTACAAAAGAGGGTCCAGTAGGGAGATATACAATTATTATTATTTTCCTATGTTGTCTATGAGCAGAGGAGGCTCTGCAAAGCAGCCTGAAGCCCATCAGTATTATTTCCAAATTCTGTACTTCAAACTCTCTAGGACAGCGCTGTCCAGCAGAGCTTTCTGTCTGTGCTCTCTAATATGGTGCTCTAATGCTCTCTATCTGTGCTGTCTAATATGGCTATCACGCACTGGAAATGTGGTTGGTGCAAATGGGGAACTGAGGTTTTAATTTTATTTCATTGCATTAATTTAGATTCTAACATAAATGGTCACACACAGCTGGTGGCTCCTTAAGTGGACAGCAGGGCTCTGGGTGGGCAGGGGAAGGCTTGCGGAGCAGGGCTCTGGGTTTCCTCCTCGCTCTGACTCCAAAAGGTCTACTTGCTCTGTTTTCAATTGGAAGAAAAATGTTGCCATCATTAAAAAGAAAAAACTAAGACTGGCTGACGTCCTCAAGAGAGTGCTCTGTGGTCAAAGACTTGGAGCAAGGGGCCTGTGTTTCTGAGCCCCAGTCTTCTCTCTGCAAAGCGGGGCAGACCATCTCTGCCCTCAGAGGGCTTTGGGAATAAAGAGAATTTATATAAGTGAGACGTGTGCACCATGCCTGCCACAAAACAAGTGCTCAAAACACATGGATGCAGTCAATTGAGTTCAGATTTTATGGCAACACTTATGGCATTTGCCACATTCTACGCATTCTCTGTGACCAATCCAGTCCTGGATACTTTACACGCATTATCCCATCCCACTGACTCCTCCTAACAGCACAAGGATGGATCTGCTGCTGCCATCCATCCCCATTGCCAGATGAGGAAACTGAGTCACTAAGAGGTCAGGGGATACAACGCCACCACCAGCTTCTCGGGGTCACAGCAGCATCTAGACTTCCACAGTCTGATGCCAAAGGCCACAGACATAACTGCTGTGACCATGACGTCCATGACGCTTGTGGGGTAAACAAAGGCACTTCTGTCTATTGCTTATGAAGTTCAAACTGGGGGGTTATAGCTCTAAGTCAAGCCCAGCATAATGGAAGAAGCAGCCAGGATGAGAGCAGACCAAGCAGGTTTAAAGAGCTCTGATGGGTTATTCAGCTTCATTTCTCTCTTTCCCAATAGGTGCACGGCCCCATGAGGTCCAGAGTCACCCCTGCAGAGACCTTCTCTTGCCCCGAGCACATCCTATGCCTGCCTCCAGGAGCCATTTAGGCATAGAGAGCCAGAGCTTCTTGTTGAAGGTAGAGGGTTAGGAAGAGAAAAGCCATCCGAAACTAAAGCCCGGTGTAGACCACAAGCATCTGGGAGCCCGGAGCTGAGATCGCGGGAGACAGGGATGGATCAGGCTGCAGCGCGGTAATTGGCAGCACACCCCCCAGCCTGGCCCCCCTGGTTTGGGGCAACACAGATGAAAGGCTGGCCCTGCAGGAGAGAGAGTCTTGGGGCTCACAGCAGTCGGCTGGAAGCTCGGGGGCTCCCAGGTAAGGAAGTCAGTTCTGCTTCTCGGCTCCGTGTTTCCTGCTCCTGGCTTTTCAAGAGGAAACTGTCTTTGACCCACCTTCCTAGCTCCCGCCCATGGCCCATGGCTGTCACTGGCTGAAAGCTTCTCCCCCGGGTCAGGGGGTGCTCTAAGGAGGGGGTGTGAGAACGGTGATGGGGACAAAGCACCTCCCCGGCCCCCTTCTCTGCCTTCACTCCCCACAGAAGGGGGATCTCCTCTTCAAACATTAGTGACAAATGAAAGGACCCCTCGGCTTCCCAGCCTCAGGGCTGGGACAGAACCAGAGCCTGGAAGGGAGCCGTGCCCTGCCGTGCTGGTGACAAGACATGCCCACACCGCCTGCCGGGTGCTGTGGGGGTGCCGTCGGTGCCGTCACTCTCCCTATCACCTGTCACGGGGGACGGTCCTCAAGGAAAGCAAATGATTAAAAACGACAGTAATTCGGCACGAGAGGGGGAAATAAGATCTCTGTGAAGAAGCCAAGTAAGGAGGAATCTGCACAGGTTCCCTGTGCGACTTTAACCCTGCAGTTTCCTGCCAGAGTTTTTGACAGCTCTCAAGAGCTGCTCCAGCTTTCTCAAGTGTCGGTCTGACCCTGTCACTTCGGTCGGTCTCTCGTGTACCTGCGTGATGCCTGCAAGTTCACTCGTGGCCCTAAGATGGTCTGAGGGTGCCTCGGCTGCCCCCTGCTCAAGGGCAGGCTGTGGCCCCTTCGGGGAAAGGGACCTGGCTCCTGATATTTCCTAATCAAAAGTTTCTGGTTTTAGCTCATCATCTCCTTATGCATGTTTTCAGATGCTCTCTGGGGGTCTCAGCACATTTAAAGGCTAATTATATAGTTAAAGTTAATTATTCATTCATTAACATTCAAGAAGCCTTTAACAAGACATTGACTTGTTCTGATGAACTGATGAAACTGGAGTGTGTGTATGTGTGTGTGTGTGTGCATGTGTGTGCGCCAGTGTGTGTTTTGGAGTCTAGTCTCAAGTGTTATGACAATTAAACATCTCTTTGATAACGGAATGTACTTTTTTAGGTCCCATCAAAGCCTTGTGGGGGAAGGGAAAGGCTTCAGCCAGCAATTTAAGCCTGTCAGCACGTTGGGGCAACAGCGAGCGGGGGAGGGTGGGGGGTTGGCGCTCAGGTCACTCTGCCGGGTCCGTGAGTGAGATCCCGTCCTGGGACCTCTCTGAGCTTCGGTTTTTCTCACCTGTAAGATGGGGAGCTAACACCTCTCTCCCGGGGCGGCAGGGGGGGCTGTTGGTGGGTGAAGATGGAAGTGAAGGTGTTCTGTAAATTCAGGTGCAGACTCAGGATGCTAGCATGGCGGTGATGACATCATCGGGCACAGAAGCCAGGGCGGTGTAGATCCTTCACCAGCCCCCAGACACAAGGCTGTTGAGGGGTGCAGGGTGTTCACCGGCCCAAGAAGGGGTACCACTGGGGCATGATGACCTTTGGAAGTGCCTGCTTCGGGAGGAGACAGCGTGCACAGAGACCGTACCTGCCATCAGCCCTGGATGGTTTAAAAGTGGCTTTAGGAAGATGGCCTGGAATCACATTTGGACTCTGAGTTTGTGAATACAGCTGTAAAATCAGTTATATGGACATGGCTGCATTTTCACAAAGGAAATGTTTTGGGGTTTTTTGTTGTTGTTTTTTTTTTTGCAAATGCCATTAAGCTAATCTAATCCTAAATCGATGTCTCCCATGGCCTAAATTGTTTCCAGCAATTTTTGGAACCTGTTTTCACTGGGATCAATTCCTTTGTGTTTAAATTTTATAAGGATTTGATTCACTGATCAACATTGGGACCACAACAAACTTTACTAATTTATAGCTGCTGCCAGTTGGAGTTTCTTGTGTGGTTATTATTTCCACTAAGTTCAATTCTCCTGGGTCAGAATTGTGTAGACTCAAATTTGCTGAGGAAGATTCAAGTCACCTATGGATTTTTAGTCAGTAACAAGTTTCACCCTGTGTACTTTTAACTGTTGTCAGTTTAATTTGCGTCGATCACATCTACTGGTAATAGTCACTGTGAACTGGGTTTAGAAAAGACCGATGGTTAGTATTTATTTATTTTTAAAAGATTTTATTTATTTATTTATTTGAGAGAGAATGAGATAGGGACCATGAGAGGGGGGAGGGTCAGAGGGAGAAGCAGACTCCCTGCCGAGCAGGGAGCCCGATGCGGGACTCGATCCCGGGACTCCAGGATCATGACCTGAGCCGAAGGCAGTCGCTTAACCAACTGAGTATTTATTTTTTCACTGAGAACCTTCTTAGCAATTTTGTGAGACAGAGAAAGGCAGAGAAGGGGGGAGACAGAGTGGGAGGGAGAGATATGGACAGAAGCAGGCACCAAGCAAAACAGGAAGACAGAAAGAATGGGAAAAGGAGGAGTCAGAAAAAGAGACGGGGAAGGGGAGACAGAAGGACACAGACGGAGAAATAAGAAGAGGGGGATGGACTTATGGAGAAAGAGAGAGAAATGAAAGCAAACATGGGAGATGCCGTGCACCCTTTGCCTAGTGACTAATAACCTCAAAAGTAAGAAACAGTTTAAAAAAATACAGCAAATCCCTGCTTTGTTTCTGTTAAGTTTAACACTGGACCCAAACTAACCACATCCAAGGAGTTGATAGATCATGTAATGCTGTCTTTTACTTTTTCAGGTAAGGAAACTGAGGCCCCAAGATCCCTGCCCACATCAGGTGAGTCTGTATCTTTCTCTAAGCCTTGATTTCCCCACCTGACCAGGAGGTATACTGGTTGGATGAAGTAACGACTATAAATTTGGTAAATTCTAAAGCGCTAGGCAAATGCTATTCTTCTTCACCCTATAACTCATGTTCAGACATTGGAAAAATACTGATTCCTTATGGAATATAAATCTCTTCCATAGAGTTCCTTAGATTACACTCTTCAGGGGTTGGGATCATGTTAACCATTCTACTGCCATTCCCATGGCATATTATAAAGAATGCTCAAAAATGTTTTCTTTGTTCAGACTTTTTTTGAGTGTTTACTCGGTGCCAGACACTCTGTTGTTTGCCTGCATACCTCATTTAATCCTACAACGTTCTCCTAAGCAGAGGAGCCAAAATTAGCATCATTTTTTGAATACAAAAACTGGGGTCTAAGAGGTTAATTAACTTATCCAAGGTCCCACGGCTGGACTTTGGCAGAGGGGGATTCGAATCCAGGATGCTCAGCTTGAAAGCATCACATTACCCTGCTGGTAGTAGAGCATAGTATAATGATGATGCCAAACTGGTCACACATCAGAACTGAAGGATGGGGCATCTTGAAGACCAAAAAACATGAAAATGAAAGAAAGAATGGAAAAAGAATCAACATTTGATAAAATGCTAGTATGTGTCAAGATACAGTGCCGAGTACTTTCCCCAAAGTCAATTCATTAAATTCCAGGGGACAGAATTGTACGGATGTGGGAAAAGCTCAGAGACGGTATTTATTTGCCAATGGTCACATAGCTGGTCATTATCGCAGCCAGGATACGAAGCTACTTATTTCTCCCTCCAAAGTACATGTTCTGTACCAAGAGCCCACTCAGAAAATAAGTAAATCAATCAATTAGCCGAATAAGACTAATGTTCAAGAAGGTGTATAAATACTTTGACTCAGAAACTCTACTTCTTGCAGTCATGCCTAGAGAACTCGTCTGGATTTTTAACACAGCCACGTGACCGGCAGCCCCCAAAGGGAAATGGTCAAACAGACTGTGATGTATGTATACCACGGGATTCTTCCCAGCAGTCCAAAGAGGATGAAGGCAAAACAGACCTATGGATACAGAAGACTCTTCAAAACGTATTATTAATTGAACACCAAACTGTGATATTCTGCACAGAGTTTGACAGCATCGCACAGAATGAATTGATAATTATGTGTGGACATAGATATATACGCAAATGCGTATAACAAAGGTTTAGGAGAAATGCCATGTAATACCCAACAGATAACAGTGCCTACCTGGCTCTGTGTGTATGTGTGTGTGTGGGGGGGTGTGGTTTGGGATTGGGTCATGGTCAAAGGGATGCTTATTTTTCCTTATTTTTGTTTTTTTACAGTGAGAATTTATTTTGCAACGAGACACAGTACAGCATATCGGTGAAGGGCATGGGTGCTAAGACCAGCTCTGAAGCTCACCAGCCCTTGCCTGTCCGGTCCAGCCCCCCTGCCTCATGGCAAAGGTGTCCAACTCTCCCAGAGCTGTTCGCTTGTCAGATAAGCAGAGAGTTAGCACTTAGGGGGAGAAAGAGATGCCGGGTTGAGTTTGAAAGCCAGCTCTGCCCACTCACTTAACCTTTGGACGAGTTTGCTCTTCTGTAAAGTGGAGGGAAGGCCTATTTGGCAGAGTCAAAGTGGGATGAAATGAGATCATATGTTCGAAGTCTCCATGTGAGTTCAGCAGGCAGGAAGAAGAGGCAGGCCCTCGGGAGAGGGAATAGGCCAGGGAGCTCTTGCCCCTTCGTGGTCTCGGGGAGGAACTTCTAACCACATGAATCCCAATATAAGAAATACATCCTTTTTTGGGGGGGGGTTGTTTTTTGAGGGGTCCGTGAGTTCCTTTCTTCTCCCCATCTCAATGGAAGGAGAAATACTGCCCCCTTTTAAAGCAGCATTAAGATTTTCAAGGGAAATAAAAGACATTTTTAAGGTTAAAGTATGAACAAAATTGGTTCTGGGTTTTGGACAATAGTGGGCCATTAGAAAGCAGGCTAATTGGGCAGTGTTACAGGAATGTTCATAATTATTATTTTAACTTGCAGCTCAAAGCATGGGCCCTGGAGCACGTGTGACCCGGACAAGCTACTCACTCTCTCTCTGCCTATTTCTTCCATCGTTAATGGGAAAATCATGATAGTCATTCTCTCAAAGCATTGCTGTGAGATTTAAATAGTGCAGGCCAAACAGGACACTACCTGGCATGTAGGTAAGCTCCCAATAAATGTTACCTGTTACTTAGAAATACCTCGCTTAGTTCCCAAAGCAATTCACATAGCCTATTCCAATTGCAACAGAATAAGGTTTAAACATATGGATAAAACAATCTGATTGAGTTAAGGGAATTCAAGAGTTAAGGCTCGTGGCTAAGGCCTTAGGGAAAGTCAGGAAGCAGATAGGACATAAGCTCTCCGCAGCGGCTCACAGAGGATCATACACTGAGCTCTGAATTACGGCGCAGCTCAAGAAAAAAGAAAACGCCGAGTAGTTATAGGGATTGTGTTGTCCGCCAGATCGAAACATGCCTTAAAGTGGAGGAAAAGCAACGCTGTTCAGGGTGCAGATGTCCAAGAGATGGTGGAGGACAGCGTTCTCAACAAACTGGTCTACAAAAATGGTATCAGCAAGCTTTCTTTCTTTTTCTTTTTTTTTTTTTTTTAAAGATTTTATTTATTTATTTGACAGAGAGATAGAGAGACAGCACAAGTAGGCAGAGTGGCAGGCAGAGGGAGAGGGAGAAGCAGGCTTCCTGCCGAGCAGGGAGCCCGATGTGGGGCTCGATCCCAGGACCCTGGGATCGTGACCTGAGCCGAAGGCAGCCGCTTAGCTGACTGAGCCACCCAGGCGCCCCATCAGCAAGCTTTCTAAAAGCTATTTCCTGTAGGGGCCTCCAGTGCCAGCCAAAGGAGAATGAAAATGCAGAGCAATGACAGTTAAATTAATATTCCTCTCACTTGGTGAAATATCTCCTGGTCGTTAAATGTGAAAACAGTCCAACAAAACGGTACAGGCTCAACTGAGGAAAGCAAGGCAGGGATTTTGCGCGCACCCTGATTCAGTGTGTAAGCTGTACGAACACGAGACAAACACCAGGAGGAAATGAAGTGTGGTGTTCAGAAGAAACTTTTTTTCTGAGAATTGCAAGTGATACTTCGGTTGCAGAACATTTGCTATAGGGGTGCCTGGGTGGCTCAGTCGGTTAAGTGTCTGCCTTCAGTTCAGGTCATGATCTCAGGGTCCTGGGATTGAGTCCTGCATCGGGCTCCCTGCTCAGTGGGGAGCCTGCTTCTCCCTCTCCCTCCGCGTGCTCATGCTTTCTCTCTCTCTCTCTCAAATAAATAATAAATAAAATCTTTTAAAAAAAAGATAAAAAAAACACTTGTTCCATGTACAAGGATAAAAAGGACACCATATAATCATCTGGCATTATCTCTGATAATGTTTTGGTGTATTTCAGTTTTGTATCCTTTTTCTCTCTCTCTGTCCTCTCTCCATCTCTGGGTCTACAGAATTGGAACCCCACTTTACACTTCCCCCCCATTTGTTCCTATTTTTGACACTTTATGGGTGGCCTTGAAAACCCACTAGTGTAGTTTTAATCGAGTTTAACAAGAAGTAATTGCAACCACACACACACACACGCACGCATGCACTCACACAAAAAGCTGCCTGTGCTTTCCTGAGTTTTTATTAAGGAAAAAATTCCTAACACTGTGATGTGGTAGCAATTACTTTTAAGCTTTATTTGCAATGTGGGGGTGGATCTCAGAAAGCACGTCACTGTCTCTCTGATTTTCTCTGGAGATGATGCTATCCCACTTAGGACAATGGCTCACCGCACCCTCATTCTATGCCTGCGCTCGAACTCCGCAGCTGAAAATGAACCTCTGAGTTTGATTCTGCGTGCTTGATAAAATATAGTGAATAAAACCTGCCCAAATGGCATCCTGGAAAGAACATGTTCTGCCTAGCAGCTAACCATCAGGGAGGATCCTTATGCCTTCCCAGTCTACTTTTGCCTTGGCAATCTCCACATCTCCAGACCAGTTTCTTTTGAGGATGGAAATGAGGATGCTGTGACCTCCTCAACTCTCAGACAGTCATATACTGACTATACATACTCTACTATATATAGTATAAAATAGATGTATATCATATGCAGTATTAAATATGCATATATACACACACACACATATATAATATATAACTTCAGTCTCCAATTCTTCCCTGAGCTCTAACCTCTTACACCCAACCACCTGGCTGGCACTGCCAAGGGGAGGCAAACCCAGTAATAATTCTTAATAATTCTACAATGTTGTTACTTAGTTAAATAGACTTTTGAGTAACTTAGTTAAGCTCAGGTTCTTCATCTCTCAAGAGAGATAATAATGGTACCCAGCTCATAAGAGTGCTGTGCGGAGGGGCACGTGGGTGGCTCAGTCAGTTGAGCATCCAACTGTAGATTTCAGCTCAGGTCATGATCTCCAGGTAGTAGGATCAAGCCCTGCGTTGGGCTCCACGCTCAGCGTGGAGTCTGCTTGAGTTTCTCTCTCCCTCTCCCCTCCCACTTGTGCTCTCTCTCTCTCTCTAAAACAAAGAAAGGGATCTTTAAAAAAAAAAGAGAGAGAGTGCTGTGAGGATTAAATGAGATTATGCACATGAAGCACCTCACAAACTGTTAGGTTTCTATCAGTGCAGAGATGAGATGGGTCTGTGATGCCGCTTTCCCAAAGGCACTTCCAAATGAACATGCCCCAACTTTCTTCCATGCCTTTGCTCCTTCTGTGCCCTCCTCCCGAAATGCCCTTCCTCTTCCCTGTCCTGTCTGCTCCAGACAGAACACCATCTCTCCGTATGCGACTACTGAACCTCTTAAAAGCCATGGACGACCTGTATCTGGGTCACCAGAAGTGCTAATAAAAACATGCGTTCCCGGACCCCACTGGCTTGGAGACTCTGTGCTCTGGAATAGGGGTTCAATGCCCACCTGTACCACAAACACAGTCCTGACACATTCAAGTAGCTGTAGCCACTCTCCAGTTTATTTTTACAGACACGCCACTGAGCACAATGCGAGCCTTGCAGTACATGCTTATGGGTCAAAAGGCAACCCTCGCTCCCAATTCTTCTCTCCGACTACTCAATGTAAGGGAAGCCGAAAGATGCCTGCCGGTTTCCCAACATTGCTGGGCTGGGAACAAAATCAGATAGATAGGGAACCGGGAGGCCGAGGGCTAACGACTGATGCTTCTAAAGGAAATTAGGACTTTTCATAAACTTATATACAAATAACTGAACATGAACATCAGTTAAAATAAACATAAACCATCCCACTGTGTCGTGAAATATGAGGCTCTTTGGAGTCCTGGGGATGTCGATTGTTTAATTTAAATCTGGCATTAAGTGCTATGCTTGTACTTTTGCCCACTTGCCAAAACTGCTTGGAGAACATCAGCTCCTGATGATGGAGCATTTGTAAATCTAAATCTGCCTCCACTCATTTCAGCTTCAGCTCCCTCTTCTAGAGCAGATGTTCTGAAAAGTGGGATCAGCACCCCTCAGAATCACCTGAGGATTCCCCGGCCCCGGCCCCTGCCCCCGGAGTCTCAGGTTCTGTTGGCTCAGTGGGGCTCTGGAACCCACAATTTTTTTTTAGCACCCCTACTGACTCAGACTCAGGCCACACTCCGAGAAACCCTGGTCTAGAAAGCTGTGGTCACGAACCACTCGTCTGTCCTTGGTTCAGGAGAGCCCCGCATGTCCCAACAGACCTATTCCTGAAAAATCCTATCTCTGTCGATGTTCACAAGTCAAATCTTGTTTTCTCATTGATTTGCCCTATCATTTCTGGGATGGTTTCTCTCTATTTATCTTCAGTTTCAATAAACAATGAAACTGTACTTAGTTTCAAGTTTCTCTCTACTTATGCTCTTAAAGCAATTATGGATCCCGGGGATAAGCTACATGGTTATATTGATTGGTCTACTTTTTATATGCTGTCTTAATAAAACATGTTGAGGGAATGAACTCCTTTAGAACAGTAGTTCTCAAAGTTCGGCATGGATCGAAATCCCTGAAGCAGGAGGATGCTTGTTGAAATGCAGACTCACAGGCTCTAGCACTGGAGAGAAGATCCTGTGTTGGACCCAGAACTTGCATCTAATGTGTAACCATGTGATTCAGGTGGGGTTGGCTCATGGGCGAGGCCTGGAGACCCCCCAGCTTTGAAGAGTTATTCTACATCCTTTCTGCTAACTGACAGTGTTTATATACATGGCTTGTCTGGATTCTGTATTTTTGGAAAGTTCTAAATGAAGTGTTTGACACAAATAAGAGAATATCAGAACCATTTCAGAGACCAAAGAATTCAGTGTTTTCGCTTTTTAGATGGGAAACTGAGACTCAGAGACATGACATGACTGACCCAAGGCCACGGCTTGCTAATGACAGAACCTGGATGGAGACCAAGCTGGGACTCTTAACCATAATCCAAGGCCTCACTTGTGTTCTAGGCCCTTTCAGGCTCCATAAAGGAGCCTCCGCATCCACTGACCCTGGTGTACATGCCCACGTCTTCACTGAGCAGCAGATGCCACAGACCCATGTGCACCCAGGCAGGACCGAGCAGCTGAGCTAGATGCTCTGGGTTTTCTAAGCCAGGGATTACTGGATTTTAGGGTCCTGGGGGCCCCATAAAGGGAATGTCCTCCAGTTTAACAATTCAGGGGTGCATAGGATAGGGCTCTTCTCTCTACCTTCCAGAGGGATGGAAACTTCTAGAGATGCTATGATGAAGGAGGGGAATGACTATATTTTTAAAGCTGGGTGGTGGGTACATGAGGAGTTCATTTTGTTATTATTACTCCTTCAACAATATATCCCCATGATATTCACTCTTGTGAAATTATTTCATGCTATGCATCATATTTTAAAATAACCTATTTCATGATGAAAAACGTAAAAAGCAAGCGAGGCGTGAGAGGGAAGGAAAAGATCAGAAGCAAGGTGACGTAGACACTTGAAGGACAGAAGTCTTGGAGGAGGAGGAACAGAAGACATGACCCACATGGAGTTGGTCAGATCTCGGGGTGGTTCTGTGGTGGCATTTTGCTTCCCATAATCACTCGGGGGTTGGAGTCATGGCTCACACTATCCCCCAAGAGGAAGTCCAAACGTGAAAACTGACACCAGAATAGAAGAAAACATGAGAAAGTAACTTTCTGCCTTTGGAGTGAAGAAGGACTTTTGAATTACGACTCAGAATCAAGAAGCCTTAAAAAAAGATTGATAAGTTTGACTGTAAAAAAAAAAATTGGCATGGAAAAATAATACCATCTGGATGCTCAAAAGATAAGAAAGCTGGGAACACCATTTGTAACCATACCACAAACAAAGGGCTTATTTCTCCAATATATAAATTAGTAAGAAAAAGACCAACAGACCAATATAAAAAAAAAATAATGAATGTTTTCAAAAAAGGAACTGCAGAAGGCTTTTAGTTATGCACTGGTTGATCTGGAGGGACAGAGGGCACTCAGGAAATGTGCCCCCTGTGGGGGGTACCAGGCAGAAGAGAAACAGTGTGGGAGCAAGGTTCTTCACTGTTTATCTTTTCACACAATACGTTTTGATTTTGAATTATGTAAATGTGCTCTCTATTCAAAATTTAATTTAATTAACTTAAATAATTAACCAAGCAGCTTGTTAAACCAGTAAGTGGTTTTTCCCAACCTCAATTCCACTGAAACTGAACCTCCTGTAATGAGCACAGCCAAGCCCTCACTCTTACGGGAGTGGGGAGTTCTTTCTTTCTTTCTTCCTTTTTTTTTTTTTAAAGATTTTATTTATTTATTTGAGAGAGAGAGAGAGAGAGATTACAGACCTGTACCTCTGAAACAAATAATACATTATATGTTTAAAAAAAAAAAAAGAAGATAGTAGGAAGGGAAAAATGAAGAGCGGAAATTGGAGGAGGAGATGAACCATGAGAGACTACGGACTCTGAGAAACAAACTGAGGGTTCTAGAGGGGAGGGGGGTGGGGGGATGGGTTAGCCCAGTGATGGGTATTAAGGAGGGCATGTATTGAATGGAGCACTGGGTGTTATACGCAAACAATGAATCATGGAACACTACATCAAAAACTAATGATGTAATGTATGATGACTAACATAACAAAATAAAATTTAAAAAAAGTATAACAGGAAAAAGAAAAGAGAGAGAGAGAGAACACAAGCAGGGAGAGGATCAGAGGGAGAAGGAGAAGCAGGCTCTCCGCTGAGCAGAGCACCCGATGCCGGACTCAATCCTGGGACTCTGGGATCATGACCTGAGCTGAAGGCAGATGCTTAACCGACTGAGCCACCTAGGTGCCCGCAGAGTTATTTCTTTAAAAAAGACTCCTACCTCTCCAGCTCTAGTTTCTGAGCTTAATGTAACAGCACAAAACATCCCCCACACGGAAGACTGAGTATAGGGCAAGCCCGCCATCTGCCCAAGTTTGCTGGGATGGATGTCATAATTCTTATATGGCTTCCAGAAAACAATTTGTACAATTTATGGCCAGGAACTGTTTCCATTTCCCAACTCCTTTTTGTTTGAATTGTTTTTTAAAAAATGGGAAAAGAAAGAAAACAACACATTTTGTGCACTGGGTGACAGATGGATGGAGAGGGGGTGAGCTAGGCTTCACCCGCTGTTTCTAACCATTGTCATCCATGTTTGTGTTCACGGTCTGTCCCAAGTGATAGTATATGTTGATAAAAAGACCATGGAAGAAAGAAACAAACAAAGCCCCTATCTGGGGCTCAGCTGGAAAGTCATCAGAATTTTCTGATCTCTACTAAAATGCAACATACATGCATCCTATAGCTTGGCGACTCCTGTTTTAGGTACATACCGAGACCAACGTGCTCCCTCGTGCAAGGACAGACCTGGCTGAGAATACCCCTAGGAGCCCTCCCCGCCATAGCCCCGAATGGGACACTACCCCAGTGTTCACCAAGACGAGAAGAGATGGATGACTTTGGGGCATGTCCCCATCCTGAAATTCCCCACAGCAATGAGAATGAAGGCCCAGAGCTGAAAGAAGACAGAAAAGAAAATGTCCAGTGCGATTTCATTTACATGTGAGAACAACAGACCAAAAGAATCCACAGCTTTAGAAGCGAGACCAGCCACTGGAAAAGGGTGTGGTGGGCCTTCTGGGGACTGGCTACGTCTTGTGAATGGACCTGGATGGTCAGTTTGTACAAAGTCCTCAGGCACTATACCTCATATGTGTATCCTTTCTGCCCTCGTGTTACGCTCGAATAAAACGTTTTTAAAAATCACCCCGAGCCAGAATGAGAAGAGTGTGGATAAGTTTGGGATAAGTCATGGGCTTGGCTTTTCGAGCCCCTGCTGAGGTGATGAAGAGATTCCACAGAAACTGAAGAGACAAAATGCTACCAACCAAAGCTCCTGGAAAGCACACAGGGATGGGGCTTGAGGGTTTAGAGGGGGCCCGTCTGCCCCACCAGACACGAGGGAGCAGCCCCAGTGGGCCTGCAGAACAGGTGAGAGGAAGAGGCTGCAGATGAAGTTCCAGGGTAACTTACAACAGTCATGTCTCACCGCTCAAGAATCCCTGATGACCCACATGGCCCACGGAAATTTGTCTTCTGGATAAGCAATACTGCCTTCGTGAAAGAACTTCATTTAGAAACAGAATCGTTTTGAACGGGACCCTCCCAAAAATGCATTTTGCACATCCCTGAATTGTGAAGGCCCTGTTATGAGTCCCATCTTACAGATGAGGCTGAGAACAATGAGGCATCTGCTCCAAGTCAGAAACAATAGCAGTGGGGGGTGGGGAGAAGAGGTACACTCCAGCTTCATGTCCTAAACTCCTCACCTCTGTGCCATCTTTTCTAGACAGTTCCTTATCACGGGAGTGCTATGCTGTGCAATGTCAACAGGTAGACAGGAACCTTAGCTGTGGGTGCCTGGGTGGCTCAGTTGGTTAAGCAACGGCCTTCGGCTCAGGTCGTGATCCTGGAGTCCCGGGATCAAGTCCCGCATCAGGCTCCCTGCTTGGCGGGGAGCCTGCTTCTCCCTCTGACCCTCCCCCCTCTCATGTGCTCTCTGTCTTTCTCATTCTCTCTGTCTCAAATAAATAAATAAAATCTTAAAAAAAGGAACCTTAGCTGTAGCTTCAGAGACACTGAGTTCACCTTGCTTTTCTCTCCCCGTTTCCTTTCTCCTTTGTCAATGTGATACTGTCAGCTTTCACACAAAGCTGCACCCCAAAAACTCCTACCTAAAATCAGAGAATAATCTATAGCACTTATTTTCAGCACTTTAAATAAGCTAACAAACTCTTTAGATCTTTCTCTTTGGCTGAGAGATCCCACGGAGTTGGACCACGTTCTTTATTAGTTTAAGAAACTCCTCTGGTTCTCTGCATTTCAAAGCGTCCTGGATTTGCTTTTCCTTAATGCAACTCAGAAGGAAGCCTGTGATGCTCATCAGATTCACAAAAGCAGCTGTCAACTGGGGTTCATCTTAACCGCAGCTGCTTTCCAGAAAATACAGAGCTGAGGGTAGATAAGCACCAAGGCACAAAGACAGTCATTTTCTGTGAGGTTTATGGGCTGGCAGGCCTGCGGAGGGAAAAAAAAAAAAAAAAAAAGAAAGCAACCCATCATCCTTACCCTGTTTTCAAGCTGACCAAGGCATCCTCCACTCCCTTCTGATTGAATTTGGTCATGTACTGATGCATGTAGGGGTAGTTATTACGAATGTTTCTCTCAGTACTGCCGTTAGGCACCGTGCCAAATCGGAAAGGTGGGGAATAGTCGTGAGGTCTCTGAAACTGGAGAGAGAAAGAGAGAGAGACGGACAGACAGACAGGGCAGAGACAGAGAGAGAAGGAGGAGAAGTCAGCCACCATTCTGTCTTGTGTCAGGGGTTCAACATTCGCATGCCTTAGCACAGGACAGCTGAAAAACCATACATTTCTGGGCTTCCTTTTTTATTTAACCACACCTGCCACTAGCCTGTGAGCTCTAGGTGGTTAGAAACAGCGTCTATCTCGTTCCCACTGTCCCCCAGTGCCTAGCAACGGGGCTGGCTGGGTGTGCGAGAGATACTTGTTGGATTGACTTTTTCAGTGCTGTTATAGAGATTAGCCTCACGGTGGGCACGCAGGCCATGCTTGGGAGACGCTAACTGAGCTGGAATTAAGGTACTGCTTTACTCAGCTCATTTATCTATCTTCTGGTGAAATTTTCTGCTTTCCCCACCAATCGCTCCCTCCTCTGAATCCCATTGACAACTGCCGTCACCTCCCCCAGGAAATGATGAAGAGAAACCGAACATGTCACCCTGAAATATGCCTCTTTGGCATAAGGATCCTCGTAGGCTAGTTATTTTTAAGAAACAGCAGACGCAGGAGAAGCTCTGAAGAGAAGTTAACCCTTTCCTAAGAGGCATTTAAGGGAAAGCTCTACATAGAGGGCTGTCTTCCTCTCAGCACCTGGAAAAGGAAGATGACTCAAACTCTAGAAACTCTTATCAGTGTTGAAGGCACCAACTTAAATCTGCATGATAACCTCGCCCTTGTTTACTATGCTTTTCCTGACAACCTCCCATCACTGGCCTCCCCACCCCAGCTCCCAACATCTCTTTTGTGGTTAGCTGGAGGGGGTGTTTAAGCTGGTGGCTTGGGCCATTTCGGGGAGGTACTCGGTTTTCCTGGGCATACCCCGTGTCTACAGAAGGTATCCACGCTCTTAAGCTTCTGTTTATTTTTTCTCCTGTCAATCTTTTATTACAGAGGTGTCTCAGCCAAGAACCTAAAAGGGTAGAGGAAAAATTACTTTTCTTTCCCTACAATGACTGTATGTTTCCATTCACTCATTCTCCACTCACCCATTCATTCATGCATGCATGCATCCAATACTTATTGGGGGCCTAATGTATTCCAGGCATAATGGCAGGCTCCATGAACATATCTTGAGCTGAAGTTCTTCCTAACCATTAGCTTCGTGGGTATGCCCATGTCTTGTACGGCTCTCAGGCCTCCAAAAGGGTTCAATGTCCATATTCTGCTTCTCTTCCCTGATTGACCGATATTGTCTGTTCCCAACTTTAGCGTCTGGGGCAACCCAACCAGATTCGGAGTCAAGAGTACTAGGTCTGAGTTCCAGACACACAAATAAAATCTAGAGTCCGCACAGGGCAATAGGTACAAGTGTGAGCTCAGGTTCAGAGGTTAAAAAGTCAGGTTCTATCATTTACGAACTGTGGGACCTTAGATAAGGCACTTCACACTGCCTCTATTTGTTTCCTGTCTCTAGAGTGGAAAACATACCAGTACTTCCCTTGTAGGGTCAATGGGAAGTTCTAAAATTGTTAAAGTTTGTCAAGTAATTAAAATAGTGCCTGGAACAGAGTTAGGACTCAGAACTAATTACTATTACTTTTTATTTTTACTATTAGCATGGGCAAAAAAGTACCCTGGGCTTCATTTTTCCACAAGATACGAAATTCTGGAACTATAATGACCAGCACTTTTTGAGGACTTGCTTGGGGCCAGCACTGTGCCAAGGACTTTACAAATGTTACAAATTTCATCCTCATGAGGAATCTGCCAGGTAGCTAATCTTAGAGGCTCCATTTTACAGATGAAGAAACCGAGGCTCAGTGAGGTTACATGGCCTGTTTAGGATCCCACTGCTTGTAAGTAGCAGCCCAGAATTCAACCCTACATATGCCTGTCCTCATGAGCCCTGTCATTCCTCACAGACCGTCAATAGTAACGCCTCCTCTTTTAGAGGGAGGACCTTGAGACCCACAGAAGGGAAGGACCACGGCGGGACCAGGGCCAGGATCCAGAGACGTCTCACACTTCCAGCCCAGCCTGTCTTCCATGCAGCTCAGAACTGCTGGAGAAGGCGTCCGAGTTTACCCGAGTCAGGTGGACTGAAAACATCATTCTTTCTTCCAGACTCACACTTCGTTTCACCGTTAATTAAAATTTCCAGTTGAAAACTGTGTCCCCTACATCAGGCATGCCGCTGTGTAATAAGTAGTTTGGGGGAAGTGGCCATACATGGTCCAAATGAGATCCTCCTGCTGGTGCCTTGCGTTGGGAGGCTGCGTGTGTGTGTGTGTGCGCGCACACGTGCGTGCACACGAACAGCAAAATGCTCTTTGCACTTACTGTGGCAGGCAGTGCCCCAACTCATCACCAAGACAGGAGGCGGCACCAGCCCCGACTCTGGGGACAGAGGTATCGGTGCTGTTCATAAATCCAGGCGTTAGTAAGCTGCTCTACTCTCCAGAGGCGTGTGACATGGCCCACTGGACCAAATGCCTTCTGCTTCACTCTCCATCTGCTACAGAGGAGCCACGGAGCTCTTTAGATTTCCTTTCATCCCTACCTCTCTGCCTAATCAGCCTCAGGGATGAATTTCCACACTTCTCTGGCCTCGACTGTACCCTCCCCCCCGCAAAATTCAGCCCAGCACTGAGATCCAAGAACCTTTCCCGTTAGAGTTAAGGTGATCACACTTTTTAAAGCAGGACTCTCAGTACATGGTCCATGGACCAGGACACTTCTTCACGTCCACACGCACACGCATTCCACTTGAGAGCACTCTTCCTCCATGTGATATACTCTGACATCCTCTGCTTTGTTCTATTTTGTTAATGGTCACGACCCTTAAATTATTTTCATGACTCACTAAAAAGCCAGGACCTACAGCGTGAAAAATAGTTAGGGGCAAGCACGGCTCATCTCTTAAATCCCAGGGCCTCCCACTGAGGACATATTCCATGTAGTTTACCAGAATGATTTCTAGTGCAACTTTCTCCCAGAGGGTTCTGTGCGGACACAGAAAGAAACAAATGTGGGCTCGAGCAAAGGAAGGGGTGTTGCAGAGGGGTCCACGGTCAGCAAGATCACAGAGCAATGCAATCATGATGACTGGGGGCAGGAGAACCTGGGGCTTCTCTCTCTCAAGGCAAGCCCTTCTGGATGGAGGAAGGAGAGATGCAAAATACGGGACATAAAATGTTTAGGGAAAACATGGCAACTGACCAGGACATTTCTTCATTCCTCTTACACACCCCAACGATACACTTATTAAAAATATCTGTCTTCTGTGGCTATAAATAAGGGACATTGGCACCTGGGAACCCCATACCTCAGGTACGGTCTTCTCCCACTGCTGATGGGCTGCAAGCTTCTGGGGGGTCAGCATCAAACAACCATGGCCCTTAGGAGGGAGGGGAGGCTCAGAGGGCTCTGTTCAGCCACTGACCACCCAGCAGTATGGGCGCAGGGCTCAGAGACAGCACAACTTCACAGGGACATGTTCCTGGGCTCCTCTACCAAGGAAAGTTCCCGAATTCCCCCCATTATCACAAAAGCCGACCAGTGCAGTGGCACTTGAGACCCTGGAAGTGAGGAATGGGCTCATCAGGCAGTGATGCTGATCATGAAGGAGCAGGAGGGTGAGGAAGAGGAGGGGAAGGGGCAGTGGAGGCGGGGAGGGAGGAGGGTGGAAGGAGGGAGCAGCTCTTATAATAGGATTATCTACCATGTGCCAGGCACCGTGTGAGGATTATTTCTAAGCCTCATATCAACCTTGCCAGAAAGGTATTAATACCCGCCCCCACTCTTATTAGGAAATTAAGCTTTGGGGATACTGACATATCGAAGGCCGCATGACCATTTTATGGCAAGGTCAAGACCTGAACGCAGGTTCATCTGACCCCGAAGACGACATTGTTCTTCCCACTACATTAACCTACGGAGCTCCGTTACCCTCGTGATTGCCAACATGTTGGAAAGGTTTCCCACCAACGTTTCAACTTTCCTTTAGTCATTCCTAGGGGAACATCTACCCGTGAATCTGCCTATTTATAATTGAAGGCTGAGCTCATCTGAGCACACTGTGGGCTTCAAAGGTGCTTTTCCCAGCAAGCACTAAGACTGCAAAATGCTTTAAAAGCATCGTGACCCTGAGTTGTTACATAGGTAATTGTGATTTAAAAAAAAAAAAAAGAAGAGGGGGGGGAAAAAAGCCCACCATGTACAGTATTAAAATAAATTGATTCAATATAGATTTTTATTTTTGCAGACTTTCTTGGTGTATCTGCTATTAATCTTCTGGGAGCATTTAGCTTATTTACTCCAAGAATTTTGCTGTTTACCTAATTGTATCAAACATTTAATTAAAAGAGCTATCTGCTTGCCACTAATGCTCTGAGCTTGGAAGCCGAGCTGTGTCCCATGAGGATGTTGTATCTGTTACTAGGTGTCTCTGAGTCAGAGAAGGTCAAATTATTAGTGGTTCTAATTAGTTTTCTCACAAGCGGTCATGTTATTTAGATCCAAAACTATGTGGCAAGTGATTGCTTTCTCCCCTTGCCTTTGAAAATAGCAACAAAAAGCAAAATGAGCTGCCCACTACTTTCTTGAAAAACCCTTCGCCGAGGACGGGGCCCCCAGTGCTTCTGTGGGACCTCCAGCTGTTTCTGTATTTTGGCTCCCACGGTGTGATGGAGTTGGGTACTGGCGCTTTGTGGCTGGAGGGGTCTCTGGAGGCTACAAGGCACGTTCACGATGGCTGTCTCCTCTCATGCTTGGTCCAACCTCTTCTCCCAAATGTATGGGGATAAATGGGGAGGCGGGGCCAGATTCTGTGACTATAAAAGCACCACAAAGTCTCAGCTGCTGAGCAGAGTCTCACCTTCCACCTGATCCCATGGGGAGCTCCGGAGAGTAAAGCGTACCCTGGGTTGGCCCCGCCTGGACGCAATGGGGCGGCTGGGGTTTTGGGCTCTCACACTGGTTTGTTCTTGGTTACAGGTAACTAAAGGGACTGGGGGCACTCAAATCTCCAGGCCTTTACTGTTCCAGTACCCCAAGGTAATGACCCTGTGAAGATCCCTGGTAGGAGCCTCTGACAGCAAACGTGGGATGGGCACATAGCCGGAAAGGGGATGCCAGGGAGAGCCAGACGGGGCGCCCACGGTGTCCTCCACACCACACATTTCTCACTCAACACACAAGTATGTCCTGAGCACCTCCGAAGTGCCAGCTAACTCTATCCTAAGCATCACCTTTAATCTCATCAGTCTTACCTCCTTTATAACACCAGCTCCTGCCTGGAATGTTCTTCCCCATTTACGTTTACTCACGTGTTGCCTGTTTCTTTCTACTAGAATTTAAGTTTCACGGGAGTATAAACTCAGGCTGCGAAGTTCATCATGGTGGCTGGAAGGCCTCTCCCAGGAGGTGGTATTTTCCCTAAGGCCTGAAAGTCAAGGAGGAGCCAGCCATGGATAATGGGGAAGAACATTTGAGGCAGAGCATGTAACCAGTGCAAGAGCACTGTGGTGGAAAGACGCTTGGGATACTGAAGGAACGTGGAGGGGGGTGCCTCGTGAGCAAGAGGGAGGGAACACATGGGGGTGGGCCAGATGATCCAGGGCTCTGTCGCCATGGGAAGCAGACTGGCATTTACTTAAGTCACAGTGGGAAGCCATCAGAGAGAGGCCAACCCAGCCCCCGCCCATCATCAGCTCCCTGATGACAGGCCTTCTCTGTACCTCTTTCAAGCACAGCATATGGCACAGATAAGCAGTTAGGGCCTTTCACGGTTGATTTTCTATTCAGCACAGTTTGTTGATAAATGCCAAAAGAATATACGTAGACTTATGTCAGCAAGACCTGCTGGTGCGATTTTATAAAGAGAGACGATTATCCGCATACACGAGACAGACAATCTTGGCTGCGCAGCAATCCCCACACTGCTGAGCTTAGCAAGTCAGGGTTTGTTTGCTGAAGCTAAGATTTCAATGGAAGGATGCACCCAGTTTACCTCTTTTCTTCCTCCGTGTGCCTTTCTGAATAGCCACTCACAGCCCGCCCCCCCACCCCTCGTGACATTCCAACAGAGAATGGAGACAGCAGGTGCGACTCCTGCCACCTTTCTGATATGGGAGGCGCAGCCCCACGAGGGAGGGCTGGGGATGTGCCTGAGTAAAAGGAGCCAATGTGAATGAAAAGTCTCTCTGTTTCTTTGGTGTCCCTTGAGGAAACTTCAGGTGAGTCGGGAATGCAGATGGTGGGGCTGCCTGACTACCCGGGAAAAAGGAGCTGTCTTGTCTCTGGGTAGGCCTTAGAGATGACTTTTTTCATGTCATGGATGAGAAATCCAAGGCATGGCGTCTGTGAGAGGCTCGGCCAAGGCCAGAGAACGGGGAGGTGGCTACAGCTGAGAGCACCCCACTTCCTCCCAAGTTTCCCTTATCGAGGCTCATAGATCTTCTTCACCATCACATGCTCCCTTGAAGGGAGAGCTTGAGCCTGGACCCTCCCATGAGTCACAGAGCCTTGGGAAGCGTCCCTGTCGTGATCCTACAAATATGAAAAGTGACCATTTGGGGAAGCAATGCTTCCAAATGAGATCTGGAATCTTTTAGACCCTGAGGGCTGAGCTTAAGGTTCTGTTTCTAAAATTCTTAGAAATATGCCAATTTAAGTTCAGAGAGAAAAAACAAAACAAAACCCCTCTGGCTTTGTGCTCTAGAGTCAGTCAATGGGTTTGGATAATAGGAGCCTGAATTGCGCCCTTCTGAGGAGAGATCATTTAAGATCCACCTCTCAGGCGGTGAGGAAAGCAGGATGACCTTACCTTTTTGTCACTGAGGCCGGTCACTTGGTCCACAAATTCCTCCTGGATCATGAAAGCAGCCAGGTTGGCTGTGTAGCTGGCCAGGAATATGACAGCGAAGAAGGCCCACACAGACACCATGATCTTGCTGGTGGTCCCTTTGGGGTTCTGCACGGGCACAGAGTTGTTGAACACCAGGCCCCAGAGTAGCCATATAGCTTTTCCAATCGTAAAAGAAGGCCCATGGGGTGCTGCAAATAACAGAAAGGACACTGTCAGCATTTTCTCCAAAGGGCTACGTGGCGGCCGCCTGCAGCCCCACCACTGGCCAGAAGATGGAATGGTCTCTCATGCTTGCGCCCCATCATTGCCCAGAACCCCAGCCACCACAGCTCCCTTTAGCTTTAAACACGAGCATTCTTCCTGCATTTCTATCTCGCTGGATTCTTGCCATGTTTCTTAAAAGAAGGGGAAATAAAAAATAAGCAAGAAAGGAGAAGCAAATGGCCATGCAAAATGTGGGTTTAGATTAGAAGTCACGTTAGGGCCGGTTGTAAATTTGGATTCGATTTCCATTTGAGGGAACCAATCTCCTTTAATAAACATAGTGAGCCTTACAAAACTGTGTGTGGGGGCGTCTTCGGTTCTCATCGGCTAATGTGTGGTATTCTAATCCACTCTCCCTAGCACTTGCTCCTGTTCAAACTCAGATGTAAAGTGTGCACAGTAGAGGAACAAAACCAAATGAAAGCCCTCTGCAAATGGAGACATCAAGGAGCAGAACAATAGAGCTTAATTCTTCCAGCACTTCACAGATGCAAGACATTTGGCTGCAGGTCATGGACCATGAGCTCTGATATCCCAGCACTTTTTCTCCCTCGGTGTAGCCTTGCAACAGCTACGGGTCCCTCTTAAGATTCTGAAATGTGCCTCGTAGCCATCTTAACTAAAGAGGCAGGGCACCATGGCACAACGTACTGGGGTGAGGAGTATGCATGCTGTGAAATGCACGCGTTAGGGCTTTCACGTCTGTTTTGCACAAGGGGAAAAAAAAATCAATGTATGCCCTCATATCATGGGCAAGAGGTCTTCCTTTAACAGAAGGTTAATTTTTATGTCATTTAAGTAAATGAAGATGGGAAAAAATGATCTACTCAGACTTCAGTTGGCAATGCCAGCAGAGTGGGCAATAAAAAAAGTGGCAGAAGTGAATCACTGATGGAAGGTATGAAGTTCTGGGCAGGGAGCCTGGGAGAGACAAGCTTTCTACACGTTGGAGGCCAAACTGTGACTACAGCAATATTTATAATATCCCTCATGCAGCACATTAAAGGGAAGGCAATTAATTCTGGTATGCTCAATCTCAAACTCTTCTGTCTCTCTTTGCCTAGTTTTATAATCTTCTGGGCTTATTCCCAAGATGCCAAGAACTCTTAGGAAAAAAAAGAGTCCATCCAGTTAACTTCATGAACTGCTTGATTTTATTAGAGATGCATGTTGACCAGGAGTGACAGCTGTTTGGGAATCAGAAATAGGCCCTTGCTGGGGTTCTGTCCAAGACTTTTGGGAATTCCTGATTCATGACTACAATTATTGAGCCGTGCATAAAATCTTCCCCATAAAGTGCAGTGAAATGTAACAGAAAGCCATACTGCACCAAGAGACAAGTCGCTGTTCTTTCTAGAGAGCTTCCACAGGCAGATGAACAGGAAACGAGAAGCCTCAAGGTGATGGAAGGGCTGGGAGTTGGCGTGCTGGATTCCTCACTAAATTTACTATAGTCTTCGAGGTGTGTGCTTCAGCCAAAGGAGGAATTACGGCACGTAATTGGCCTTTGGATCATTTTTGATCTTCCAAGCTATAGCCCTGATTTATCTGCTTCTCTCCAGCCAAGTCCAAACCACCGTAATCCTGGTTCTCAGAAAACGAACACCTTCCTCACTGGGCCCCCTCTGTCCACTGCTGCCTGCCCCTCCCCTTGTCCTGACAGAGTAGCCCCGGTGACCTTCCCACACCATACATGTTTCGTCCTGCCTCTGCCCTTTATCTTGTATCACTGCCCACCTCCCTCACTCCCATCTTTTCTGTTTCATCAAGATCGATTCCCCAATAAGGCCTTTGCATTTGCTGTTCCCTCTGCATGAAATGCTTTTCCCTCTGTTTTTTCACACGACTTCTCATCCTTCAGGTCTCAGCACAAATGTCATGTCTTCCGAAAGTTCTTCCCTGCTTGGCCATCTTATCTAAAGTGAGGACCACTGCCCCCCATCACTTCACTTTGGTTTCTTCTATTCCCCTTTTTCTTGAGATTTATTACCATCTGTGATTATTGATGTATGTGTTCATGTGTGGTCTTTGCAACCAAATTCTCAGCTCCCTGGGGGTCAGGAAATCTCTATCTGATTTATCATGTGACTCCCCTGTACTAGCACAGTGCCTGGCACATAGTACCCACTTGGTAAATACTCATCAGACAAACGCATGAATTCACAAATAGCCCAAACTCCGATCCCACAAACATGAATACCGACTCCGCTGAGGTGTGGTCACTCACAGGAAGCCTTCTCAGGCCCCACTCTGTTGGAAGCTCCATATCGGTTAGTGACATTGCCCTCTCAGTGGAGGCTGACAGTTCTCCCATTTAAACACAACATGATTATTCACAGCGTTTTCACCGTGTTTGGTTGATGGGAGATGGTGTATATATAATAATCACCACTCTTCAGTGGTGAGGAAGTGGGAGGATTTCACTAAAACTAAGTTCCTAACAGATTGCCATGACCTACTGGCTATTTCCAATACTGAATCTTCCAAGTGAAAAGAGTATGTGGCAAATTCAAGTGCCTTGATTTTGAATGGCTGTATGCTGAAGACCTGCTGTCTTCCACCAACTTATGTCATGTTTTAGGGAAGAGATCTGGTCCTAGCAGCGGCCTTTTGAAACCATCCACTGTTATGCATGCAGGAAAATGCACTCAAAAGTGATGTCATGTGTTTCTGTCTATAACATGAATGTTGGTTTGCATAGGAGCCTCTTCATAAGTTAGAGCCAATGATTGTTGCCCAACGCAATTTTCTATCTACTGATTACAGCTTTATCAAGTATAATGCACTAAGGTCAGGCACCGTCAAGAGGAAAATGTAATTCTTTGGGGGAAAATACCACTTTATAATTATTTTTATTGTCAAATGAATGCCAGTGTGATTCAGTAACCTGGAGGATGTTCTTAAACTAGATTCTATAAAAGTCATTTTTCTTTGCGTAGACAGAAGGCGAGATTCACTGTGATCTTAACATTTCTTTTGACACAGATTTTAAAAGTTAATTGCCAGGAAAACTTCTTCAAATCTGCTCTCTGGACAAATTATCGGTAGTTTCCACCTGGGATCGAAACCGGCCTTGGGCTCCTTGCTTGGCAGGAAGCCTGTTCTTCCTCTCCCACTCCCCCTGCTTGTGTTCCCTCTCTCAATGTGTCTCTCTCTGTCAAATAAATAAATAAAATATTTTTTAAAAAAATTTAAAAAAGATAAAATGATGAAAATGTTTCACTTGGCTTTATCCCTTTTTCAGCTCAGGCAAATAACTCACAACTGTGTGGAATGATGGTACTGGTGACCCAGCTCCATTCGTATCAGACTAGCGAGACAGTATAGGGTGATGCGTTCTAAATGGGAAACCTGTGTAGAAAGCAAATGAAACAGCATCAACTTTGGGTCATAGTGATGAGAGGGGTCTCACCTTTCCCTTTGGCTAAGTTTCTGTTGTATCCAACAGGACTGAAGTACTCGAAGACAAAAACAGCGATGGCAGACACAATGAGCAGCATCACAAACATCATCACCCAGACGGAGGCGCTGAACGGTTCTGTGGGTGAACAAGCCAGAGGAGTGGGACACGGTCAGTTGGCACATCCTCACAACCAGGACCAACAGGAAGCCCAGAAGTCCACTTGCAGGCTCACCTGAGAAACCCTCCCTGACATGAATCTGATAATTCAAAAGAAGCTAGTCATTGTGGATTCATACGTCTACACCATCCTTCGTTCTAAAAATACTTGAGGTATTTTATAAGGCTGCATATAATAGGATAAAAATAGAGAAGAGCATATGACATTTTCCAAATCGGGTCAAGGATAGTAAAAACAAATGGGAGAAAGAATGCAAATAAAGAGGCCATCTGGTCCTATATGATTATTGCATCATCCAGGGGACCAAGGCTGGAGGAAGCAAGGGACTAGACCCAAATAGTCAATCATAAGGCTTCTGCAGATCAGCATGGGTTTTATTCTTAATTTCATTTTCATCCTTACATGCTGGAGGGATGATGGGCAGGGAATTCCAGAAGGAAAGGTAACATTACAACCTGTTAGAAAAGGATCATAAAATCATGGGGTTGACAGCAATATTGGAAGGTCATCGTCTGCCCCCACTACTACCACGCTGCCCACCCTGCCCTCTGCTCTGGATAGATGAGATCTTTACAAGTTTAAAATCTTGTTGATGTTGGTAATGGGCTTAAATGCATTTGAAAAGTCATTTGAGAATATTACATTCACATGGTAATTCAATGAAAAAGCATCGCTTAAAGAGTAGAGGCAATGAAGTAGTAGATGGATAGGTGGTTACTCCCTCCCCTACCTCCCCACCCCCTGCCCACCGAAGTAGTTTACATCAGCTTATTTTCATACGGACATCTCAGCAGGGCAGGCCAAGTCACAAGGTTCTAAATCTTAGAACACTCCAGAAAGTTAAGAGCATTTATATTCAGTCTGATTGAGGGAGCTGAATGGAGCCACTGTATCCATATATGACACATATTTGCTAGAAAATCAACAGAGGCTAAAATTTTGAAAAATGAATCTATCTCCACCTGAATGCATCACTGGGAAGAAACTGCCCTTGGATACCAATAAACTTATAATCCTTTGCCTCATAAGCAAACATTTTCTGAGGGTAAAATATAAGAAGCCCAATAACACCTCTTGAATAGTAGACATTTTATTATTTTTAAATTGTTTTTCTGATGGAGCTAGTAATAATCATAAAGAACTAGGCTGGTTGCAAGCCACCTTATCATTAAAGTCTGTGACTACCTAACACAGCTAAAGGTCATCATAAATTCCAATTTAATGAGCTTACTACATAACCAGAAACTGATATGTCCGAAGCTTTAACTACACTGGATAATTTAGAAACCAGAAGGAATGCTTTGCAATGCAGCTTCGACAGTGCAGATATGTTAAAGAGGAACAGGTAACAACATAGCCTACTCACTCTGAATAACACAAGATGAGTTCAAAGAAATCAATGAGATTGCAACCATAACATATCTTTGTTGAAATTACCTTGGGTGGTAACAATACTATGTCCCTAAAATCATTGCAATTTGGTAATAAGGTGTTTCCAAAAAGGAGAATGAAATGAATAATTAGGGGATTAAAAATAATGAATATTCAAGATAGGAATAAATAGTAAAATAATTCTCTAAGTTGGGTATAGTTAATGGCATGGTGTATCTTACCAGAGGAGGATCACCATGAGGAGTCAATGAGCATAGACATTGAAAGTGCTTGGTGGTGTGTGTTGCACACTATACATGTAGTGAATTAAATGGAATAGTTGTTTGATTCCATGGTTAAAGCCAGAACCAGGGGTGGTGGTGGTGCGCTGTTCAGGGTCCTGAAAAAGGCACCCTGGTTTAAAACATGCGCGTTTATTAATCTGGTAACTTCTTTTCTCTGCAGGTTGGGATAACATGATAAAAAATATGAAGGGGCATCCTTTCTGAATTCTTCATTCTCACGTCAGAGTCTATAAATGTGCAGTGGGCTTCATTTGGCAGCTGATGCATCCTAGTGAGGACACAAACTGTTCCAGAAATTAGGTGACTTCAATCTAGGGACTTCAATCTAGGAGACTCTGGTCAGCATTTCTTTGGATCAAACAATCCAATCTGCTTGGAAAGTCTTTGAAAGTAACTGAATGGAAATATCCAAGAGATGCCACCTCTGTCCTTGAAGAGCTGCTGGTTACATTTTTACACAGAAGCTCAGAGGCATTACCTGCAAGTGTTTCCAACGGGAGTTAATGGAGTTTGTGGAGAGAGGATAGGAAATAATGAAGAGCAATGCAATCAGATTTTGAATGTTTGGGCTCTTCCAGATGACTGAGCCAGTGAATGGAAAAATGTAGTTTAGCATGGTTCATTATGACTTTCAAAACCTGCAGATAATGACCGTAAATAAGGGGGTGCACAATCCAATAGGGATGTAATTTAGTGACTAGAAAAAATATTAAGCCTACTGATGTCAAAACAGCTTTGAAAATAGTTTCCTCTGGCTACAATGTATTTTATTTTATTTTATTTTTAAAGATACAGTAGGAAGAGTAAGGGGGGAAAGGAGGCCTTAACTCCGCAAAAAATACCTGACTTTTTATGGCAATGTTCTATGAATCCAGGTAAGATAAAAATCTAGGGGAAATTGGGTTGAGGCCAGATTCGATATCAGTGACCCATTTTTTTTTATGAGCCAAGCCAACTGATGGTATTTTTTCCCTCTCTGATTGAACTGGGAAAAAAGTTCTCTCTAGCTCACTATGCAGATATGTCAACAACTTGTGAAAAGAAACAGATCTCTTGGGGCACCCGGGTGGCTCAGTCAGTTGAGCGTCCGACTCTTGATTTCGGCTCAGGTCATGATCTCATGGTCATGAGCTGGAGCCCCGCATCAGGCTCCACGCTAGATGTGGAGCCTGCTTGGGAGTCTCTCTTCCCTCTGCCCCTCCCCCTACACATTCTCTCTCTCTCTCTCGCTCTCTCAAAGAAAAAAAAGGAAAAGAAAAGAAAGAAACAGATCTCTTTCCATTCTTTCCCTGAACTCACTTCTTCCAACCTTTTCTTAACCTCCAGGGCCAAAGAGCCCTGTTGAAAGGTCTGCTAGGGAGTGGGAAACCGTGAAAAGGAGTGGCTCACACATGAGGGTCCACCCAGTCATTGTTAAGATTCTGCATGTATTGTCTATATCAGTCGGCTGCATTTTTCATGGTGTTGTGAGGCTCCCTGATCGAGATATGGGTCCATTATCCATATCAAAGACACAAAGGGAACATAATGAAGTGTGTATCTGTCAAGAATGGAAGCGGGGAGTGCAACATCAAATTCAGGGAGTGGTAAGGATTTCAACAGCTTAAATGGATTACCAAAAATGGAAATAGCAAATCCATACATCTCTGTGAGTGAGGCGGTATCCAAAATCCTGTTCGTCAATGTTTCACTCAAGAGAATAAAGCACAGACAGCTTCACTGGATGCCACCACGACGTACCAATGAAGATTGTGGGGACACAAGACTACAGGCTGGGAGCCGGTGGCCACAAAATGGCTCTAGTCTGCAAGAGCGAGCTCTCTAATAGACAAAGGTTCTTGTGTGTGTGTCTGGAAACGTGTAAGAAATTTGGCTGCCTTTGATCTGTGTCCCCTTTCTCTGCAGTTTTCTTTTGGGGTCAGTGTTTGCCTTAGCCTTCCCAAATCTGGGACAAGCCCATGGATGCGGGGGTGCCAAGGAGAAGGGAATTTGAGTCCCACGATCTTCAAGGTAGCCACTCTCAAAAACTGTTGATGATAACCAAATACTCTACCGATACTTTCCTTTAAAGAAAAAATAAATAATGCTTGGCTCTGTCTCATGTAGTTTCTCCCTCTCTGGACAGGCATATACATACAGTGCTAAAGAAAACAGGATGATAGAAAGTAGAGTCTACCTTGCTCTAAAAAAAAAATGCTTTTATGTCAAAACATAAATTTATGAAATAGTTAAAAGGAGAGTAAGGAATTTTCTCCCTTACAAACCAGTCCACTTGAAGGATAGTCACATTTAAAATATGATTCCATTAATTTTCAATCAGTGTGTGCTCTTCAGACTACCTGTATTTTGTTCATCCGAGTGCTGGTATGAATCACCGTGTGGTCATCATCATTTCACCCTCATATCCAGTAAATAAGTGGCTGTCATGCCAGGGAAGAATGGAGGATGGGATTGAGGTTGCTGAATAAAGGCTTAGAGACTGATTTAAATTAACTGTGGACAGGTATATTTATTTTTTTAAATGTTTTCCAGGCTCTGAGACCTATATCTGCTAATCTCCATTCTATACAATCAAGGCCAGTATCTGAATATGCGATTGTGTTTTCAGCAGATAGTTCCGAGTCAGAGATAAATGACAGATGTTAACTGGGGGTTGGGGGCGGTGGGGAGGGAATTGAGATCATTCAAACAGGACAGGCTTTGGAATGTGCTGATGTCATTACATAGAGCTCACCAAGGTCCTACCTGGTTCCATCCTTTGAGGAAACAAGACAAATACCTCTAATTCCCTGTTAGGAAAACAGTGGTGACCCTGACGTCCACATACCTAGAAAAGCAGAAGGCGAGACCGTGCCATTGCTTCTCGAAACCATGACACTGATCCCCGTCTCCACAAAGGGCACGGAGAAGTCCACCACTTCCGAGCGCTCCTCGTTGATGGTGAGTGAGCCGACCGCCATGACCGCCCGTTGGTAGACCACCTATATGCAAGGCAAAGGAGCACAGAGCCTTTACTTGTCCTTCCCACCATCCCCCCAAGCACCACAGGCGTGGAGTCTTGGATGAGAGCCCGAGGGAGGAAGATAACTTACTTCGCCAATCATCCCATTCCATACATTGTTGACTTTCTTGCCATGCTTCCCGTTAGTCACCAGGTAAAGGTCATAGGTGAACTTCACAGTGCGAGAAAGCTTCTTCAGGATATCGATGCAGAAACCCTTGCAGCATTTCTTAATATTCATGCCCTCATTGGTTGAATTGCTGTAGAAAAAATCCCCGAGACCGTAGAATATCAGCACTGGAAGATCTGTTCACAATTGTTACCTAAGACACTTCCACTGTTTTCCATGTGGGAAACGGAGGCTCAACATGAGGGAGTGGCTTTTTCAAGGACAGGCAGTAGTTAATGTCAGCAGAAGGACAAAGTGTTCTTAATTGTGACAGTAACCATGACAACGGTTAACTTTAATTAAGTGATTATTTGTACCCGTGTACCATGCTTCATGGTAATTCTTGAAATAAATTCCATGGCATTTCTCTTAGTTAATAGGAACTGTTTCCCCATTATACAGATGAGAGTTACTACCTCTTATTTTTAAGTTTATGACACCTAAAGCCTCTTTAGACCAGAGTTCAGGCATATGATCTAAGCCAAATTATAAAAGCTTATCAGAAAATGGAAGAGAGATGGAAGACATGAAATTCTCAGCTGAAGGAGGGTTTTGCTTTTTCCTATCACTGGAGATAGAGGTTTGCAACCAAAGAGAAAGAAGGGTGCCTTCTTTAGGAAAGGCACTTTCCTTCCTGAGGAAAACGTGGCTGAGAACTGGAAGACCCGGGGCCCACCTTGTGCCTGAGTCCATGAACTTAATGTGTCTTGATGGAGTCATCTGTCAGATGAGGGCTCCTTCATAACACTTTCCCTCCCTCCCTACATAGCAGGAAGTATAAAAAGTTGACACTATGAAATAGCAATGTCCTTGATCAAGAAAAAGCCCTATTAAAATATAGAAGGTACTGGCATCTTAAAAGCTATCATCATCTACCAAGGTGACATAGGTTGATTTTTACCAGCCACCTTGCTTTATTTACCTGGCCAAGTCATAGTCGAAGGATGTATAAAAATCAGAAATGTCTTTAAAAAGGAAAGAAAGAGGGTCTTCCAAATTAATAGCTGCTACTTAGACAACTCATGTAGGAAGGTCAAGACCTCTCTGGGCAACATAGCTGGTCCACCTTGTGATGGGGCATTTATTGAGCTCAACAACCTGAGTCATGCATGTCATGACATACGTGCTCTGGATATCCCATTGCTGGTGCATCCACACACCAGACCATTATCTAAGCACTAAAATGATGTTTATGGAAATCCAACATCACAATAGGAAAATACTTGCATTTCCATATCACAGGAAAAAAAAAGTAGGTTACAAAGTGTTCCATATAGAACAGTCCTAGCTATATAAAAACAGATGGGCTTATGAAATATCTGGATGGAAAAACAATGAAATATGAAGCGTAGCTATTTTTGAAGGGTGAAAATAACTTTTTCTCTTTTTCATATTTTTAGTTTTTTTTCCCCCCACAAATTAACTGCAGTGAATATATACTACACATATAATTAGATATATACACACACATCAAGCACCACTGATGTCCATCTATGCCCAGGAACATGGGTAGATCTGACAGTGTGACTTCGAGTAATGGCAGCAGGTTGCAAAATGCCATAAACATGATAGAAATGTGTCCTAAGTACATTAAGTCAATGGCATGTCCAAATACGATTTCCTTCTCAGTATCTATCTGTGGCCCATTGTAAAACATGGCAAGAGCCAATTCTCTTTTTTCTTTCCTGGCCACCATGGGCCACACATTGATGCCTCTTCTCCAACTCTTCCCATCTGCCTCTCCTTTGCTCTCTGCTCCCTCCCTTCTTTTATCACAGGGCCTTCCTTCCCCTGGTCAGGATTCCTGGGAGAGTCTGGATAGGAGTTACGAATGCCCCAGACTTAAGATTCAGGGTCACAGGCACATGGTGGTATTCTTTGGCCTCACTGAGAACCTCAGCCAGTTAATGAGTTAATTATCTCCTCTTGTCTTCTAAAACTAGGTGTATGTCTAGATACAGGTATATGTCTAGATACAGAGGTCATTAATGCATTTTCACCCAACAAGCAACCACTGAGTACCTACTGTATGTAAGACATGGAATTAAATCCTGGGGACATGAGATGAAAAGACACGCAGCAAATGCAACAGACGAATTTCTCATGGGGAAGATGGGAACACAGACCAGCTTGTAATTGGAAACTTCCATCAGTTCCAATCACAGCCCTTGTGTATGTGTGGAGGGGGGTGTGACTTGACTACACAGACATCTGAGAAATGGCGCCCAGTGCAATCTTTCTCCACACCCCACTATCACCACAAGAAAGGGTGACCCATAAAAGCCAATGTGGGGAAAAAGATCCAATAAGGAGTCCAGTTCTTCAGCTCCCTAGTTTCCCAGTGTGGTCAGTGGATAGGATCACAGCCATGGAGGTCAGACAGAGCCGCTGCGAGCTCCTGGGTCTGCTCCTAACAACCAGGAAGATGCAGACAAGTCTCTTCACTAATGAGTCTCAGCTTGTTCCCTTGCAAATTGAGAAGGCTGGTGCTTACCTTGCAGGACAGTTGGGGAGATTAAATAAAATAAAGTATCTAAAGCACCTCTCACATAAGTGCTTAAAAATACACTTCCTCTCTTCTCACCGACCATCTGACAGTTTGGGGGATTAATCGACAGTGTGGCCATTTTTCCTAACATATCAAGCCAGATCATTTTTCCTCGATTTTCTCTTCACGCCTTAACACTCAACTAACAGATGAAAAGGAATGCTTGATTTCTCAGCTCATTTTCTGTTTCCTGTTTTTAGAACACCGATGTGTGTCCTAAAGACCCCATCATTCACCAAAAGTGAGAGACAAAGGGTTTTCCCTGGGAGAATATCACCAAGAAAAATATAACCATGTTACCTAACAGAATCCTTCTTAGAACAAATCATCCTGCCTCAAAGAAATGCAATTGATCTGATCTGTGTTAATATTGGAATGAATGGGTCCCAGCGATTGCCTATGGCTTTCAAAGACTTTAATGTCGCCTAGGTGCGCAGTAAACTTGTCATGTTGCCAAGTGGGAAAAGAGAAGCTACAAGCCCGCCACCTCCCACAAGAACCAAAAATGTGAATTTGAACCTGTTAATCTGTTTATAGTCTCCAGTAAAAAAGTCAGTTCTTTGAAAGAGAGTAATTTATTGGGGGGAGGGGTTCATTTTCTCCATACAAATGTAGCTCAGGACTCGCTGACCTACTGTTGTCAGCTCCGAGCCTTCTGATTTTAAAGATTTAAAGCTCCTATTATTGACTGTGAAGCCCCAGAGGCTCTACTTGATTGGCCCCATCAAAACAAGGAAGGCACTCTTGTCATAAAGGAGGAGCCTCTACTGAGGTAAGAGTCTTCGCTTTGTGCCATCCACCCTGATTTCTTCATCTGCCCAAGTGGTGCTCAAAGAACACCCACCCAAATCAAAATCTCTTTGGACAACTTTCTCACATTTACCCCTTCCGTCTCCCGCCCAGCTCATCACTCTCAAGCACCACCCTGGGTTTCCTTCTGTTTCCCACACTTGCCAATCTCTTTCCTCCCTCAGGGCCTTTGTACCTGCTCTTCCCTCTACCTGGAAGGCTCTCCCCCCATTCTTCACATGTTCATCATCCTTTTCTACATCGTCTTACAACTCACCTCTGTGAGCTAAAGGAGCCCCACGTACCTCAAGTTACTCTTGCCTCACACCACCTTATTTATATTCCTTCACAAGGTTTATCATAACATGGAGCTGTCCTGGTCTTTTATTGGCTGAATTTTTTTTTTTAACTGTGTACACTCCATATTGCAAGATCCCCATCTTTTGTCTTCTCTGTTCCCTGATGTATCCTGCGTGCCCCGCACTGTGCCTCACACATGAACTGTGCTTCATGTTTATTTAATTATTGACTAATCTATTCAGAATTTCAACTCCAATGAGGCTCCTCATTGATAAAAAAAAAAAAAGAAAAATCTTCTCCAAACTACAAATGTGCCTTCATAATACATTTTGCAATCATATTTTTAAAAAATGATCTTTATCCCAAGCACTGAGCTCTTGGGATTTGCATCTCATATAATGACTTATGTTGGAATTTGGGATGCGGGAGGACTGGTTTCCATTCACTCGTGTGTTTAAGCATTATCAACATTGGTGGGACCTGTTTCGTGCTTGTCCCTGGGCATACAAAGACTAGTAAGCCACGTTTCCAATATTTAGGCGGCTCACAGTCCAGGGGGAAAGACAAACTATAAGCCATAAAAGCAGGTGATAGAGGGATCGAGGGGTATGCACTGAATGTTTGAGTTCCTTCAAAGTCATGTGTTGAAACCTTAAACCCCAATATGATGGCATTAGGAGGTGGGTCCTGTGGGAGGTCATGAGGTCAAAGGGTAAGGCCCTCATGAGTGGGATGAGTGCCCTTAGAACGAGATAGGAGAGCTTGCTTCCTTTCCGTCTGCTCTCCACCACAGGATGACAGCAAGAGAAGACAGCTGTCTGCACACCAGGCGCCCCGCCGGTGGGCTCCCAGCCCTCAGAACTGTGAGAAATAAGTGTCCCTTTTTTTAAGCCATGCCGTCTGCGGTGACTTGTCACAGTAGCCTGCACAGACTAAGGCACAGAGACATACCCAGAGTTCTGTGGAAGGAGGGACGGTAAACCCAACTTGGGGAGGGACTTAAAGGACGCGGCAGAATTAGCCAGATGAATGGAGGTGCTTGGAAAATACTGGCAAAAATACTTCATGGGAGGCCTCTTCCTTTCGTGAAAATCCCTACGAGGGCATGTTTTTCTTTGTGTTTGTACTAGAAAGACTAGAATCAGGGCCTTGGACTTGGTCATGAAGCTTTAGGCTTCCCGTCAAGGGTGATAGGTTAGGGACAAAACTTCACCAGGAGCTCTCACAAAAACTGTCAGTTCTTCCTTCGGTCGTTAGTAAAAGAGGAAATGGCACAGCTGTGACACTGGCTTGCTGTCGGTGAGCGAGGAGACCACCAGGAGGCCAGGTCCACACTGATCACAGCACACAGCCATACGGAGCGTGCACCATGACCCCCAGCTGGAAAGACGTTTCCAAAGTTTTTGAAGAGTTTGTATCTGGGATATATAAAAAAGATGGAAGGGAGGAGATGTGCAGGATTGGAGGAGGGAGCAGTCAGAAAAATAAAATATATATATATTTTTAAGGTGAGACCGAGGGGGAGGGTTGTTTGAGCACAGGGGTTAAGAATATGGCGGTGGAGTCAGATGGATGAGCATCTTGAGTCCTAGCTCGTCCATTTATGAGCTGAACGGCTCTGAGCATGGTTCTGAATCTCCCCAGAACTGTTTAAATATCTAAAATGGGCAAAGCCACTTACCTCCTATTGCTGTTGCTGGAATTAAATAAGTGTAAACCACCTGGCATAATTCCAGTTATTTATTTAAGTCTTAAAAAATCTAACATTATAGATTATCATCTAGTATTAGAATAGCCTATTTTATATTACACTTTATTAGGATATTTTGGATACCGTTGTTGATGATACGTGCTATTTTTAAAGGATTGGGTGTATTCAAGCGACAGCATCCCTGGACTTACTTGATTTTGACGAACTTCCGACATGGCACGGTGTTCCTCACGCACGTCTCGGTCAGCGGGTCTATGTCTTCCACGATGACAAAGGGGGCCTCCTCCAGGGTGACGATGCTCAGATGGTTGTCGTCTGGCTCACAGTCTGAAAAGGATTTGTACCTCGGCCACACGGCGTGCCTCAGGCTCAGGGTGTGGTTCTCCCACTTTCCCACCTGCATCAGAAAGACAAAGGCAGACCTGTGTTTTCTTGCAGCGCCGACTTCTAGAAGGGCAAGTCCTTCCCCCATATGAGGTCCGAGACAAGAACCCTACCCATCTTGAGGGCTTTTCTGCTACTTACCTCAACATATGCTTCTCTTTATATGCTAAGAAAAATAGGGATAAAGGGAAAGCAAAGTACTGGGTGGACCCCATGCCCTGGCTTCTCCCCTGCTAATTAATATGGCTGTGGTGCCCACACACTGAGATGGGTAGAGCTCCCCAGGTGATCCTAATGTTCTGCCAGAGTTCGGGACCACTGAGGTCTCGAGGGAAGCATGGACTTTTAGAATCAGAGAAGTCTAGGCTGGGATCCCCACCTCTGCCACTTACTAGCTACAGAAACCTGGGCAAGCTCTGAACCACTGTGAATGTCTGTTTTCTCCTCTGTAAACAGCACCACTCCACCTACTTTACAAGGATGTTGTGGCAATTAAATAATACAGTCTGTGAGCAGCAAACAGCACCATGCCCAGCACATAGTAGGGACTCCATACTTTCTAAGTGTAGGAGAGATGCAAGGAGAAGGAGAAATTTTTAAAAGATGCTAAGGGAGGGCGCCTGGGTGGCTCAGTTGTTAAGCATCTGCCTTCAGCTCAGGTCATGATCCCAGGGTCCTGGGATCGAGCCCCCCATTGGACTCCCTGCTCAGCAAGGAGCCTGCTTCTCCCTCTCCCACTCCCCCTGCTTGTGTTCCCTCTCTTGCTGTGTCTCTCCCTGTCAAAAAAATAAATAAAATCTTAAAAAAAAAACCCAAAAGATGCTAAGGGAAAGAGTGTGCAGAGAAGAAGATGACGTGAAAGAGCAAAAAGGCAGGAGGATTGACAGGAGCGTCAACACGAGGAGGACGCGCGGGAGAGGAAATCAGGAGCATCATTTCCACCTCAGATCATGGTTCTATTTAAGTTGCAAATTAAGGTGAACTGTTATTAATCCGGCTCGGAGCAGAGACTTTCAGCGCTTAGCGTGCACCAAGACCTGTCAAAATAGAATCGATCTGTTCCCTCCGAGCAGCAGTCCTCATGTTAGCGAAATCAAATTGAAGGCTGTATGTTTTGAACCTTAATTTTATTTGACAGCTTATTGGCACTATTCATATACACCCTGGGAGAAAGCTGCTCCCGGCATCGCGCTTCTTCCTTCCTCCCGCTCCCCTGTGCAATTGCTTGACACCACAGGTCAGCGCTTATTTGTAATACCAACCTCAAGGAAGCACCTCGTCTGAAAAGCTAAGTGCCGAGTTCAGGCTCGTCTGTGTTGATGTGACCCACTCACCTCCCCTCCCGTAATGTGAGTGTCGCCAGAAATGAATTTCAAGCCCGTAAAGAGAATTCAGACACGCTGGACACCCAAAGGGGTGATGGGGTGGCAGCAGAAAAGGCAGACAGTGCGCTCTCAGACCGTCTTGGAAAACGTTTGCTGTTTATAGTGAAACATTCCATGTGGCCAATTACAGAACTGCCCAGCATCACCGATTCCTTCCTTTTTAAGATAGGAAGGGCCGTAGAAGAGTTTGGTCAAATAAACATGCTCATCTACCAATGTCGTGATGTGTAACACAGGCTGGGGAGAATGCTGAGCCCGTCAAATTGCTCATTCACTCAGTGCGGATTTATTAAACACCCACTATGTGCTGGTACCAGCCCGGGAGCGACGATGGATAAAACTGAATGGTTCCTGCCTTCTTGGAACCATCAGTCGGCTGCGGGACAAAGACTAAACTAATAATAATAAATAAGCAAGTTAGAAAAAAAGAGATAGCCAAGCTTTTCCTTTTGGGACGTTACCTCAGTTCCTTTTCCTTCCACTTCTCTCGGAAAACTCAAACCTTCGAGAGAGGCTGGGTAGTTCAGTTGGTATGAGAATGGCTTTTGGCGTCACGTAGAACTAAGTGCCGACGCCGGCTTCACTCGTTTAGCTGAGTGGCCTCGGGAAAGTGACTTAACCTCTCTGAGTTTTATGTTCTCTCTCTACAAAATGCAGATAGCAACAGGACATGCCCTTAAGGACTGTAGTGAGCTTCCGATGAGGCAAAATGTTTAGGAAGCATTGAGCACAGAACTTAGCGTGTAACATACATGGTAGCTGCCATTATTTTATTATTGTTGTAATAATAATTCCCTAGTAATATAGAACTCTGCACCTGTCCACCACAGCTCTTTGATGCTCTCATTATAACAGTGTCATTTTTGAGCACTCCTGTGTCATCAGGAAATGTATATATCACCAATGACTTTGATGCACACAAATCCCAAGGGTAAGGATTAGTCTTCCAACTTTGCAGTTCAGAGAATGGAAGCACAGAGACATATAAACTGTCCAAATGCAGCTGGGAAGCCATGGAACCAGAGCCATACCACAGGGCTGTGTGAACCCAAAGGTGCTTCTATTAAGTCATCCAGATTTTGCAACCGTTATAGCTCAAAGACTCTTCCACCCCTGGAGAGACAGCTCCCGGGAAGCCCCCGGAAACATAAATTAAGGCAAAGACCATTTAGCCAGCACTATCTTTGGTGATGTCATTGGCCACATCACTGTACCCTACACCGTGAAGTCAGGCGAAGGTTCCCGTCCAAGACTGACTCCCAGGAGAGAGGCAGCAAAGGTGTATGTGTTCCTGGAGTGTAGTAACTCCCCAAGTCTCTCCTAAGTTATGCTCTCCCTTCCCATGTCTAAGTAAGCACCCAGTGGGTCGGCCGAGGAGGGTGGAAGCAAGTGGTGGGTGGAAAAACAGAGCCAAATCCCCAAGCCCCCAAATCCCCGCTCCAGGATTCTATATACCACATGGGGAAAAGAGACTTTCCCCTCCTCTGTGCATTTTCACAAGGGGCTCTAACTGAGTCAGTCCAGCGCTTGTAGACAGAATTAAGAGAGATTCATTCGCTTCCTAAGTATTTATGGAGTGGCCACTAGGTGTCAAGCATGGGATTAGGCACCGAGGAGGCTGGAGAACATGCAATGAACTTTTTCCCTGCATGGAATTTTTATGCTAATAGGGAAGACAGATATGAGTCCAAAAGCCACACAAAAATACATCATACAAACTGGGTGGAAGAAAGAAAACAATGGGTCTAAGAGAGCAGACAGGGGAAAGAAATCACAGAGGGCTTCCCTGAGGAGGTGGCATTTGAGCGGGGATGGGAAATCCCAAGTTGAGTGGGTGAGGGGCTGGGGGAGTGAAGGGAAGGGAAAGCACCCCATGTAGGCAGGGGTTGGATGATGCAAAGCTTTGCAGGTCCTCGTAAGGAGCTGAGATTTACCCTACGAGTTCATCCAGTCTGTTGGCCAGGAGGGAAAGGCTGGATGGAAGTGACCAGGGATATATGTCCATATGTAACCTGCCTGAAGGAGGAAGCTCTGTGCTCTCTCAGTGCATCTTTGTCTTCTCTTTCATGATGAAAAATTTTAAACTCCTACAAAAGTGAAACAGTATAATGAATCTCCATGTTCCCATTATCTAGCTGCAGTAATTACTAACTCATGGCCAATCTTGTTTCGTTTATATTGCCACCCACTTCTGTATCACAGTGAAGGAACTCCCAGACATGGTAACATTTCATTCATAAATCCTTAATTCGATTTAAATATCTAATCTCTATTTGCTTAATAACATTATACCTCCACGAGCTATGTGTTTCGCTGATTAGATTAGGATTCCCCCGTCTAGGAGGGATTTTATGCAGACACCGATTGGTTTTGAGGTCCGCAGCTTCTAACTCAGGGCCTGGCACAAGGAGGGACTTAATGGACAGTTATTGATGGAATGAAGGAACACGCGACCTGAATTTTTAAAAATGTCCATGAGTCAGAACATACTAGTAGACTGATCGATGTGTCCATATTGGCCTCAGCTATGGGATCTTGTGCCCTAAGCACAAAACTGAAGTACAAAAACCTCTGTTCTCTCCCTCACTCATGCTTCACTTCGAATTCGGCCCCCCAGACACAGAGCCATTGAGAGTGACTATATTACATGTTCCAGACGGAGCCAAGACCATCATGTCAATGCCAATTTAAAAGGGGCTGTGATCGCTCTGAGGGGTTCAAGAGAATGGCAAGCTTCAATGGAATAAACCATGAATTGAGAAGAAACTTCAGTCACACCATCTCTGCTTACCTCGGTGTCCCCAGGCACTAAATGGGCACAGAATATGAATGCTCCATGTGCCTGTCTCTAAAGGTCGTGTCCAAGACAGAAGAACCACGTGCCCTCTGAGGACCGTAGCGATCAATCTCTCTCCCTGCTTCTATTTTGCGCTGATGGTGACTGTCCTGCTATTCTCTAAACTGGACCTTCTTCTGGCTCCCGATCCCCTCCAGAATCATGCACTTGCCACGGGGCAGAGTCTGTAACTTTAGATCAGCAGGTCCCGCCTGCCCCAGAGAAGTTAGTGCATTCCCAGGCTGCACCACATTTCCTCCTGGGGTAAGTTTTCAAGGCATCAGAGCAAGTGAAGTGATAACGGTCTTGGTTGAACACGTAGTCCTATTTCTGGTGCTCATAGGGAAAATGGAATTCCGGGAGGCCTTGCTAAACTTCCAGTTAGATCTCCACGTGACCGGGACTGGAAGGTGCACTTGAGCGTGTGTGTTGGATATGGGCACATATCGATCCATCGACTTTCCCGGATCAGCCTCAGCCCTACAGGACCCCTCTCTTCTCTCCCGCACATGGAACAGAGGGAAAGGGCTCAGAATCATTAATACCATGAGCTTCGGAGTCAGACAGGTTCAAATCCCACCACTGCCCTTAGCTGTATGACCTTGGGCAAGTCACATAACCTTTCTGAACATCAGTTTCCCCAACCATCAAATCAAAGTATTTCAATTTCGTTATGTCGTTGTGAGAGTTATAAGCAAGACAAGGATGGCAAACATCCCTGAATGGAATACCCAGTTCCGGGCGCACAGCAAGTTCTCCATATGGGGCACTATTATCACTAATTCAACATCTATTAAGCCTCTCTTTGGGAAAACGGTGAGCCTCCGCAGCAGAAGCACCAGCTGAGTTCCCATGACAACTTACCTTTGACCTTCAATCTCCTTGGGTCTCAGTCTCCTCATCCGTAACAGATATGGGGGTGGTGGTGAGGGTAGACCAGATGATCTCTAAGGTCTTTGCGACCCAAGGTTCTATACGATGTGCAACAAAAGTTGCCCCCCCCCCCCAGCTCACTCCTTATCGGGATCAGGGCAATGGATAGATCATTAGAAAGGGCTCAACAAAGGCAGCACAGTTCACAACTTGATGCTTAATTCAGGAGAGTGGCCATGTGCCAGCAGAGGCCAGGGAAATGACATGCCTCACTCTGAATAAGACAGGATGGTTCTGAGAACCAAGCTGGAAGACCAAGAAGAAAGAATGAGGTCACCAGAGCTGTCTTGGTTGGGAGCTCTCTGCTGCACAGAAGCCAGTGGTGCTCAGATCTGAAGCTTCCCTCCAAGCTGACTCTTGCTCATTCTGTACACAGGGGCATGGGTTCAAATCCTGACTTGGCCAAGCCCTAGCTGGGGTAACTCAGACAATGATGATAAAGTCAATCGTGAACATTTACCAGGCGCTTTACTATATGTTTCCAGCACTGAGACTTTATCATGAATTATCCGACTCGATTCTCAAAACAACTCCAGGAGGTGGGGAACAATGACTATCCTTATTGCTTGGTGGTAAACTGAGGCCCAAAAAGATGAGGTGTCTTGTTCAGGTCATAGTATAAAGGTCAAAGCAGGAATTTAAATCTGGCCAGTAAAAACTCAGACCACTGCTTAATCTCTATCTTCCTCTATTAAATTTGGTTTCTTCATATTTTAAAGGTAAATAATAGTGTCCACCTTACAGACTTAAAAATAAGTCTTTCTGGGTGCGCCTGGGTGGTGCAGTCGGTTGAATGTCCAACTCTTGATTTTGGCTCAGGTCGTGATCTCAGGGTCGTGAGATTGAGCCTCACATTGGGCTCTGCACTCAGTGCAGAGTCTGCTTGGGATTCTCTCTCCCTCTCCCTCTGCCTCTCTCACTCATGCTCTCTCTAAAATAAATAAAATTAAATTAAAATAAGGAAAGAAAGAAAGAACGAAAGAAAGAAGGAAAGAAAATAAGTCTTTCTGCTTCCACTATTCTGAGAGCTTTAAATATTAATTCGTGTAATGCTAAAAATAGACTGATGAATAAGATATTATACTATTATTACCCCATTTCACAGATGAGGGGACTGAGGTGTGGGGTTTAAGCAGTTTGTTCAGTTCCCATGGCTTGAGAGTGGGAGAATCAGGATCTGAACCCAGGACTTGTTTTTAAGTCAGTGAGGAAATGCAACTAGAAGTTTTTGCTGAGGCAAAAAAAAAAGGAGAAAACTTTGATAATGCAGAAATCTGACAAACACCACCTCAGCCAGATGATTAAGGTCAGTACCAACAGGGACAGGTCCTTTTGTTAGTATGTCCCCTTGATACAATATGATGACACTCCCAAAACACATAACCTCGGTCTAATCGTAAGAAAAATATCAGAAATATCCCAATTTAGGGGTATCCTAGAAAAGAGCTGACCGAAACTCCTCAATACTGGGAAGGTCATCAGAATATAAGGAAAAGCCGGGAAATTGTCACAGCCAAGAGGACCCTAAGGAGACCCTGTGATTAAATGTAGTGGGGTGTCCTGGATGAGATAGTAGGATGGCACAGGAAAAAGACATTAGATAAAAGCCAGGGAGATCTGAATAAAGCACGGGCATTAATTAACAACCACGTATCAATACCCGTTCCTGGAATGGGACAAACGCCGTGTTAATGTCAGGCGTTAGTAATCAGAGAAGCTGGGCATGAGGTGTATGAGAACTCGCTGTACTGCCTTCACAACCTCTCTGTAAATTTAAAGCTATTCTATTTCTTTTTTAATTTTTTAAAAAAGATTTTATTTATTTGTCAGAGAGAGAGAGAGAGAGCACATGCAAGGAGCCCAACATGGGTCTTGATCCCAGGACCCTGGGATCATGACCTGAGCCGAAGGCAGATGCTTCACCAACTGAGCCACCCAGGCACCCCTCGTTAAAACTATTCTAAAAGACAAAGGTTATTTTTTTTTTTTTTCTGAATTCAAAAGAGGGAATTTTTTTAAAAAGCAGATATACTCTGAGAGAGACAGAGTAGCAGAGTTGCCAAAACTGTGAACTCTGGAGCCAGGTGTCCTGGCTTCAGATCCCAGCTGTGCCACTTGGACAGAGAGCTGAGCCCTGAACCACACGGGTTTGAACTGCGTGGGTCCAGTTATACGTGGTTATTCTTCAATCAAGACAGTGCGGTATCATAAATGTATTTTCTCTTCCTTGTGATTTTCCTCATCACATTTTCTTTTCCCTAGCTTACTTTATTGGAAGAATACAGCACGTAATACATAGGGCATACACAATACGTGTTAATCAGCTGTTTATGTCCTCAGTAAGGGTTTCAGTCAACAGGAGGCCATTAGTAGTTAAGTTTTCGGGGAACTGAAAGTTATACATGGATTTTCAACTGCGTGGGGTAGGGGGTGGGTGCCCTTAACCCCCCTGTTCGAGGGTTGTATTGCTTTGCTGTCTTTCTGCTTCAATGGCATCATTGAAAAAATGACATGATGACAGTAGTATAATTCCTAGTTTTGCTGAGAGGACTAAATCAGTTATTCTAGGGAAAATGCAAGGAGGAATGCCCAACACAGGGGAAGGTACTATATGTTGTTTTGTTGTGGTTTACATCAATGAAAAAAAAACTTTTAAAGGTGAGTTCATATTGGGGCACCTGGGTGGCGCACTCAGTTGAGCGGCTCAGGTCATGATCTCAGGGTCACGAAATGGAGCCCCACATCATCGGGCTCTGCACTCAGCGGGGAGTCTGCCTCTCTTTCTCTTTCTCCCTCTGCCCCTCCTCCCCATGCTCTCTCTCTCAAATAAACAAATCTTTAAAAAAATAAATAAAGGGGAGTTCATATCATTTCATGTTTTAACTCCATAAAAAGATTTCTTCTTTCTTTTTTTCATAAAAACATTTCGTGATACTAACCTGAGTTAGCTTTTTTTTTTCCCCCTCATTGGTGATTCTGGCCACAAGTCACCATCTCCACATTTCCCCCTAGGGTTCAATAACAGCCTTCTGCTGTTTGCGTGCCCATCGTCAGTTTTCCATGTTTTTGGTGACAGCATGTTGGTTTTCCTTTGTAGAGATCCCTGACTCCAACTTCAAGAATAGGCACATGGCCCTTACTTGGCACATTGGTGCATTTGGCTCCTGAGCCACAGTGATTGGCTCAGGAATGTGCATGTGACCTAGACTGAGCCAGTGGGAGTTTTCTCTGGGACTTTGGGATGATTGGCATAGGATGGTCATGACAGAAGAACCTATCAGAGAAAGGCTGCAGAGCTAAGCAACAGGAAACAGCAATAACATCTGAACGGCACTGCTTGAGCTTTTACAATCAAAGTTGACATTCACTGGGCTCTTGGTATGTATTAGGCACTATTCTTAGCACCATTTTAATTCTTATAAATACTCCATACACAATGAATAGGTGCAGGCAGATGATTTTTATCTCTACCATGAATTTTTTTTTTAATTAAAAACAGTCCCAAACTCATCCAAATGGGCTGTGTGGGAGGAGGAAAAAAATCTTTACCTTCAAAACAAACTGAATTTTGGTGATAAACCTTGGAGTGTTTTCAGCAAAAATAGTGAGGTTTTGAGGACAAAGAAAAATAATTGACCTCTGATGGAGAAAAGCGATTCTGTTAAAAGAACTAAAAAAGGGGAAATTAACTTTGTAATGATTTTTTTATCCGTTTTTATTAATAAAATTTAAATACAGTGCCTTTAGAAAGCTAATTGCTCTTCAGCTCTTGGAAAATGTTTTGTGAAAGGGCAGTGATTAGTTATCAAAATGTTCAGTCACTATTTTCTCAGAGCAGAGATAATTTTCATCTCCAGAAACTGTCTGTTACAAGTTAATGTTCACCCCTTCATGTCTGGGTAAATGCAGAGAAATGGCACAGAGGTCACAGTCAGCTGGGAAAAGGTTAATAGATGTTTGTGGTGCGCCTTTCACAGAGATGTGTTTGATTTTATTAGATCTGTTCACGACATGCTTACAAGAGACGATTAAAATCTCTTCATAACTGGTCTCCTAAGCCACCCCTAAAAAACATATCAAAACGCCAAAATCATACATCAACCCCTACTCAAATCCTTACAGAATCATGCAGACTCTCCTTAACATGCACGGAACCTACACTAACCAGTCGATCTCACCATATTCTCTGCTCTCTGCTTTCTGGCACTTTTCCTCTCTCTCAGACACCCTATGCACACTCTCACCCATGTACACATCCAAACACACACACTCTCACACCTACACAGACTCATCTATGTATATACGTACAGATATTTATCATTATACCTAAGCATCTATACATAAACCCAAAGACAAACCCACACCTGTACATACACTCATACCTACCCAAACTCACAATACAGACATATATACACTCACACCCACCAACACATGCACAACTACACATCTATGCAGACCCTGCACACACATACTCACACCTCTACACACCCACCATACTAAGCCACAATAACGCATACACTTTTCAGTTCTCACCAAACACACCCTGCTTGACACCCACTTCCCTGCCTTCACCTGCACTGTTCCTTCTACCCCAAACGCCCCCCCCCGCCTTGGCACCTCCACAAACTGAAATCCTACCCGTGCTTCCCAGATCCAGCTCAAATACCACAGAGCCCAACTCTCCAGCTGGAATGCATTTCTGAATTTTCTGTGCCTCCAGAACATTCTCTCCTGCCCTTGACTTCTCAAGGGGAGGCGTTTGGGGTAGAAGGACAGTGCAGGCGAAGGCAGGGAAGTGGGCTCAACCCATGCATCTAGTGCTTTACTGTTGCAGGCCCTGCAGGAGGTGTGGAGACTGCAATCATGAACAGTGCAGGCCTGGCCCTTATCCTCAGAGTTTCCACTCTGGTTGGAGAAGAGAAGTCAAAGCTCAATAGCAGTAAAGAGAGATAATGGCCATGCTGGGAGATAACAGGATGCTGCCAAAGAAAGAGATTCCTGCTCTGGAAGGGGACCAAAAGATGCTTCCAACAGGTAGTGACTTCCGACTCTGAGCCAGACCGGTGGAGCTGGAGTTTGGCTTGCTAAGGGGTTCCATCTTTATTCTTAGGGCAACTGAAGTGGGTGGAGGGGCAAGGGCAGGGATTATTGAATCCTTTTCATCAGGGGAGGGACAAAATCAACCTGATGTATTAGAATACTTCTTCCCGAGGCAGTGCAGAGAAAGGGTTTGTGGCTAGAAGATTTTGAAGGCAGAGTGATGGGCTGGGAGGCGGCTGCATTCATCTGCATGAGTGGGACACGGGACCACATTGGTGAGACCAGCATGAACTTGAGATCTCCAAGTGGTACCATCAAGAGAACTTAGAGACAGACTATAGGACTGTATGGGCATGGGGACCGAAGACCTGTTTGTCTTGAGCGAAAGTTCTGTTGAAGAGCTGGCCTGGCCTGGCTTCCACAACCATGTGACCCCCATGGGCTGCAGCATATAGCACTCACCCACTGCTCAGCTCCATAAATATTTGCTGAATTGAACCTGGTTCAGACTGATGCACACTCTCCATTTTTACTTAGAATTCCAAGTTGAAAGAGGAGAGGAGCCTGTTTACTCAGTTCCTCTCCTTGGAGACAAGACAATAGGGATTGCTAAATTAAAAATCAGAGAGGAAATTTATTAAAACCGACAATGGGAGCAGAGTTCACACTGCCTATGCTCCAGGTTGTCTGGCCCCGCTTAGCTCATTTCATAACCAAGGGGCAAAGAGGTCTTAAAACAAACACTTGGCATGTGTGAAACATCGGAATGCATTTCACTCCAGATAATAAGCAGTGATTTACTCCCAAGCTGGAGAAAATATGTGTAATTAACTCTTCAGGAAGATGAATTTGGGGAGAAAAACAAAACAAACAGGAGGCCAATTTCTCTCTACCTGAAATATAAAGCCTTTCAAAGGACATGAGATAACTGGCCGTGAAGGGAATTTAAACTGATTTAATATCCATATTTAGCATAAACAGCATCATCGATTAGCATCACTTCTTGCCTCTGCATGCAAATCTAATGCAGCTTTACACGTGAGTCATTTTGGGTCTTGGGGTTGCTGCTTGAAACCAAAAGCAGAGCTGAACTTGATTGATCTGGAAATCACAACAAGGATGCTGGAGTCACGACTGTGGCCTGAAAGGAAGTTGAAATGTGCTCTACCTGGAGTGCTTTGCAGTGGAGACCAGTGATTTCCGTTTTAAACCAAGACCCCATCTAAAGTTTGTCCAAGATGGCTAGAGTCTGCTGAAACCAGAGGCCACACTGGAACCAGCTTTTTCCTGTGTGGTGTATGCAAACAAGCTTCTACAGAGATACTGCTGAAGGGTGGTGTGCATCAAACCCACCCCGTCTTCGAGGCCACGGGGCCTCCGATGGCCACTGGCAGAGTGAAACCAAGGCTGCTTTTCAACAACGAGGTACAGTATCGGCTTCTTTTGAATGCCTGGTCTTAAATGCAATTATCCAAGCTGGTGGGATCGTGAAACTTTGGTGTAAGAACCTCTCCTTGGGGGGCTGATCAAAAATGCAGATTCCTAGACTTTTGGAGTGTCTGCATCAGTAGGTCTGGGATGAGGACTGGGAATTTGACTTTTCAACCAGGATCCTCGGTCATTCTGCTCTAGGTGGTCTGAGGAACATATTTCGGGAAGCACCGAATGGATCATACCTCTGGCCACCAGCAGGATTAAATATGGCGTAAATAAAAGATGGAAATCTTTCTTCTAGGGTTGCTTATGTAACCAGTGGCAATTGCCAGCAGATCTAAAATAAGTTTAATCAGATATTAGGGCCTTAATTAAATTCCTCTCAGTTGAAATTTCAGAATTGCCTGATTGTTACACAGCTCACATTGGAGCAGTTGCTTTTTTTTTTTTTTATCTCCCATAATAACTGCTCTCAGGATAATCTAATATCTTTATGGATAGCAGTGTCAACGGTCTTGGAATCCAGCACTGATCTGGTAATTCATGGAGATGAGTTTTGATCGCTGCTATTTCCACAAACAACCTGCATATCTGCTTCCATTCTCCTCTTGAGCTTCAGCCAATGGGAGAAGAGCTCAATGCTTGTTCAACCTCGAATTTAAAAGTGAAAGTCTCTGGAACAATGAGCCACCATTTCCTTCAGAAGTTCACTTCTAATCCCCAGTCCTCTAGAGTCCTTGTGCTGCCAGGTCCCAAGGGATGGAGAGAAGTTCTATCTCTTTGGTTTACTTTTAATTTTTTGTGTGCTCTTAGAAGTGATGTGTCCTGGTAATTAGCTCAAGAGTTAATAGTGTTTCCTTTGTCTTCTTTGGCTCCACTTTGGAACGATACAACATTAGAAACTTGAAAATTCAGCAAAGCATAAAAAAGAGCTCACTTATAATGATTAACTTTTTGAACATGCTCTTGGGATGGATCCATCAGTCCTCCCTGGGCCGTAGTGACGATTATTAAATAATTAATAACTATAAGAGCCACATTTCTTGAGCCCTGGTGATCACTCCAACCTACCTTTTCTTGTCTCACCCTGACAACTCTGTAAGGAAAAGCCCATCATCAGCCTTGTCTGACCAGCTGAGAAACAGGGAGCTCATGTGACTTGCCCAAGATCCAACAGTGATCGGGGGCATCTGGACTGTGACTTCAGAGCCTGGGACCATTGCCACCGCCTGCCCTGTTCCCAGGGCTGCCATCATCTGTGCTTCAGGATATACTAGGACAAACAGGAGCAGTTTGCTCTGTTGAAGGAATATTCCATGGATCAATCTGAAAGACCCTGCTGCAGAAAGAGTTGTGTCCTGGGGAGCTGGGACACTGAGGCAGGAGGAGGCGAGAGAACAGTCAGAGGTAGTGGTCTCACAGGTCTCTTTCCCGAAGACCTGTTTTACTTCCTCAGTTTACCCATGAGCTGACTGTTCTAAGGACCCTGGATTCCTCCACGGGAAATGCAGAACCGCAGTCAGCCCTTTCAGGCTTGACGTTGAATTCCGCTGCTACCAACACCCGACATCCAAAAGGCAATTAGAATAATAGATCAGGGGGAAAAAAAATCAACCACTCAAATGTGAACTGAGTGACAATTAGGTAATTTGGGGATTTCAACCAAGAGGAATGTAATTAAGGCTCTAACAGCTGATTAGACTTTTTCTTCACCTCTGTGGTAATCTCCAAGCGTTACATAAGGGGCCATAGAAGGGAGGATTCCATCTTCCCTTTGTATCATGGTGTACTTGAGACGCTGACGGTCAAGGCCGTGCATCTCTGTCTACCTTGCGGCATGTGTTGTTATCAAAACTGGAACGTAACTTGGTTGAAATCCTTATAGGACTGCTGCCTTGGAGAAGAAAACCAGAGTGGATACAGGTCTGCAAAAGCAGCTTAGGAAGAGATGTGAATGGGGCAGGGGACAATCACAGAATGTGGGCGGTGGTGGGGGGAGGGGGGTGGTGGCGGCAAGCACATAACACTGAATGAGAACCTGACCTCAGGTCAGTCCTCTATAACAATAATAGGGATAATCACTATCATTTTTAACACCTTCACAAAGACAATTTAGAAATAGGCTCACAGTTTCCCTTTTGACCTTCCAATGTACTTTTTCTGGGTAAATTTCAGAGATCAGTGTGGTTTCTACTCATGAGATAAATGAAATGCCATTTGTGATGTGGCCGAGTAAAGAGCTCTTTCTTGAGTATTTACCTGAAGGATATTTAGCAGCTCTCGCTCCCTTGGAAGAACTGCCAATAAACGTTAGGATGTAGTCAAGAGAGGCATGCTCCAATCTGGGCTGATACCTGGAAGGACAGTTCGTTCCTTGGTTGGGATTATCAAGACATTCTTCATTCTCACCAGCCTGAAAATTACGACAAGGCTGGGCATGAATACAGATGGGATGCCTCCTTTTACTCTTGGGCAACCTTTTTTTTTTTTTTTATAATGGAAACTTTGTAAAGTGGCAAACATTTTGGGCTCAGTGTATAACCGTTTATAAAAGGAGATAAGTTCCAGGTAATTAAATCGCAGACCAAGGAAGCAAGAGACTTCAATGCATCAAACCTGACTTGAGGGGTGGAACAGGCCAAAAGCTGATGGATTTCCTCACTCAGCATTATGTAAAAAAGCCAGTTCCATTTGGATCTTGGCCCTGAATGAAGTTAACCTGACAGTGTCTGCAGAGTTTTAAAACAAGGTTAAAAGACCCGAAGGTATCGATTAAGCTGCGAAGCATTTCATCCCCTCACCCATGAAGTTCCTGGGTTGTCCAAGTGGGGTGCTCGGAACTTGGTGTCACGTCTCTGATGGGCATTTGTTCTTCCGTATCTGGGGCAAACTAATAAATCTAAATCTTTGAGCTGGACGGTTTCCTCCTTCCAGATGAAAAGGGCAAGCCACAGGTTGGTGCTGGAGGCCCTGCTAGTTATTAGGAGGATGCTAACCAAAGCCCCTGTGTGTGGGTGAGCTCCATCCCTCTGATGAAATGCACTGATCACAGTTCCAATTCTCCTCAGGTAAGACAGCATTTTGACAATCATTTTTCTTTGCTCAGCTGAGACCCCAAACTACTTTGCTCCAGGCTTGTCTGAGCCCTCAGGTATTCTGGTGAGAGGATCCTTTGAAATACTAAAGCCAACAGAAGATTTAATGGTGAGGAAACAGTAATAAGCTTATCTAGAGCTTTGCCCACTATTAAAAACATGATTAGGAGGAGGCAGTGGGGGAGAGGAGGATCCCCTTAGGATGGGCTAGATGAGACTCGCTATTTCAGAACACTGAGCCTAAGTAACCCTCCACTGTCAATCCAATTTCACCCAAACTGATTATCCTCATCTTGGACACTCATGAACAATTCCAGAGTGCTGTCATTACTGGGACGAAACTCAGATCTTAGTGACCAACCAGGCAGCTACTTGGCATTTCCTGTTGAATTATACTGGCAAACTCATAGTTTAAAAGACTCTTGGGGTCAGAAGACCCAAGTTCAAGTTCAACTACGGTGCTTATGAGCTGTGTCACCTCAGTTAAATCAAAGCTTTTCAGATCTCCACAAATTGTTTCCAATGACTCTGAGCATTAACAACCGATAGGCAAAGCTAGCCTCTAGGCTTTCAGCCACGCAGGGTTGGATTACATGGATTCATGGGTGAATTCATTCACCAAATGTTTACAGAGTGCCTACTATGTGCCATAAATGGTTCTAACACTGGTGATACGGCAGCAAGTAGATTCAAAGCTGGGGGTCAGCAAACTGCAGCCCAAGGTACTTGTATAGCCCATGACCTAAGAATGGATTTTACATTTTTAAGTGGTTGAAAAAAAACCCAAAAGAATCATATGCTGTCACACGTGAAAATTGTATGAGATCTGAATTGTGTCCATAAATGAAGTTTGATTGGAACACAGCCATGCTCATTTCCTTATATGCTGTTTAAGGTCATTTTCACACTACGACAGCAGAACTGAGCACTTGCCAACTAGGCAAGTGGCCCACAAAGCCTACAATATTTACTAGCTGCCCTTTACAGAAAATGTTTGCCAACCCTTGATCTAAGTTCCTGTCTCTAAGGGACCCACTCACTCACCAGAAAAATGAAATAAAAGGCCCAACAGAATTAGTTATAAAATAAAATAGAGAATGACAAGTGCCAGAGGTGGAAAGGTGAAATAAATTGGTAGGGGGCAGGCCTCAGGAGTGGGGGAGCAGGTCTGGTGGGAAGGTGAGAAATTACAGATGGAGGGGCAACTGGGAAGGGGGTGGGTTGCAGAGGAGGCACAGAGGTGGGAAAACCAGAATGGAGAGAAGTAACTTCTAGGATGATTGAATTGCATGGACAAAAGCATCACAGTTGAGCCAACGGACATGTTTGTTGAAGGAAGTTCAACAAATTGGATGAAAGGAAGTTGCCTGAATTGAATAAAAGACACAGGATATACAAAGGCAATGAGAGAGAAAGAGGGATAAAGGGATACATCAGGACAGGATTACAAAAGCCCCTGGATGTTGGGCTCAAATGCATACACGTTGGAATTTGGTTGCATATGAGTTCAAACCTGCAACTGGCCTTAGGGTCCCTGGATGATTTACTCAACACCCAGGGATAATATGGTGACTCGATCCATGTATGGCTGGTTTAGCATCTCCTACATCTTTTGGAACTGTCCTATTTTTAAATAATTGCATCATTTCCTTCATACATACTTTCATACTTGGCAGACTACATGGATACAATTAGAGGTCAGTTTTTTACCTTCTCTCCACTGTCCTCTTCCAGTCCACTTTAGCCATCCTTCCTCATGGGGGGAAATTCACTTAGAATTGCTTGATTTCAATGATGTTAAATTTAGATAATGCACAGTGCTCTCACTTGCGACTGTCATATCTCTTCCCCCACATCCCTCTGGCTATCAGTCCCTAGGACACTCTATTTTTCCCCAATTGGTCTACTCACTCATGACTTCACTTCCGCCCTATTACAACCTAGACCTCTTTGTCCATCACATCCCTCAATGTTTGCCATACTCATAATTATCCCACCCCCACTCTGTCCTCCTGTCACACGCTCCTGGCATCACCCCCAGGTCATCAATCCAACCACCGCCTCACCTGTAAACCAGCGAGTTGAGGCGGAGATCATCACTTAACGACAATATCAATATCATTTCAAATGTAAGGACTCCCTCTCTGGCCCCAAATCCTGTTCTCTTTTCCTATCCCATTCCCTAGAAACTATTTCAAACCTTCACACCTGCCCACGAGACTGCAGATCTGCCAGCTCCATCCTCACTCCCAGATGATGTCTCTGTCTCTTATTTCATAAAGTCTTATGGACAACCCACATAGCCCACAGACTTACCTGCCTCTGGACACATGTCGTCTTTCTTCTCTTCAGTAATGAAAGAGGCCTGTCTCCTCTAGCCTAACACCATCATCTGTGCTCTGGACACAGTCCTCTTATGCACGCAAGACCACCAGTGGCTTTCTCACCATCAACTCCAGCAGATGCCTCACATGTGACATTGAGAGCCCCACCCATTTTCCGTGAGTCTCCTTGCCTGGAACTGTCATAATCCTACCCTTTCCAAGCTATTTCCCAACTTTTTGACTTCTCCGGCTCTGCCGAAATACAAGCTCCCCTTTTTCTCTGCACATTTCACACATCCTGCCCCTCCCTCCTGGCCTCAGACCTCCATGCTCAGGCTTCTCCTACTGCCTACTCTTTAAGTATCATCTCTATGTTGACCACCCTCAGATCTGTCTTCCCCCAGTGACTCTCAGCTGCCTCCAGGAAACCTTAAACTCAATAGATTTAGAGAAGAACTCACCATCTTACCCTCAGTTTAAAAAAAAAAAAAAATGATTTCTCTCCCCGAAGCCAAATATGAGTTCTGGAACTCCCACCCCTGCAAACAGTCCTTAATTCATCTGTCTCCCTGCACCCCCACATATATTAAATCATCAATCCTTGATAGTTTTAATGTTTGAGTATTTTTCCTTGTCCACTTCTTTCCTAACTCAAGATCACCACTCCATCCTGGCCTTCACCATTTCTTGGTTTCTGCCACAGCCTCCAGACCGGTCTCCCTGCCCCAGAGAGGGCCTCTCTGCCTATCTCCCACACAGCAGCCCAAGCCAGCACTCTAAATATTTCTGCATATGTGATTGGTCCACTCTTTCCCTTAAGAGCCTTTTGGTCCACTCTTTCCCTTAAGAGCCTTTTGATGGCTTCTCACTATACCTAGAATCAAGCGGAAATGCCTGACCACAGTCTAAACAAAACCTGGCCCGTTCCCAGGTCTCTGTCGTTGGCTGCATTCACGCCAACCTCATTTCTGACAACCAAATCCCCATTGCACCCCTGCCCCCCACACGTTGACCCTCGAATCCCATAAAATTAATCATAGCCTTCTAAGTACATCTAGCTCCTCCCTTGGTAACTAATAATCAACACTTGCTACTCACCCAGCAAAGAAAACCCTTTCCCACTCTCTGCCTTAGTGTCCTTATACCCAGCCCAGAGCCTCTTACGGAGTAGACACATAAGTGTTTATTATGTAAGCAATGGAATAAATAAATGTATCAGCATGACCACCATAACCATGATCTTCCTGTAATCAGTTACCAACTTCCTTTGGTCTCTTCTGGTAAAATGTACTGAGAATAATGTGGATTCTAGAGTTGGCTGAACCTGAACACCAGCTCTTCTGCTTACTAGCTATGTGACCTTGGATAAGCTACTTCCTGGGCCTTAGCTTCCTCCTCTGTAAAGTGGGCACAATATGAGTAACCATTTCCTATGATTATTGTGAGAATTAAAAAAAAAAATGCCTACAAAGCCTTTATTATCCCATTTGTCACACAGTCATAGCTTGACCAGTATCAGGTGTTTTATTATATACAGGGCTCTGGTGAGGATTACATTAATTCATTTATACGAACCTCCCAGCCTGGCCCGTCACAGGTACTTAGTCAAGGTTAGTGCCATCCCATCTACTACTACGGTGCACAGTCTTCCTGAGGCTGAAGTTAACCCCTGTATGAAACTCCAGAAAAGGGAAGAGCAAGGCACTAATTTTATCAGAACTCTTATTTACCGAGATGACATTTAGGAAATGCATTTGCTCTTTTCCCCCTAAGGGGAAACAGATATGCTCTTCCCTTACTGCTCTCTATTTTAGATGGAACTGATAAGGCCCTATTAATATAATTCTGTGCACAAAGAAGGTCCTGCCAAGAGCAGCCTGGTGTTATTTTAGCTCTATCCATAAATCCAAAGGCCTGACAATTATTTTTAATTCCACTTGCTAGTGTGAGGTTCTGCACAATTAATCCATACCATTAACTGCATAACTATAAATATAACCCAAGCTTTCTTGGATCCTTATGCCAAAAAGCACAACCTTATGAATACACTTGTTAGTGTTCCACTGGCTAAGAAGCTGTATGGGGGGGGCGGTAAAAAAAGAAAAAAAAACAGAAAAAGGAAATTTCAGATAATAGACACACTTGGGAAAGCATCCTGGCTGGAGTGCTGTGTGTCATTACAAGAATCATAATATAAAATCCCAAGCTTTCATAGCCTTTTATGGGCTACCAGTTGCTGTTTATGATCTCATTTTGTTTGAGTCTTATGGTGGTTGGTCACATAAAGGGAAGGAGATAGTTTTACAATTTTTTCAGAGTGGTAAACTAATGTTCATTCAAGGAACGTGGACCAGAAAGTTCAGCATATATGTGAAAGGACTGGAGGCAATTTTCTGGTCACTGGCCCCAGGACCTGTGTGATTGTACATTTTGATATTCATCTCCTTGTGTGGGATGCAAAGAGAAAACAAGGGGACAGTGATACTTAAGTATGTTCATCTTCAAAGTCTGAGCCCAGCTCCTCTGAGGAAAGAGAATGCTAGCAATAGGCTTCTAGAAATCCACTCAAAATGCAGGGAAAAAAATGTCCTATAATTGCCATTTAAAAAATCTGTATTGCACTTTGCATAATAGTTCCCATTTATTAAACTCTTTTTACTGTATAGCAGGCCCTATGCTAGATGCTTGACATACATTATTTATAATCCCCACAAGTTATGAAGTGCCTGGGTGACCATGTTCCAATCAATTACTCTTGTAATCCTCAACATTCCCATCTATAAAATAAAAATAATTATAATGCTTACCATTTAGGGTCCCGAAGAACATAAAATGTGATAATGTATGTAATATGTTTGGCTCAGAGCCTATGTCATGGTCAATGCTCAGACATTGCTGGGCTTTTTGTTTTCACTGTTTGGAACTAAACTCCATACTTTTCCCACTTGAATCCCCTGCCTTTCATGAAACCAGATGATGCCACAGGCGTTGTAGAATTTGAGAAAAACAACAGAACTTAGTGGTCAGAGCATGGGTTTTAGAATAAGATAAATGGAGGTTCAAATCCAGTTCAGATTCTTGGAAATTAACTTGTCCTCTATATTCTTTACTCTTCTCGTTTATGAGATGGGGATAATAATAATAGTACCAATTTCATAGAGTTTATGTGTGAATTAAAAGAACCTAAAAGCTCTTTCTGGTCACAGGAAGCATTTAATAAATGGTAGCATTAATATCCTCACAGGAAGCCCTTGGGGTGGATGATATCATTAGCTCTGTTTGACTGATGGAGACACTGATAATCTGAGAAATACAAAGAATGACTTTTCAAGGTTGGTTTGGGTCTCAGAACTAAGTGTTACCCACGGCCAAACTCAATTCTATAGAGCTGATCAACGTGTCTCTCCTAAATGTCTCAGCTGCTAACCAGTGCCATCCTCCAAGAAGCAGGAATGATAGCCTCTGCCCATTTCTGTTGACCATGGTGCTGACCTCTCTTTGTCTGCATGGACCCCTCCCCTATCTTTTGACAATGATTTGGGATTTGGGGCTCTGGATTAAACACGTCTTTGTCTCCAATTTCTGTCCTGATTGATTTATAGTATAACTTGATGAGTGTTCCATATTTTTTGAAGGCTCATCCATTTTCAAAGAGACGACAATTCCTGAATGCAAAATCTAGGGTGTCATTTTGGTAATGAAATTCAAATCTTGCTGTGATGATTCAAGTTACCAACTCAAATGCTATTTGGGGAGAGAGATGTGCTCAGTCCTTTCTGAGAAGTATTGAACAAGTCTCTTATTTTGTCTGAATCTCTGTGTCCTCACCTGTTAAAAGGAGGCAAATGTTCCTGCTCTCCTTACAAAAATGGTGCTTGTCGGGAGTTGATGTCCAAATCTGCTACTTGCCCTCCTTTTCTACCTCATATCTGCCTGTCCTATTTTCTTCAAACACACTTTACTCATGGAAAGAAAAAAAAATACACCATCAGCTATAATTGCTGGCACACATGGAGGCTAGCACGGTGAGAAATGATGTGAAGAATCAGGATTCTTCCAACTCAGACTGCCCGTTTCAATGTGAAAATTAAACACAACGTAAGAGAGAGGCCACTGGTTTCTTCATGTCACTCTACAATTCCCTACAAGGGAATAAAAGTTGATTATCTTGTATTTTCGCAGTTTCAGATTTTTCTCTCATATGCATTTCCAATGGAGTCTTTATTTGCACACTGAGAGAAACCAAGATGGTTCAGCCCCTACCTCTTTCCTTCTCAAACAGGTCCATTTAGTCTTTCTAATTTGCAGAATTATAATTCAAATGGAAGGAAAATAGACTCTAAGAACTCCCTAGATGTGATTGCGATGATTTTTAAAACACATTTTTAAAAGACAGTGGCTACAGATAAGGAACCGTATGGTGGAGTAATGAGGAATGAACGAGCCACACACTGCAGGAGGTGGGGGGAGTTTACATCTTTGGGTTTGCAGAGGGATGCTGGCTGGTTTTGCACAAAGATGCAAGAGACTGATTATGTGGCAGATTTGCATGTGGCTCAGTGGGATGCTGTGAGTGAAGCTCAGGAAGACGCCTGGTCCAGCAGGGAATCTTGTACCTGTAATAGCTCTTCTTGCAAACATTGGGAGCATGTCAACCAGACAGGGATGGGGGACTCCCAATGTAGCTTGTCATAATTAAAGCAATGACAACCTTCACCACCAATGTACAAAGAACCTCCATCTCTAACCATATGGTGTCGTTGAAATCAAATGGACTTTAGCAGCTAAAATACATGAGCCAGAATCTAGAAGTTGCCATTTACTTACTCTCTAACCTTGAGCAAGTCACCAATCCTCACAGAGCCTCAGATTCTTTAGATATAAACTAGGGGGAAGGCTGATGGTACTCATGTTGAATATCTGTTAAAAAAGAATCCAAGAGGGGCACTCGGGTGGCTCAGATTGTTGAGTGTCTGCCTTCGGCTCGGGTCATGATCCCAGGGTCCTGGGACTGAGCCCCGTGTCGGGCTCTCTGCTCAGTGGGGAGCTGCTTCTCCCTCTCCCTCTGCTGTTCCCTCCACTTGTGCTCTCTGGCTCTGTCTCTCTGTCAAATAAATAAATAAAATCTTAAAAAAAAAAATCCAAGAGAGAATACAAAGTCCCTATGCTATAGCGAGGATATAATAATAATTTTATTTTATACAATGTGGGGAATTATTTCAAGGTACAGGCAGCCAATTTCTTTGTCTTCAGAGTCTGAAAGCACCCTGAGTCTTCCACAGCTTAGAGATCAACACTGGGAATATTCAATCCCTCTCTATCTCCGCCTCTCCCTCTGGCCCACCCAGGCTCCAGTGCCAAGAAAAACAGCGTAGTGGAGAGAGCAGCTCTTGCTGCCAACGGCACAGATGAGAAAACCACACTGCAGCTACAGAAGGCAGCCCGACACGGCCACTTGGAGCCAGAAGCAGATTGCTGGGGTAGAGCACATCACTGTTCTGTCTCTTTTCTAACAGACAAATGTCATTCCTGTCCGCACCAACAGCATGCACACGGGGAAATAAGAGAAACCGACAGAGACAAAGCTGAGAAAGTCGAGAGCAGGTCCAAACAACAAACCACTGAGATCTGGTAGTTGTAGGCTGGGGGACTCAGGGGGAGCAATCCAGCTGCTGCCAACCAGATGAACCATGAAATGAGAAAAACAGGAGGAGCCTCTAATGTTTATGATTCAGTTCATAAAGTGGGTCAGATGGCCCATGTCCCTTGGATAACTCTTCTCCATCCTTTAGGACTCAGGACACGTGTGAGTTCGTTCAGGAAGCCTTTGTTTGTTGCTTTCCTAACAGTCAGGCTGGGGAGATATCCTGCCATGCCTGAGGCTTGTCTCTACTATTAGCACTCATCTTACTATGACGATGTTGTAATAGAAAGTTCACTGTGGGGCACCTGGGTGGCTCATTCAGTTCAACGTCTGACTCTTGATTTCAGCTCAGGTCATGATCTCAGGATGAGATCAAGCCCTGTGTCAGGTTTCGCGCTGGGCATGGAGCCTACTTATGATTCTCTCCTTCTCCCTCTGCCACTCCCCACCTCACTCTGCTCTCTCTCTCTAAAAAATAAAAGAAGTTCATTTCTCTGTCTCTGCCACTAGACTGTGAGCTTCTGCCTCACCCATACCTACCACAGGCTTGGCACAGGTAGGTAATGGGTAAATACCTGGCAAACAGATCAGTAGGGGTAAGTGGGTGGGTTCAAGAGTGGATGACTCACATGGATGGATGAAAGATGGTTTGTTAGATGGGTCGATGGATGGATGGACAGACAGATGGTTTATTACATGACTGAACACTGGATGACCGGATGGGTGAATACATGGATGGACAAATAGTTCAATTGTATCAGGTACTCATAGTTAGTAGTTACTTTACCCCAAAGAGCAAGATTTGAATCTACATAAAGGACTAGGTATCATCATTTCTCCCCTCCACTCAACTTCCAAGGCAGATATCAACCACAAGAATCTCTTGGCTCTTTGTAAAAATTGTCATCATTCATCCTAGAAACTGTACAAAATGGTAGAATGAGCACCAGACATGGAAAGGCGTAAGATCTAAATTTGAATCTTTGATCAGCTATTGATAAAAATGGCACTGAATATCTCCAAGTATTCCATCAGAGAGTACCACCTACTTCACAGGATTATCATGTAGCTAAAATTAAATTGTAAATATGAAAGCCAATATTGTAAGGTTTGTGTTATATTCAGAGGACCAGTAAAGTCGATCTTTCGTCTACTCATTTCAAATTTGTTTTAGAAATATTCTATCTTTTCCCCAAATGAGAGCTCACTTGGAACACCAATATACCAATCAGACAGAGCATTACCATCTCTGGTTAAAGCTGGATCCTGTCTCATTAATCCCTATCTACTCAGAGACCACTGCGGTGCTCTGAAAGAATCTGGCATCCCGGAGGACACAGAAAAAAATCTCTCTCCTCTGTGATGCATGGGAGTCTCATTCTATGTTCCACGGTGTCGGGCTGAAGCCCCACTCTTCTCATTCTCCCTCTCCCTCTCTTCCTCTCCCTCTCTCCCTCTCTTCCCCCTTCCGTCAGAGGAGCCCAGGGCTTTGCATTCATCTATGCAAAGATGAGCCGATGACCCTGTCAGAAAATAAAAATGGTTTTCATCAGTCTCTTCAGGAGTTTCTAGAAATACTTCTGACTGAGACGCTCTCTGAATAATTCACTTATTTGAGATCATTTAAATAATCTATTCACTCATTTTCATAATTGATGGCAATGGCACACTATCAAGGGTACAGCTTTTGTCTTACATTTATACCATCTGTCAGCTTAATCATGCCCCCAGCACCCTCAGATAGCTTCCTTATCAAGTTGGGTTTATGAGTTCTGTAGACATGCATACTCCAGATGACATCATGGCTGACTCTGGCTCTCCTGAGAGAGAGATACTGTTGGGGTTCCAATTCTGCCTCCACCACTATCTCCTTGGGCAAGTCATTTATCCTATGTAGCTTCCAATTTCTCTCCTATGACATGGAACTCCAATTATAATTGAAGCTGGCATTTACTGACCATCTACTGGATGCCAGTTGGTGTTCGGAGCACTAGATACACATATTTTTAAATTTTCCCCACAACCTATGAGGCAGGTACTCCTATCAGCTCCCTTTTAGATATGACAAAACGCAGAGAATGGTGTGATATTTAAATGAGAGAATGCCCTAAAAACATTCACCTGCATCATGGAATAGGAGCTCAACTTTGGTACCTGCTACCATCATCACCCTCACATCAACCAATATCACCACCATCATCATTACCAAACATCCTTATTATTAACATTCCCATCAATGCATGATCTCACGGAGATATCTTGTCTGTGAATTGCTTTTTTTTTTTAACTTCTGAAATTGAGAAAACTTTTAGCAGAATTTTGCCTTCCAGGAGAACACTGGTTTAACTGCTATTCTTTTGGGAGTTGGTTTGTTGTTATGAATGCAAAAAAAAAAAAAAAAAAAAAGAGGGAGACCGAGAGAGAGAGAACCAATGCAAGACAGAAACACACACACACGCACACACGCACAAGGAGGTGGTACCACTTACTTCAGTCCAAAGTGTTAATTTTCTAGAGACCTACTATATTTTCCCCACTGTGACCTAACACGGTGTACTGTGTGGGTATTTAAAATAGCCACAACGCATGACTCTAGGGAAGTCAGATGATCATTTTAAATCTTCTGCGATGGCTTAACTTTCCCTCTCTAGGGCTTGTGTCATTTGAAAAACTTAATGATCATTACATAAGGAAACAAGTTAAATTTTACACAGACTCTGCTAAGGTAGTGATGTCACCAAACCCATTTTACAAATGGGCCCTTGACTTTAGATGTGGGTTGGGGAGGAAAAAGGAAAGAAAGAGAGAGAAAGCGAAGCAGGGGTTGGGGTTGGGGTTGGGGAGTAGGGAGAAAGAAAGACAAACAATGTCATGTATGGGCATGACCTATTTCTTCTGGAAATACTCAATCCAGAAATGCCTAAGCACAGATCCATGCCTGAAAATTAAAACAAACAAACAAACAAATCTGACTGATTCTGCTTTGTCATGAAGCTCTCAGCAGATCATCCGGTGAATGCCCTGTGCTTCAATTCCTTTCTGACATTCCTCTCAGATTCCATTGCCACCGTCCCTATTCATACCTTACACTCCCCTTGAACCCGAGCTACTTAAAGCACCCCTGAGAAATTTTCCCAAAGATCCTCGCCAATCATCATTTCCTTTTTAAAGAAGCATCAGAGTCTGCATCTATAAGAGCAGGCTGCAGGGTTGATATGCCAGCTCTGCGATCCTGCACACTTTTTGAATTTGTCTGGAACTCATTCCCTAGTTTATAAAAGAGGGTAACAGCATCTGTATTCCAGTGTCCATGTGAGGACCAGACGAGTTTATATATTTGAATGCTCAGCACCTGCATGGTGACTCATTAATGCTAAACAAATGGTAGCTATTACTATTTATTATTTTTCTGTTTTCTTCTCCTTCAATGGCGCCCCAATGATTACTAAATAAAGTCCTGTAGACTCGAATTCACTTCTCAGCACAGCCCTTCCTTCTCATCATTCCCTTACAATGATCCATATTCATTTCCTGTTGTACTGTAACAAACAGCCTCCAACTTTGCCGCCTGGAACAACAACCCTCTGACAACACCTCACGGCTTCACAGGCCCACAGTCCAGTGGGCCTCGGCTGGGTTCTTGGCTCAGGGTCTCACAAGGCTGAAATCAAGGTGTCAGCCAGCTTGGGCTCATGGCTGGAGGATCTGGGAAGAATCCACTTCCAAACTCCTTCAGGTCGTTGGCCGAGTCCAGCTCCTTGAGGGCTGTAGCACTGAAGTTTTTGCTTCCTTGGTGGCTGTTGGCCAGGGACGAAACTCATTCCCAGTGGCCCTCCATGTGCCTTGTCCCATGGTCCCTCAATTCTCAAGCTTAGCAGTCAAATCCTTCCCGTGCTTGAATCTGTCTGGCCTCTTCTTCTGCTATTAGTTGCAGAAAAGTCTCTACTTTATTTATTTTTCAAGATTTTATTTATTTATTTGACAGAGAGAGAGACACAGCAAGAGAGGGAACACAAGCAGGGGGAGTGGGAGAGGGAGAAGCAGGCTTCCTGTGGAGCAGGGAGCCCGATGCGAAGCTCAATCCCAGGACCCTGGGATGACGACCTGAGCCGAAGGCAGACGCTTAATGACTGAGCCACCCAGGTGCCCCAAAAGTCTCTACTTTTAAAAGGCTCCTGTGAGGACATGAGGCCCAGCCTGATTAACTCAAAGTCAGCTGACAACCCCTTCTACTCCCTAATGTGACAATCACGGGATGCATAGCTCATCATATCCACATACCCTTCAGGGGGAGGCTTACAGGGGGTAAGGGGCATTGGGAGTCATTCTTAGAATTCTGCCTACCACACAAGCTATGGTTCAAACACATTGAAATCCTTGTTTCTGGGCTTTCACTTACAATGTTCCTTCTGCATGGAATGGCCTTCCCACATATATTCAGAAGTCCAGATCACACATATGCTCTGACACTTGTCCAAATGAGAAGGTGCTCTGTACAGATGCCCTCAACCCTTCTGCCTATACATCATGTCTATCTTCTCTAAATACTGTAGAGTTCTATCAGAACATCTTTTGTGGCACATATCACACTGTCTTGTGGTTATGAGCGTCTCCTAGTGTCCTACTAGATTCTATGTATCTTCAAAACCAGTCCATGTGTTACTGCAACCCTCCACAATGACCTGCACACAGTAGGTATGCTGGACATTTTGTTTGGTGAAATACATGTGTGAAATGCATAAGGGTTATAATCCAAATCCAACTGATCTCTGTTTACGGGGGAGGGGGGCAGATTCACCAGAAAAAGAAATCATTTAATAACAATGTTTACGGAGGATACACCAGGTGACAGGAACTGATCTATATGCATAAACAAGATTTTACTGGCATTGGTACTGTCTCACTCACCAGAGATTTCTCAGGGTGCAACAAAACTGCAATTTCCTTATTTCCTTTTCTCCCATACCATTTCTCTTAAGCTTTGCCACTAAGCCTTGTATTCCAAAGGAAGAAAGAGGCACAAAGAGCCTTAACGCAAAAAGTCACAATAACCAGGATGACATTGACAAAACCAGGTTTTCAGGGTCACAAAGAGTAAATCTATGCCCTAAAGCCATGGTTCTAGGCCTTTAAGGGGCATGAGAATCATGAGGACAGCTTATGAAAAAAAGCAGAATCTGAAATGATCATTCCATAGGTTTGAAGTAGGGATAAGACCTTTACACCTTTCCCCTGGTGACTCTGATACAGGGAGCCCCAAGAACTACACTTGAATGACCAATGCTGAAAGATGTTCCTCATGTGGAGAAGTCCATGAAAACCAATCTTTTCATCCATTTTTATATCCATTCTACAAATACTGAGTCTTGGCAATTGAGCACCAGAGATCGAGTGGCAAGAGAATAAGTGAAAACCTGAAAACAGACTTCACTCAGTGATAGTCACAGCCAGAGCTCATGGCTTCCTCAATGGGCCGCCATTATCTTCCAAGCAAAGCAAGCACATGGGAGAAGCCAGAATGTCCTTCTGTCCACTTGCACAAGGTGTAAACAAGTCTCTTTGCTTTCAGCAATGCACACAATTATTTTATTGGTTCGTCATTTACTAGTGGTCTCTCAATTATTTTCCTCCAAGACTTCCTTCACATAATCATTGGAATACGTGTGTGCAGAAGCCAATTACAATGCTTGCATAAATACTTCAATCCTTTTGCAGGATGAACCTCTTTGCAGATTATTGATATCACACACAAACTCACACACACAAGCAAACACACACTAGAAATCTTCTACACATTCTCATGAGTTCTTGAGACTCACTGAGTCAGTCTAGGCTAAAAGTGGGGGGGTAGTGATGGAGGGGTAGTTAAAATACAATGATCCAGAAGGGAGGGAGTTACAGCAATCTATCATTAGAAATCACGTCATGGGGGCACCTGGGTGGCTCAGTCGTTAAGCGTCTGCCTTCAGCTCAGGTCATGATCCCAGGGTCCTGGGATCAAGCCCCACGTCGGGCTCCCTTCTTGACAGGAGGCCTGCTTCTCCCTCTCCCACTCCCCCTGCTTGTGTTCCCTCTCTCGCTGTGTCTCTCTCTATCAAATAAATAAATAAAAATCTTTAAAAAAAAAAAAAAGAGAAATCACGTCATGTCACAGTTGTACTCCATGCATACACCACTCTCAGTAAAGGACTTCCTAGATCTGATCACATGCTGACATGCCACATCAGAACTATACATTCCAGATGTCAGTCCAAGCCTTCTCAAAGACCTCCTGTATCATATCTGCACCAAGAATTCCTTCCTTAAGTGGCATCTCCTTCATTATGCACAAGAAACAAAGGACAGGGTATGATCCAGGAAGATGAAACTGCTATAGACCAGAAAAGACATGGCCTGTGAAGTATGATAAATATTTATCCCCCAAGTTCCAGTGAGGTGGCTTTGGGGGGAATCTGCTGCCCCCCATGAGAAAAAGAAGGTGGATGCCATTCTAAGGGTGGGAGGAGCCCTCTTAATTTCTCCTCTCAAATATCCCTGTCCCACTGCCAGGCTTTCTGTTAGATGTAGTGATTAGGAATGCAGCCTTTGGGGTCAGGCAGACCTCCACCCACATCCTGCTTCCTTCACCTACTAGCTGGGGGGATCTGAAACTGGTCACTAACCTGAATTTCTGTTTGTGAGGCAGGAATCAGAATGCTTCCTTGAGATGAGTTGTTGAAACAACTACATGAGATCATGCACGTAAAATTCCTACCATAGCTCTTGGTGCAGAGTAGCTCTTAAAGAATGGTGCCTGAAGTCTGAAGTCATCATGCCCAACAGATTGTACAGAGACCATTCTGGGCACTAGAAACAAAGTCCCGTGGCAGAGCTAAAGAAACATGAATGGAACTGACGTTTTCCCAAATGGGGCTTGTGGTCTAAATGAAGATAAATATGCAAGCAAACAATGACGATGCAAAGTGTTAACACTCCTAGGAGTTAGTATACAGGTCTGTTGAATGAGGTGGAAAGGACCCAACCCATTTGAGATTATCCAGGAAGGGTGTCTTTGGAGAAATTGGAAAAACGCTCAAAGGAACAGGAATATCAGGAAGCAGAGCATGAGCCAATGACAACCAAATATCCTTCACTGGGAGGATAAGAATGAAGATGTCTGTGCTGGGACACAGGAGAATGACCATCTTTGGGAGGGGGAGACAATGATTTTGGCTTTTGACAAGAGGAAGTTGGAGGTCTGTGGGCTCTCCGCGTGGGGGTGTTCTGCAAGCAAGCATGGAGATCAGGAGGTCTGGGCTGGTGTGAGGGATCTGGGAGTCATCCTGTGAGGAAGGCGGCTGGCACCAAGGTCCCCAGTGAGAATGCAAACAGACCGGGGAGGAGAAAGGGGAGGCAGATGCATCAGAGCATGGGAGCAAGACTCTTGGTTTGGGAAGACATGATGGGTCTCTCATGTCTTCTGGGGCATCGCTATCATCCTTAATTACTGCTTTTCTAGAAAACAAGAGGATTATTTTACTTTAATAGGTATGGGTTTTGCCCTATTTATGCTTGAGGTAAAAAAATTCAAAAACTGCTTTCAAAATCTTTCTTTGACTCTCTCTCTCCCTTTCTGTCTCTCTTTCTATCTCCATTTTAAAGCTAGTCTGTGTGAATGTGTATATGTGTACGTGCATATACACATATATATTTTCATTTTAAAGCTAGTGTAACCCAAAAATGGTAAAGAGAATTATTCCCAAAGCATTTTTTTCAGGTAGTTAATGAGAAATTTATTCAAGTTGGAGAAATCCAGTCTATACTCAAACCCAAGCCCTATCATCTTGGAGATTCCCCAGCTGGCTGAATCAAGTTCACCCTTCTCACCCCAGCAAAGGTTCGGTGATGAGTCACTTGAGGAGCAGGATGGTTTCCTACTCATCCTTGGATAAGCCCTGGTGCTTGAAATAATGGTGGCCATAGAGTTGGTGCCCAGGGACTACTGGTTGTACTGGCCTGGGCTGCCAATTGCTGTTTTCAAACATCTCTGGGAGGTCTTGCTCCAAGACCCACCAAGCTCCAAGGCAGAGCAAAACCCACTGGAGAAAAGGAAGGGCAAAGAGCACGGGAGTCCTGATTTGTAAGAGGAAGCCTGCTTAGCGCTGAGTTCTACGTCTGCTGGACACAAGCAAGCATTGGTCATGGCACTGGAATAATCCACGCCAGCCACAAACAAGAGCCCGGCAGAAAGCAGAGCCCCCTCCTAGGGCTTGTCACAATTTCCAAGACTCCCTCCTTACAAGCTGCTGCTTCCCATGACGCCACTGGGTGACCTCAGAGATAGAGAGAAGTCGCCTCTGAACTCCAGAATAACAGCTCCCTCCTTCCGCAGGCCGCCCCCTCTGATGACCCGCTATATCCTGTATGCTGCCGGCAGGCAGGCTGAAGGATAACATGACTGGTATTTACTTGCTCCACTGGCTTCCTCTTTCTTCAAGACAGAAGCACAAGGAGTTATTTCTGAAGAATTGGATCCCCTGAGTGCCAAGAGAATAGCAGAATTACAGGAAGCATTTGTACATTCTAAGCTCAATTCGGCGGTAATTCCCTGAGCTCAGCCTTTTTGAGAAATTGTTGTATTTCAATAAGAATTTGAAGGAGGACACACAAAATATTAAAAGGGCATGTTCTGTATCTGGAAACAGAGGATATCAAGGGCAGCCTTCTTTTACGAAATGCTGTCACCTGTGTGGCAGTGGCCCCCCCGTAAACAGGCTCCCTGGCAAATGAGCTAGATCCAAAGGCAGCACTGAAAATTCACAGGTGTGAGCCAAGTGTGACCCAGGACGGGTGAAATCCAACCAAGGAGAATGATTTCACAGCTCCACAGTGATCCTCAGGTTGTGTAACTTCAAATGGTTGAAAAATAACACCAAAACAAAATGACAGAAGGCAGAAAAGGCCCATGTTCCCTATCGCCTATGAAGAATAGGAAAAAAGTAATTTGCATGTTGGCTTTGCATTTGTAAGAGGAAAGAAAACCCAGAACTTGAAGGATGGATAAAAGAAGGTGTGGGTACAGGAAAACATTACAGGTAAAAACAAAAACAAAAACCCAACATGTTCAGCGTCCCAGATGTACAAAGAAGCCCAGATCAGTGATGGAGATGTGGGCCACAGGGTATACCAGATGTCAGTTAACTAGAATCCAATGCTTTCCTCAAGCATCACAAAAAACACAGACTCCCACCCCACCCTCCGGCACAGGCAGACTAGAATCTAAGTTCCATGAGTACAAAACTTTTTTTGTCTCTCTTGTTCACTGATAGATTCCAAGTATCAAGAATAGTGCCTGGCACGTAGTTGGCACTGAATATTTGTTGGATGAATGAATGAAGTGTGATTCAGTGCTTGGGTATACCACCTAGAGGAGAAATAGAGTGTTCAATAAACAATGGTTATTGTTGATATAACTAGTATTCAGGTCCGGGAGTTAAATATGAAAACTCAGTAAATACTGGTAGTTAACTGTGCTGGGTATCTCAGTTTGAAGGGTTTCAAAAATTGTTTTGAATTAAAGTTCGATGAAATGCACTAAAATAAACAGATCTTGGGTGACAGTTTGACACATTTTGACAAATGTTCAAGATATGAAACATTGCCATAACTCTAGAAAGCTCCCTGTGCCCTTTCCTATTGACTGCCTGTTTTGGAAATTCATCCATGTTCTAGGTATTACCAGTTCATTCCTTATTAATGAGTAGCATTCCACTTTATGAATATACCATAATTTATTTATCCACTCCTTGCTGATGGACACTGGCATTCCTGCTGATGTTTTGCTCTGATGAATAAAGTTGCAATGAACATTCTTATACAAATATTACTTTTGGGGTATAAGTTTATATTTCTTTACAGTAAATACCCAGGAGTATAATTGCTGGGTTGGAAGGTTTGTGTATATTTTTCACTTTATAAGAAACTGCCAAACACTTTTCCATGGTGGTTTTAATTTTACATTCCCACTGGCCATATATAAGAGATTCAGTTGCTCCATATCCTTACCAACACTTGGTATTGTTACTCTTTTTCATTTTAGCCATTCAGTGGGTGTGAAGTGATATATCATTATGGTTTTAGTTTGCATGTCTCTGATGGTCATAAGCATGTTTTCACTAACTTATTGGCCATTTCAGTAACATCTTTTGCCAAGTGTCTAACTTAATTTCCCACTTTTGTGTTGTTTTATTTTTTATTATTCATTTATTGGGGTTCTTTATATATTCTGGATATGAGCCCTATGGGATATACAGAGAGTTAATATTTTTTTCCCAATCTGGGGCTTGCCTTTTTCATTTTCTAACAGTGTCTGTACATAAGAAAAATTTAAAAATTTTTAAATTTTGATGTTTGATGGAGTCCAGTCTATTTATATATTTTAAAGATTTTTATTTATTTGAGAGAGAGAGAATGCATGTGTGTGTGTGTGTGTGAGAGAGAGAGAGTACCGAGGGAGAGGGAGAAGCACACTCCCCTCTGAGCAGAGAGCCCAATGCGGGGCTCAATCCCAGGATCTTGAGAAAAAGATCTGAGCCAAAGGCAGACACTTATCTCACTGAGCCACCCAGGCGTCCCCAGTTTATTATTTTTACTGTACACCAAACGCCTTTTGCATTCTGCTTTCTTGGATCACAGCAATATCCTCCTAAATTTTCTTCTAAATACTTTACAGTTTTAGCTTTTACATTTAGGTCTGAAATTTAAGTAATTTTTATGTATAATATGACCTATGGGTCAAGGTATTTTTCTTCCATGTGGATATCTGGTGGATCTAGCACCATTTATTAAAAGGACTTTCTTTTCGTGGTGTCTGGGTGGCTTAGTCTGTTGTGTCCGACTCTTGGTTTTGGTTCAGGTCATGATCTCAGGGTTGTGAGATCGAGCCCCGTGTAAGATTCCACGCTCAGTGTGGAGTCTGCTTGAGATTCTCTGCCTCTCCCTCTTCCTCTGTCCCTCCCCCCACTCGTGCCCAAGCTCTCGGTCTAAAATAAATGCATCTTTTTTTAAAAAAAGGCGTTCCTTTCCCCCATTGTCATAATTACTCATCAAAAAGCAATTGAATGCATGTTTGTGGATTTACTTTCATCATTTCATCACTATATGAGATGTCAGTTATAGGGTTTTCATAGATAACCTTTATCAGATTGAGAAATCTCCCTTCCTTTATCATGAATGGATATATTAGATTTTGTCAAATGCTTTTTCTGCATCTATTGAGATGACCATACAATTTTCTCCTTTATTATATTAATATGGTAAGTTACACTGATTTATTTTTTGAATGTTAAACCAATCTTGAGTTCATAGGATAAACAACATTTATCCATGGTGTATTATTTTTTTAATATATTGCTGGATTATGATTACTAATATATTGAAACACTGTGTAGATTGGTGTTATTTCTTTTTAAAATGTCTGATGGAATTCACAGCCAAGCTATCTAGGTCAGGAGTTTTTTTTGTTTTTGAAATGGGGAAGATTTTAGTCATAAATTCAATTTTGTAGCAAGTTTAGAGCTTAGAAACTTAGAGACTTCAGATTATTTCTTTTTTAGGTCAGTTTTGGAAATTTGTGAGTTTTTTTTTTTTTTTTTCAAAAAATATACCCATTTTATCTACATTGTGGAATTTGTTGGCATACATTATTCGTAATATTTTTTTATCATTTTGATGTCTGCAGGATCTGTAATGTCTTGGTGATATCTCCTCTTGCACTTTTAGTATTTTTTTAAAGATTTTATTTATTTATTTGACAGACAGAGACACAGCGAGAGAGGGAACACAAGCAGGGGATGTGGGAGAGGAAGTAGCAGGCTTCCTGTGGAGCAGGGAGCCCGATGTGGTGCTTGATCCCAGGACCCTGGGATCATGACCTTAGCTGAAGGCAGATGCTTTATGACTGAGCCACCCAGGCGCCCCGCATTTTTAGTATTTTTTATTAGTATTTGTGTTTTCTCTGTTTTGTGTGATCACTCTTGCTAGAAATTACAAATTTCATTAACCTTTTCAAAGAACTACCTTTTGGCTTTGTTGATTTTCTCTATATTTTGTGTTCTACTTTGATTTTTACTCTTATATTTGTGATTTTCTTCCTTCTATTTCATTTGGGTTTACTTTGCTCTTCTTTTTCTAGCTTCTTAATGTAGAAGCTTAAATCACTGACTTTACACTTGCCTTGATTTTTTTAATTATAAGCATTTAAAGCTATAAACTTCCCCCTTAGCACATCTTCCACTTTATTCTTCAAATTTGATATGTTGTGTTTTCATTCAGAATATTTGCTAATATCTTTTGATTTCTTCTTTGACCCATGGGCTATTCAGAGATGTTATCTTATTTCCAAACATCTGGGGATTCTCTGGATCTATTTTTATTACTTTTTTTTTTAATTTTCTGATTTAAAAATTTTATTTTATTATGTTATGTTAGTCATCATTCATTACATCATTAGTTTTTGATGTAGTGTTCCATGATTCATTAAAGCATATAACACCCAGTGCTCCATTCAATACGTGCCCTCTTTAATACCCATCACCAGGCTAACCCATCCCCCCACCACCCTCCCCTCTAGAACCTCCAGTTTGTTTCTCAGAGTCCATAGTCTCTCATGGTTCATCTCCCCCTCCAGTTTCCCCCCCTTCATTTTTCCCTTCCTATTATCTTCTTCTTCTTCTTTTTTTTTTTAAACATATAATGTATTATTTCTTTCAGAGGTACAGGTCTGTGATTCATTTATTTTAACACTGTGTGGTCAAAGAATGCATTCTGCATGATTTCCATCCTTTGAAATATATCAAGACTTGTTTTATGCTCCAGAACACAGTCTACTTGGGTCCTTTTCTAAGTACACTTGAAGGAAAGTTTCTTTTGTAGCTGTTGGGTGTAGCAGGCAAAATCTTCCAAAGCTTTCTCTTCATCTTTCCTTTTAGGCATCCATCACGGATCCCCCAAAGTCAGTGCTTCTGTTTGCACAGTACTTTCTTCTGATCCTAGTGAATTATGTACATCTCCCACTCCACATCCTGCATCTTCCTACCCATAGGATCTCTCAAGCCTCCATCTGAAGTGCAAAGTAAACAGAAATCTCAAGCTGCTTGAGGCGGTTTAGAAGCCATGCCTTGCTTGTCAAGGAAGACAAGATAACGACCCAGGCTTCCTTTCCATATTTTTTGTTCTACTCTTTATGTGATCGTGTGGCGACTAATTTGGGATTTGGTGGGAGAGAGGGCAAATGGGGTAGATATTGTCATTGTTCGTGTGGGGTCATCTGTAAATCCCCCATGACGTCTCCCCTGTCTGACTCAGGACCCGGCTCAGGTGGGACATGTGATGATTTTTTTTCCTGCAGAGTTATGTTTTATATTTTCAATAGTTAATATATATGTACTAGAAAATGTGCTTTACAAGAAATATAATCTCCCTCTCTAACCTGTGATTTGCACAAGTGATACACTTAAGTTTGGGAAATTAGTTGACTTAAAGTAAAAGACTATGTCAATGAAAATACAGGGGTTTATCTATATGGCAAAATGTGTAAATATGGTACTTAATATGGGGTGTAGGCAAACTGGTGTGAGCACTGCTATACAGTAAACATTTGCTATTGCAACAATGTGAACCAACCTTTAGTCTTTAAATTACTTATCCTAAGTCCTTCAAGGACCCTTCCTAATGAGATTGGAGAAGCTGACACAAGGAACAGCACACAGTTACCACAGTTCACCCAGAAAAAGCATTCCAGCTACACCTTATGATATTTGGTTCACCTCGTTCCAAGAAAGATCTGCTCCTGGTCATGGGATGGAATCTGGAGCAGCTCAGAAGGAAATGTGTTGGAAAAAGAACTAAGTCCAGCCCTTCCATTGCCCATGCATTCATCCCCACCCTGCATTACCAACATGCAGAAGGATGCTCACCTTTTCCCATTCTCGGTCCTTGTTCAGCACAATCACCACCAGTCTGGGATGCACCTGATAGCCTTCCTCAGTGAAGGACAAGTCTTTGCCATCCCATGTCACATTGACCATAAATCTAGAGAGAAGAAGAGAGAAAGACAAGTTTTTAGGGAAGAAGGAAAGAGGTCAGTTGAGTGGAAGGCACCACCGTGTAATACTCGGAACGTGGAGACTTACATGGCCATGATCATCCATGACAAGTGGCCTCTGTCTGTGGGAGTATTAGTACCCATGTAGGCACTGCTAATTGGCCAGGCACTCGTTCCCATGAGCCTGTACTCACTCTCAGAATCCCCCATCCTATATAGATGTTAGTAATTGATTGTCATTAGCACATGGGATGGAACCTTTCTGTCCTGCCACACCCACACACCTCTGTTCATATGACATTACAGGAGGATCTTAAAGCATATTCTATTATGTTTTAACAAGCTTCCCTAAAGGAAGCTGCTGCCTCATTAACCATATGGGATGCAACTTCAAAGAAATGGTATTGTATCTATTCATTACTCATTCCACTAATACTTATTAAATGCTTGCTACATGCCAGGACTCAGCTACTTGGCTGAGGATAAATAAGGAAACAAATATGATCCCTCTCCTCATAAAGCTTATAGTCTAAAGGAGAGGATAGGCATTAATTAATTACAGATCTATGACAAGTGTTATAGTAGTGAGGTGGGTGTGCTATGTAGAAGTGAAACAGTGGTCAGGCAAGACATCTATAAGGAAGACTTCCAGGCTTCACTGGAAGGATGAGTCAGCATTAACTAGGTTAAAAAAAAAAAAAGACATAAGCAAATTCTAGGCAAAAAGGGCAGCATGTGCAAAGGCTCTGTGGCAGTACACACAAACTGCAAACCAGTGAGACCAAAGCAGAGAGAGACAGAAGTATGTGGGATGTGGTGTGGTTGAGAAGGTAAATAGGGAAGATAATGCAAAGCTTCTCAGGCCATGTTAAAGGGTTCTGTCTTTCTTTTAAAACAGTAGGAACACACTGAAGGTTTATTGTTGTTGTTCAGTTAGCCACTGTATAGTACACATCAATTTTTGATGTAGCGTTCAATGATTCATTAGTTGCATATAACACCCAGTGCTCATTACAACACATTCCCTCCTTAATACCCATTACCCAGCTACCCCCACTCCACCACCCCCTCCCCTCTGAAACCCTCAGTTTGTTTCCCAGAGTCCATAGTCTCTCATGGTTCATTTCCCTCTCTGATTTCTTCCCCTTCAGTTTTCCCTCCTTCCCCTATGGTCCTCCACGCTATTCCTTATGTTCCACATATGAATGAAACCATACAATAATTGTCTTTCTCTGCTTGACTTATTTCACTTAGCATAATCCCTTCCAGTTCCATCCAGGTCAGTGCAAATGGTGAGTATTCATCCTTTCTGATGGCTGAGTAATATTCCATTATATATATGAACCACATCTTCTTTATCCATTTATCTGTTGAAGGGCATCTTGGCTCCTTCCACAGTTTGGCTGTTGTAGATATTGCTGGTATGAACATTGGGGTGAATGTGCCCCTTCTTTTCACTGCATCTGTATCTTTGGGATAAATATCTAGTAGTGCAATTGCTGAGTCATAGGGTAGCTCTATTTTTAATGTCTTGAGGAACCTCCATACTGTTTTCCAGAGTAAATGTAGCAGCTTGTATTCCCACCAACAGTGTAAGAGTGTTCCCCTTTCTCCACATCCTCACCAACATTTGTTGTTTCCTGTTTTGTTAATTTTTGCCATTCTAACTGGTGTAAGGTGGTATCTCATTGAGGTTTTGATTTGTATTTTTCTGATGGCTAGTGATATTGAACATTCTCTTACACCATACACAAAGATAAACTCAAAATGGATCAAAGACCTCAATGTGAGATAGGAATCCATCAAAATCCTAGAGGAGAACATAGGCAGTAACCTTTTCAACATCGGCCACAGCAACTTCTTTCAAGACACGTCTCCAAAGGCAAGGGAAACAAAAGCAAAAATGAACTTTTGGGACTTCATCAAGATAAAAAGCTTCTTCACAGCAAAGGAAACAGTCAACAAAACTAAGAGGCAACCCATGGAATGGGAGAAGATATTTGCAAATGACATTGCAGATAAAGGGCTGGTATCCAAGATATATAAAGAACTTCTCAAATTCAACACCCCAAAAAACAAATGATCCAGTCACAAAAAATGGGCAGAAGACATGGACACTTCTCTAGAGAAGACACACAAATGGCTAACACACACTGAAGGTTTTAATCATGGAGATGATACAGTCAGATTTTTCTTGTAGAATATGACTTGAAGGCTATGTAGAGAATGGGCTGGAGGGGACCAGAGTGGATACAGGGGGTTAGGTTACAGTGTGCTTATTCTCCATGTCAGAGATGATCTTGGCTTTGGCTCTGTTGTGGCCCCAACAGAGGAGGAGAAGGAGGAGTATGAGTCACCACAAATAGGACCAAGTGGAGAATATTTAGCAGGTATTCAGTTGATGTGAAGGTTGGGGAGAGAGAAGCAACAAGGACAACACTGGCCTCAGCATCTGCCTTATATAACATCCGTGTATTCAACCATTGTCCTAGCACTTTCATTGCACAGGACGCCTTTCTGCCTTATGATCATCTTACCTCCACCACTATTCAAAACCACCTTGCCTGTAGGCAGGCTGGATGTGGACGTGGAGGGAGGCAAGGCAGAGCTCCCCTCCCAGGATTTGGATGGGAAAATCCCCAGGAGTCCACATCCCCTTGTAACTTGAGGAAAAGGTGATACTGTTGGAGACTTCCAAGGGAACATACCACTTAACAGATACTCAATTAATGTAATACAGTAGGTTGAATATTCAGAGACCCCCAGAGAGACAGGGTATCTCAAGACCGTGGCATTTTCTTACTTTATACTCCTTTAACACCAGAAGCAGCTGAAGAAGTAAAATATTAAGGGGGAGAAACAGAGTATAAAAAATTCAAAAACAAGAGACTGTCCTAACTGGTCACATATCTGCCCCTGGGCCGCCACAGTGCAGGCTGTGTCATGTGGAAGGAGAATCAGGTCTCCCAGGACATGATAAAGTAATTGGGGAAAAGGCAAAGAACAAATATTGTGTATCCACTCAATGAGCTATTTGGGTTTTTAAAAATCATGTTTTTGATGACAAGTTAATGGAGAGGAGAAAATGCTCACTCTTTCATGTTAAACAAGCAGAAGAGGATAAAAATAGGGTTTGTCTACGCATAAAAGGATTACAGGTTACCTTTTATTTTCTTTTGTGTGTCTTTGCGTTCTCCAAATTTTCTGCAAATACTGTCTGCTAAAAAACAGAATAAATAAACCACTGCAATTCCAGAAGGAGCAAAGAGTAATCACTCTTCTATTTGGTGCACGTGAGGCATCTGTGATCATTTCCTAGTGGGATATTTTGTTGATTCAACAACAATTTGCTGCATGTCTATTATGTGTCAGGCCCTATGGGGAGTCCTATAGATACGGAAATAAAAACCACAGTGTCTGTCCGCCCTCCTACCCACATGTTCACCACCCAGCAACATAGGCACATAAACATGCCAGCACAGAGAACGCCGCTCATGCAGGGAGGCTCAGTAAGTGGGAGAAGTGAGAGTGCAGAGGAGGGCCCCTCACTGAACCTAAGGGATTGGGGGTGGGGCTTCCTGGAGAATTTTGAAGAGTGAAAGAGTTAAGAAGAGGTGGGAGAGGGGAGCCTCGGTGGTTCCTTCGGTTAAGCATCCGACTCTTGATCTCATCTCAGGTCTTGGTCTCAGGGTCATGAGTTCAAGCCCTGCATTGGGCTCAGTGCTGAGCATGAAGTCTATTTAAAAAAAAAAAAAAAGGAGAAGGAGAAAAGAATTCTGAGCAAAGGCATCACCTTGAGAAAAGAAGAGTCAGCAAAGGTCGGCAGCGTAACACATGCTGGGGGAAAACAGGGAATAGCTTAATAAGCTAAGGGGCAGTGGGATTTCTCTGGAGAGGATCCGTGAAGCCAGATCCTAAAGGACCTTGAATGCCACCCTAAAGTGTTTGGATTTTGTTCAGAAGGCAGGGGAGATCCATGAAAGGTTTTAAATAAAGGAGTGATGCATAGATTTGCTGGCAAGAGAAGCAGAAATAAAAATGCTTCTCTGCATTGGAGGACAACTTTATTTTTGTTTATGGCTAAAAATCTTCCATTATAATTAGGGGGGTCTAAACTAGGTTGTTTATATTTTTCCAGTTGACTTTTGGTTTTGTTCCCCATGGTTATTTTTAGCCCTATTATATTGTCTGGCACACTGTAGGGCTGGAGTTCATGTTTGGTGGTTGAGTATGTTAAAAGATCATCACCAGAAGTGCCATCCATCCATGTCTACATCCATCTGTCCATCCTTCTGTCCATCCATCCATCCATCAATACATTCATCCATCTATCCATCCAATAGACATATTTGCATACCTACTACGTGCCATGACCTGTGCTAAGAACTGTGGTAGGAAAAATGATAAAGTAAACAAACATATTTCTGCAATACATAACTGCAGTCAAGAACAGCAAGTGTAAAATTAGAGATATGTATTAAGTAGGCTGGCAAAGAGCAAGAGGAATAGAGTGGCCAATTCTATTGCAGAGGTAGAGCAGGCATCAGGAAACAAAGTGGAAGGAAGAACAAGGGCTGGAGGGGTGTATGGCCAGGAGCGAGGGGTGGCAATGCACTGCAGGGAGGAAACCACCAAGCCAATGGTATAGAACAGGATGGAAGACTGTTCATGGAATCGCCGATAAACACTGCAGACAAAGACCACCAGCGAGTGGCCTTTACCAGAGCTAGTAGGAAATCAGTTATCAAATCTCTGTATTTGCTGCCCCAAACTCAGAAGTTATTAATTTATTATTATGGTTGATGTTGTTGAATCAAATTAGCTATCAGGCCAGGTTTTGATTTGTCCAACACTTTGGGATGGACAGAGCTCAGGATGGATCCACCCAATTACCTGAAGGTGGATGAACTGAAAATTCCAGTCAATTATCAAGAGGTTCGGAAATATCCAGTTTGTTATCTTTTTGGAAAAGGCAGACCAGAGAGCAAATGCTTTGGTTTTGACCTAGATATGTGGCCCTGGCGAGAGCCATTCACAGGGTTACATGTGGTGCGACCCAAATATCACAGTCATCATTTGAATCAAGGAGCTAGCATGTACTATTGGGCACCCAGATTTTCTTTTGATTTGCCAGGTGAATTTACTCAAACCTCCCTCTTCTTTAATCCCCCATTTCTACTTCCTCTACTCATTCCCTTTTCTCCCATCTTGTGGTGAAATCAGATGGAATGAGCAGGGTGATGATTTAGATGCAATCACGCCTCTTTGGACTACATGGAAACGACTATATGGATGTTATGCTCCCTAGTTTTCTGTGTTCCTTTAAGATTCAATATTCTGGACCGATGAGTCTGTAAACTCAACATTAATATTGTTTTATTGTTTTTCCTTTTGTTTTTTTATTAACAGTCTTCAGTCCGTTGGGTATGTATGGGGGGAGACCCTCTTACAGAATTTTTTGCTGAACAGTAATTTCATTATGAAGTTGGCAGGATGCAAGTACCTATTATCTTCAATTCCCCCATTCAATTTCTAGGCAAGACAATTCATATTTTCTCAGACTTTCTTCTGAGACTTCTTAAACTAGCTCCCGAGCAAAATTCTTTACCTAGGGAAATCCCATTACACACCCCATTGCTTGGTCCCCATTAACACCTGCTGGGTACTTGTATTAAACAGTAAAATTTTATCACTGTTTTGTTTATCTCTCAAAAATGGATTATAAACTTTTAGTGACCAGATGAAATATCAGAAATTCTAGCAGCTGCTAAGCTTCAAATTACATCTTCAGTATTTCCATCAGGGGCAATAAATACAGGAAAGCATGCTGGCAAAATGTGGCCAGGTGGGGGCTCCTGGGGTTTGCAGAAGGTCCACTTCTGTATTGTTATCAACCATTGATGGCAAAGCCAAGTAGCTGGATTTTTGGTTGTTGTTGTTTTTTTTTTTATTGTCCATGACATACACAACACTAAGACCTGAGTCTGAATGGAGAGGTGCCATAAGGGCATAATACACACTGGATCTGGAGCTTCCGTAGAAAAAAATGTAAGAAGATCTCCTGAATCATTTTATATTGATTTCATGTTGAACTATTTTAGACATCTTGGCTGAAATAAGACATATTATTAAGATTAATATCATCTGCTTCTTTTTACTCGTTTAATGTGCTGCCAGAAAGTTTAAGATTACACAAGGCTAGCCTTCTATTGCTTTTGGACAGCTCTTCTAGATTGTCATTGGTTTTGGGTTTGGTTTTTTTTTTTAACCAGTAGACGGTATGCATCATGAAGGCAGGGACCTCTTCTGCCTTTAGTATCATATTTCTAGTGCCAAACAGAGTGCTGATGAATACAACAATGAATTGCTATTTCTACATTGTTGGAAAACAGAAGAGGGACCAAAAGCCTGGCTCTGCACTCCCAACTGTTTCATGTTGGGCAGTGTATTTAAAATTCTCTGAGCCTCCATTTCTTTCCTTGTAAAAATCGGATGAGGTTCAACCATATGAATTAGTCAAGACAGTCTCATGTGGTTGCAGCTCACTATTACCCAACTCCTGGGTTTAGGGGTAGCATTAGGGACGGTGCCCTTAAAATGCCCAGCACTATGCCTGGTTTATGGCTGTCACTAATAAATAGCTAAGATTTACAGACATTTCCTATGCATTTTTTTTTTTTTTTTTTTTTTTACTATTTTCCCACCCTGTCATATTTTCTAACACCCCACCCCAGATGCAGCCTGGTCTTTTTAAGGCCATACTTCTCATGGCTGTGACCAGGGGTCCCTCTGTCCTCCCATCAAAAGCCAACCATATACGGGCTGCCAAAATTCCTTGAACTCTCACCTAAAATGTCTCATTCCCTCTAATTTCTATTTTCTCTCTTTCATCTTTATGGTCATAAGTCTCCTTTAACTTCCAAATCTGATTATTTGAAATGTTCTCGAGACATATTTATTATTCACCATTTCCCTTCAGACTAATTCTTTTACTGTCTCACAAATGCCACTATAACCCATTTAGTGCTTCTCAATTTTTGGTTAATTTCCCATCCGCTTCACCATTTCCCACATTCCCCCTCAGGTTTTGTATTTTTTTCCCCCAAATCACAATCTGCCTGAAATGCCTCCTCGAACTGCTTTTGGGTGTCACCCTTCTTTTTCTGTCATGTAATTTACATGTTTCTGAAAATAGTCACTGTTCTCTGGAGCCTCTTTTCACTCCTCAGGACACTCCCATTCTTTGAAAACATTTTTTTTTTCTCTCTCTGCAGCATTCTTGCGTGGTTTGGAATCCCCCCAACTCTGATGCGTGCCTGAGCAACCCCCCATCTTCCATGAACCATTCCCTGATGGGCATCAACCCTCTCCCCTCTTTAGGCCACATGCATGGTGCCTTCACCAGCTCCCAGCCCGTGCACAGGCCCTTCCCCGAACGCAAGCATCCAGCACCCCCTGCCACACACACAGTATGCAGAATGAGATGATGCAAATCAATTCAAAGTGCAATTGTATCCAAGAATTTCTGGATACTCCCCCGCAAGAATACAGACTCCATAAGGACAGGGCATTTTTCTCGTGTTCTCACCTGCACCCCATTCCAGAACCAGGAACCATTCCTGGCATAAAGCAGATGCTCATCACCTACTTACTGAGGGAACGAAAGGCCTCAGTTCGGTCATATTTTCTCTCTCTCTGACAATGAGCCCTGCTTTATCTGTCTGTCCAGTGGGTGTCTACTTGTGCTCCATGGGTCCCTGGGGATCTGATGAAGGAACTCAAAGGCAGAGGAGAAAGGTTGGGGGTGAGGGGGAAGCCTCCATAATACCACCTCCACTTGAATCACTAATACGCTGCACTCTCTTATAAATTATTATTGGAAAAACATTCTACTGCTCATATCAATCAATGAAACCAACAAGCCAGAAAACAATTAAGGAGCTGTTCCTCGACACTGCAGCACACAAAGACCGTGGCCTTCAACTTGGCAGACTGAGGATCTTGTTTTACCTCCCGGGATATGTGAGTAATGATGACTGCCTCTAAAAAAATACGGACAAAAACATATCTAGCACCAAATAGGTGTTAAATGTTGGACGAAATACTTTCCATACGCCACCTGAATTTTTACCCCAAAAACTAAGTGTGGATTATCCCATTTTACAGAGAAAGAACAGAGGCATGGAGGATTTTATGATGGTGCCAAAGGCTACACAGGGTGTCGGATACTTCTGGTTGTTCTTCGTTATCCTCTTTCCTCTTCCACTTTAGTAATCGGAAACCCCCATTTTTAGCTGTGCACATAGCCTTCTGTAATTAAGTTTACATTTCCCAGCCCTCCGTATAGCTAAGCATGACTATGTGGCTATGTTCTGGCCAAAAGCAAGGGAGAAGGCGTGATATTCATAACGTATAGGAGGTATCATATATGGAAGGGATGGACGCTTCTTTGCTCCTTCCTCCTTCCTGCTGGCTGCAATGCAGACACGAGGCAGGAGCACTAGCAGCGATGCTGGACTGTGAGGTGGAAGCCACTGGCGAGGGGTGGCAAAGCCACAAGGCAGAGAAGCCCGGGTCCCTGACACCATGCAACAGCATACAAGCCCTGGTCTACCTTTGGACTTCTTTTACAAGAGAGACAATTCAATGCCTACCCTACTGAAGCCACTTTTGCGTTTTAGGCTTTCTGTCACTTGAAAACAAAATTGATCCTGTCTGGTTTAAGTGCTAGAGCGAGTATCTGAACCAAAATACAGTCCAAAGCCTTTGAATTAAGCTGCACCAGTTCCCAGTTGGCCTCTCTGCATCTCAGTTAACCTTCTCTGAAAAAAGCGGGCATGGTACTATATATTTCTTTGTTTCCTTCCTAGCTCTGCAGTATTTGATCCTCTCTCCTGATTCCCCTCCCAGTATGTAGTGCATCTAGTCCTACCCCCATATCTTAGTGTATTCTGTTCCTCTCGCTCAAAATGTCTTCCCTCCCCATTATCTTCAATCTAAGCCCAATACCTTTTGGGGGAGGGTAAAGCTGAGTATCAAGCTCCATTTCTCCCATTTGGCCTTTCCTGATAATCTTTCCTCTTCTTAGTTCATTTTAATCCACACCTCATGTTATAGCCCTTAGCGATACATCATCCCCAACCGTTCCCTAAAAATTTCACAGTCACACATTTAGTCTCAACAGAAGCAGAGATCAGGTCTTGGCTTCAGTCATTTGTGTTTATCTAGAGCCATGCCGTTGGGCACAGCATGCTCAACAGTTATTGACTTGATTCGCAAAGCGGTGCATTAATCTTCACCTCAGGAAACACCACTGTTCTCCAAACTGAACACCAAATCCAGGACCGAGTGGTGACAAGAAGCCAGGCCACATGACTTTGTCCACACAATATTCAGTAGCCATAATTCCTCCTCATCCCGTCCACCATGTTTAGTGGCCACCTTTCAAGACCATCTCAAAAAATGCCTCCCTGACAAAGGTTTCCCTAACGCCTCCAAATCAGACACATCCTCTCTCAGCTCTCAACCCCGATTGTTCATGTGCTGTGCTCCCCTCTGACAGGACCTCTGTTATCTATGTCACTTGGAGTGAATTTTTTAAAGACACCTCTTTCTGAAGACCTTTGTGATGGTTCATTTCATGTGACTGGGCTAAAGGATGCCCAGATAGCAGGTAAAATACTACTTCTGAATGGGTCAGTAAGGATATCTCTGGAAGAGGTTAGCATTTGAGTTAGTTGGGTAAGTAAAGAAGACCACCCTCACCAATGTGGGTGGTCATCATCCAATCTGTGGAGAGTCTGAAATGAACAAAAAGGCAGAGGAAGGGGAAGCTGCTCTCTATGCTCAAGCTCAGACATGCATTTTTCACCTGCCTTCGTGGATCTATGCACCTGCTTCTCAGGTCTTTGGACTTGCACTGAAACCACAAACCATGCCACTGGCTTGCCTGGTTCTCCAGCTTGCAGACAGCAGATCATGGGACCTCTCAGCTCCATAATCATGTGAGCGAGTCCCTCATAATAAACCTCTTACTTTATAGCTTCTTGGTTCTGTTTCTCCAGAGGACCCTAGCTAATACAACCCTATACTACCACCTGCTAGAAAAATAGAAGACAAGTCTTTGATGAATATGATGTGGAGGGAGATTCCCGGCTGGGCATTCATCATAACCTGCCTGACTTTACCACCTCTGCTAGAGTATAACCTTCTTGAAGATAAGAATTCATAACCCAGGACTCTGAACTCTGAGAACATCAGGTAGACAAAAGAGCAGGTGTAGGGTAGACAAGCTGGGGTTGAGTTTTAAACCCACCATTATGGGCACCGTCCCCATAAGCAAGGCCTCTGAGATTCAGCTCATTCCCATAATAAATGGGGGTAACACCACTGTCTTAGGCTGTTTGTGCTGATGTAACAAACTACCATAGGCTGAACAGCTTAAATGATGAGAATTTGTTTCTCACAGCTGTGGAGGCTGGAAATCCAAGATGGAGCCCTGGCAGATTTGGCATCTGGTGAGAGCCTGCTTCCTGGTTTACAGACAGCTATCTTCTCACCATGGCCTCAATATGGCAGGGAGAGAGAGCATGCTCTAGTCTCTCTTCCTCTTCTTATAAGGAAACTAATCCCATCAGATGAGGTCCGACCCTAATTACCTCCCAAAGACCCCACCTCTAAATAACATCACATTGGGGATTAGAGTTTCGACCTCTGAACTCAGGAAGGACGCCAACATTCAGTGCACCAAAACCACATAGTGTAACTGAGAACTTTCATGGCAGGACTACTAAGAGTGTGATGAGGGCCTATGATTAACACATTTCTTGACCGACTTCCATGTGTAGTGTGAACAACTATCCCAGTTTTCCCAGCACAGAGGGGTTTCCTGGGGCATGGCACATTCAGTGTTAAAAAGACCCCATCAAAAAGGAGAATTTCAGACCGATATCCTTGATAAATATGGATTCCAAAATTCTCAACAAAATCCTAGCTAATAGGATCCAACAATTCATTAAAAGGATCATCCACCACGACCAAGTGGGATTTATCCCCGGGACGCAACGGTGGTTCAATATTTGCAAATCAATCAGTGTGATAAAACACATTAATAAGAGGAGAGAGAAGAAACATATGGTCCTCTCAATTGATGCAGAAAAATCTTCTGACAAAATACAGCATCCTTTCCTGATTAAAACTCTTCAGAGTATAAGGATAGAGGGAACATTCCTCCATTTCATAAAATCCATCTATGAAAAACCCACAGCGAATATCATCCTCAATGGGGAAAAGCTGAGAGCCTCTCCCTTAATATCAGAAACACAATAAGGATGCCCACTTTTGCCACTATTATTCAACATAGTATTAGAAGTCCTAGCAACATCAGACAACAAAAAGAAATAAAAGGATTCAAATTGGCAAAGAAGAAGTCAAACTCTCTCTTTTCGCAGATGACATGATACTTTATGTGGAAAACCCAAAAGACTCTACCCCCAAATTACTAGAACTCATCCAGCAATTCAGTAATGTGGCAGGATACAAAATCAATGCACAGAAATCAGTTGCTTTCTTATGCACTAACAAAGCAACTGCAGAAAGAGAAATTAGAGAATCAATTCCATTTACAATAGCACCAAAAACCATTAAGATATCTTGGAATAAACCTAACCAAAGAGGTAAAGGATCTATACTCTAGGAACTACAGAACACTCATGAAAGAAATTGAAGAAGACACAAAAAGATGGAAAAACATTCCATGCTCATGGATTGGAAGAATAAACATTGTTAAAATGTCTATGCTGCCCAGAGCAATCTATACTTTCAATGTCATCCTGATCAAAATTCCAATGACATCTTTCAAAGTGCTGGAACAAACAATCCTATAATTTGTATGGAATCAGAAAAGACCCCGAATCACCAAGGAGATGTTGAAAAAGAAAAACAAAGCTGGGGGCATCACACTGCCTGATTTCAAGCTATATTACAAAGCCGTGATCACCAAGACAACATGGTATTGGTACAAAAACAGACATATAGACCAATGGAACGGAATAGAGAGCCCAGATATGGACCCTCAACTTTATGGTCAAATAATCTTCAACAAAGCAGGAAAAAACATGCAATGGAAAAAAGACAGTCTCTTCAATAAATGGTGCTGGGAGTATTGGACAGCTACATACAGAAGAATGAAACTCAACCATTCTCTAACACCATTCACAAAGACAAACTCAAAGTGATGAAAGACCATAATGTGAGACAGGAATCCATCAAAATCCTAGAGGAGAACATAGGCAGTAACCTTTTTGACATCAGCCACAGCAACTTCTTTCAAAATACATCTCTAAAGGCAAGTGAAACAAAAGCAAAAATGAACTTTGGGACTTCAAGATAAAAAGCTTCTGCACAGCAAAGGAAACAGTCAACAAAACAAAGAGGCAAACCACAGAATGGGGGAAGATATTTGCAAATGACACTACAGACAAAGGGCTGATATTCAAGATCTATAAAGAACTTCTCAAACTCAACACCCAAAAAACAAATAATCAAGTCAAAAAATGGGCAAAAGACATGAACAGACACTTCTGCACAAAAGACATACAAATGGCTAACAGACACATGAAAAAATGTTCATCATCATTAGCCATCAGGGAAATTCAAATCAAAACCACATTGAGATACCACCTTACACCAGTTAGAATGGCAAAAATTGACAAGGCAAGAAACAACAAATGTTGGAGAGGTTGTGGAGAAAGGGGAACCCTCTTACACTGTTGGTGGGAATGCAAGTTGGTACAGCCACTTTGGAAAACAGTGTGGAGGTGCCTCAAAAAATTAAAAATAGAGCCACCCTATGACCCAGCAATTGCACTACTGAGTGTTTACCCCAAAGACACAGATGTAGTGAAAAGAAGGGCCATATGCACCCCAATGTTCATAGCAGCAATGTCCGCAATAGCCAAACTGTGGAAAGAGCCGAGATGCCCTTCAACAGACAAATGGATAAAGAAGATGTGGTCCATATATACAATGGAATATTAGCCATCAGAAAGGATGAATACCCAACTTTTACATCAACATGGATGGGACTATGGAAGAGATTATACTAAGTGAAATAAGTCAAGCAGAGAAAGTCAATTATCATATGGTTTCACTTATTTGTGGAACATAAAGAATAGCATGGAGGACATTAGAAGGAAGGGAAAAATGAAGGGGGGAATCAGAGGGGGAGACAAACCATGAGAGACTACGGACTCTGAGAAACAAACTGAGGGTTTTAGAGGGGAGGGGGGTGGGGGGATGGGTCAGCCTGGTTGATGGGTATTAAGGAGGGCACATATTACATGGAGCACTGGGTGTTATATCAAAACAATGAATCATGGAACACTACATTGAAAAATAATGATGTACTGTATGGTGACTAACATAATAAAATTAAATTAAAAAAAATAAAAGCATAATTGAACTTCAAAAAAAAAAAAAAAACAACCTGGACCATAAATTACGGATCATAAATTCAGAGCAATACCTCCAAAGCATCTCTACTGAAATGCTTCTAATCCATTTCTTAGCAAACACATAAATTCAAACACCTACTATATGCCAGCAACATGCGGGAGTAAGATGGTAAGTAAAAAACTTATGGTCCTTTCTCCAAAGTCACTTAGAGTTTAGGGAGAAACAAATAATCATTATCAGGAAGTAAGGACGACAACATAAATAATTACAACAGGTGGTAATCTATTTGCAGCTGAAGTCCCTGATGCTATAAGAGTATCAGCAGGAGGACCTAACCTGTCAGAATACTGGTTAGTCTTCCATTATTCCATTTCTACTTGTTTTTTTTGTTTTGTTTTTGTTTTTTTCCAGGGCAAACAACGAGTTGAGTTCTCAGGAGGAATCACAAACTCTCATGCTTCCTAGGACAGGGCAGGTAAAACCCATGCATGAGATGGGCCAGGTGCAAGATTATCTATGGAGAGCGGTGAAAATCCCAGCTGGACGCACTCAAATTCACTTAAAAATAATATTTTAAATGAAATAAAACACATCTGTGGACCCTTCATGTGAACTCTGTTCTAATTTCAAACTTAAGAATATTCATATTCCTTCCCTTAGCAAAACCTGGGCTTCCCTCCTAGAGTGGCTTACTGACACGCAATATGCCCTCTTCTTTGGGAAAGGCGTCCTCTATATATACCTGAAAGTCTATTCTTCCTCTGGACATAAAAAAATAGGTCTGGTGTTGGGGGGGTTGCCCCTTCCCAAGCTGTATCCACCAGATTCTCTCTCCTAGGAATTTGAAGCCTAATAGGTGAGACAGAAACTAGGAATTGTTCCATCTGGCTCAGGGTAATAGTAACTTTCTTCCATCAGTGACTGCGCCTCACTTTCTGATCTTTCCAAAACTGGGCTGCTCAACTTTTACTCTGATTTTTTTAAGACGCCCCAGTAAAGCCCTAATACATTTTCTATGATTCCTTCTTCATTACCTTACCTCCTTTTGTTTAAATTAAGTGAGTGAGAGTTCATTTCTGTTGCTTACCACCAGAACACCTTAAGTAGGACTCACTCTGCTCCTGGCTGGACTGTTATAACATCTTACCTGGCCTCTAGATTCCCCATATATCATCCCCCACACTCATAATAAGTCTACCTGCCAGATAAATGTTCCTAAGCCTGAGTCCTGATTATGTAAAATTCTGCTCAAAAGCCTAAAATGGCTCCCTATTGTCCAGAAATAAAATCCATGCTCCTTAGCCAAATTTAACTTCCAACCTTGCTTCCTAAAACTGTTCTTTACATATCCTGCATTGGAGCAAACCCAAACAACTCATGATGTCCTTGTGATTTCCCACTTCTTGGCTTTTGCTCCTACACTTCCTTCCACTGGGAAAGCAGTAATAGCTTGTTGTTTTTCTGGCTACTTCCATTTCCTTAGATATTCCCCTACCTGGCCAATGGGAGTATCTCTGACCACGGTGATTGGTTTAGCGGTGGGTACTTGACTCAAGCTCATCCAATCAGATTCCTTCTCTGGGACTAGTTGCATTTTAGGGGATAACTGTTTCTCTTGACTTAAGGAGACGTGGTGATGAATGTACGTGAATCCACACCTAGATGATGCTCTTCCCCATCTCATGGTGGGAAACAATGAACCATAACAGACAGAAACATAAAAGAGAGCGAGAAAGAGAGATCTGAAGACATAATTTGGGCCTGGATCTAGATATGCCAGATAACAGGCACACCCCATCCGTTCCAGTTGAACGGGCCACTACCTCCTTCTGGCTTTGTTTTTCTTTCATTTTTGCTGAAGTCAATGAGAGTTGGTTTTCTATCATTTAAAGTCACAAAAGTCTCAACGAATACCAAGATTTTTATCCCCTAAATATTCACATGTTCAGACCACCTAAAACTGAGTTCACCTCTTCCCAAAAGGTTCACTGAGCTTCTAGCCTCCAATCCATCCTGAGAACTCCCATCACTTCCTCTACACCTCCCTTTCCACATTGGTATTATAGTTTTTCACACACACACACACATACACACACACACACACACACACACCATGTCCTTTACTGGAGGCTAAACTCCTGGGGAACAGAGAGACCATGTCTGAATTGTCACCGCATGCTCCACACCCTGAGCACAGTGTCTAGCATATGGTGGGGGATCGGTGACCATGTGCTGAATGAACAGGAGCCGATTTTCATCTGGCCAGTGCTGGAGTCCTCAGCAGTGTGGAGAATGTCCCGTCGTGCTGGATGATACCTCAGAACCATCAGGACAGTGTTAACTTTGCCCTGGCCTAAATAGCAGTCTAAATGCTGCCCAGTCACGTAATGAAACTTGACAGCCCTGTGTAAATTCAGCAATAATAATGTATCATATCCTGCCATGGATTTCTGGTGTGGAAATATGTCCCCCAGAAGACTCAGCTTTGCAATCCCAGCCACTGCCCTGATATTCGTATCTTTGCCCATCATCCCTAGGCCACTTCCTTGATGGAGAAGAAAATGATGTATTTGCCTCCTAAAGAGCAAAGAAGAACTGTTAGACCAAGGAGGGATTTGGCAATCTTTTTTTTTTCCTGTATAAATCATAGAAAGAATAGAGCTTTTCTTTTTTCTCGTATAGCCCTTTCTTCTATTTGCTTTCCAAATAGTTAAGGGTTAAGTTTCCAGCTACAGGGAAATAATTGTAAGGAGAGTAGAAGGAAGAGTTAAAGGACAAAAGAAGGAAGAGAAGTTATCAAGAAGGAAAAGCCAGGGAAAGGGAGAGCAAGACAGATGAGGCAGAGTAGAGAGAAGTGTGGAAAAAGGCGGAGCCATGTCTTCTCACACTTGACTAACAAAACAAAATGGAGTGTGAAGTAGAGTGGGGCCCTTCAGGCAAGCTGGAAAGTGCTATGTAGGAGGAGATCCTCGCCTCAATAGCAGGAGAGGGAAAGAGAGTGGCAAGATGGCGTGAGGCCAGAGCTGGCCAAACAGCAAGCAGGAAGGGGAGCGGCGAGAGGAGGTCCCATGCTGTGGTTTGGCACCAGGCCCTCCCTGGTGACATTGGAAAAGTAGGTTAGTTTCGGAGCTGGCTGGGGGATGAATGGTCAGCCAGGAACAAGTGACGAGAAGTGAGGATGCTGAGGGAGAGATTGACTTAAGCATGGGATCTGGAGATAGGGTGCTTCCCTAGTTCAACAAGAACAACAAAAGCCAACTCTAGGCAATACTGGCCAAGTGACCTTTCCCCAAGGATGTAAATGTCATCTATCTGTGATGTCCAAGATGGGAGTCACTCATCACCTGTGGCTCCTGCACACTTGAAATGTGAACAGTATGACTGAGGAACTGAATTTTAAATCTTATTTCATCCTAATTAATTTAGATCTAAATAGCCACATATGGCTAGTGGCCACCGTATTGGACAGCTTAAATCTAGGGAAAGAAAGGGGCCATATGGACCACATCCAAGAAGAAACTGACTGCCAAGAGGAACCAAAAGGTTGTTTTCCCAAATGTCATCAGTGTAATTCAGGTGGTACAAACACAGGTACATTTAGATGGCGCATGGTTTAGCTATATTTTTAGAATTAAATTTTATTTAATGCATATTTTAAAATGGAACTAGCATATCAAACCCATTGTTTCATAGATTTCATTACTTAGGAAGAAACTACAGTGAAATTGTATATCTCGAAAAAAGTAAATCAATGTAAATAAAAAGAACTATGTGAAAAACATTGCAGAAGGTTTACAGAGATGAAAAAGTAATGACCATATTTCATATAAGTGGAATCATACAGTATGTGGCCTTTTGTGTCTGGCTTCTTTCACTGAGCATAATGTCTTTGAGGTTCATCCATGTCTGGGCAGGTATGAGCATTTCATCCCTTTAGGGCTGAAAAATCTTCCACTATATGGATATACATTAAGCTTAACCAGTCATCAGCCAATGGGCATTGGGATTGTTTACACCTTTGGGTTATTGTGAATAGTGCTATTATAAACATTCATGTACAAGTTTTTGTTTGAATACCTGTTTTTAATTCTTTGGAGTACATAACTAGGAGTGGAATTGTTTGGGGTAATGAAAAAGATAGTAAAACTAGGTATCTCTGAAACCACTCTCTGGAAATACACAGTGGCAATAGCTGAATAACATTATGAATGTACTTACTGCCAATGAATTGTACAGTTGGAAATAGTTAAAATGGAAAATTTTATTTTATATGTATTTTGCCAAATTGTTTTTAAAAAAGCAATGAAGACAGTAAGTAGATGGCTGAATAGAGACTGAGCTAATTTGAATGATACAATAAGGAGTCTAAATTGGGATATGAGGTTTATCAGAGATCTGAGTTTTTTAGATTCAACATTCTACCCAAGACTCATTTCCACAATACCTCTGATAGAAAGGTGTGCCTGGACGCCAAAAGCACAAGCAACAAAAGCAAAAAACAAGTGTGACCCCATCAAACTAAAAAGCTTTTGCACAGAAAAAAAAAAAAGTCAACAAAATGAAGAGGGAACATACGGAATGGGAGAAAAGTCTTTGCAAACCATATATCAAATAAGGGGTTAATACCCAAAACATATAAGAAACCCACTCAACTCAATAGCAAAAATACTAATACTCCAACTTAGAAATGGGAATAGTCATTTTTCCAAAGGCGACATACAAATGGCTAACAGGCTCAGAAAAAGATGCTTAGCATCCCTCATCATCAGGGAAATACAAATCAAAACCACAAGGAGATACCCCTTCACACCTGTCAGAATGGTTGTCATCAAAAAGATAAGAGATATGTGTTGGCAAGGATGTGGAAAAAAGGGAACCCTGGCCCACTGTTGGTGAAAATGTAATTGGTACAACTATCCCACTTGTGCGTAACATCAGAAGGAAACAAAAAGAGAATCTCAAAGAGATACTGCACTCCCATGTTCATTGCAGCATTATCCACAACAGCCAAGACAGGGAAGCAACCTATGTGTCTCTTTACAGATGAGTGGATAAAGAACAGGTGAGACACACAACACAAATATTATTCAGCCATAAAAAAGAATGAAGTCCTTCCATTTGTGACAACACAGATATAATTTGAGGGCATTATGTTAAGCAAAGTAAGTCAGACAAAGACAAATATCACATGATCTCACGTATATGTGAAATCTAGAAAAAAACCAATACAAACCAACCTTATAGACACAGAACAGGTTGGTAGTTGCCAGAGGCAATGGGTGGGGGTAAGAGGTGGCAAAATGGGTAAAGGAGGTCAAAGGTACAAATTTCCAGTTATATAACAAAAAAGTCCAGGCAATGTAATGCTGTGGCATGGTGTACCATGGTGACTACAGTTCATAACACCTTATTGCATATTTGAAAGTTGCTAAGAGAGTAAATCTCCAAAGTTCTCATCACAAGAAAAAACAATTTTTAACTATGTATGGTAACAGATTAACTAGGCTTATTATGGTGATCATTTTCATATATATATATATAAACATTACACTGTACACCTGAAACTAATACAATATGTTAATTATCCCTCGATTAAACATAAATACTTATGGGGCTGCTGTAAGTATTAGAAGAGCCATGTACACAAAGCACTTTGTGCCAATCCTGGAACAGAGTAACCGAAGAATAAACATGAGTTACACTGGTATCAATGGGCACAATGGAGTGATCTGGGTAAAGGCTCCTATGCTACTGAATTCCATATGTAAAGAACAGTAAGAGCTGTAAGGGTGGATGGGAAGATTCTAAGGCAGAGAAATTAAAGGATCCGTGTGCTCTCCATGTAGAAGTCTTTTAAGGTTATTTATCTCAACTGAGGAACTCCCTCCCTCCACACACTGTCGAATGCCTACCTGACAGACAGTGGTCCACCTGCTGAGAAGTTTCCAGCATCTGGGGGCTATCCCCCCCCCTTCCGATGAGGGTCCCTTTCACTGACAGCTCAAAGTGTTTAGCAAAGACGTCCTTCCACGGAGCCAGAATTATTTCCTTGGAGATTCAACCGACTGGCTCTCGTTCTGTTATCAGTGAAGAAAACTTATGACAAACCCTTAAAATGCTGAAGACAACTCTTGTGTTACCCCTTAGAGACCTCTTCTGTGAAATCCTTCACCCATTCCTCACACAGATTAGACATGGTGCTCCTTCCCACTCAAAAAACACACTTGTACATTCTTCTCCCTTTTGTCTAGACAGGGTCTAAAATTTTCAGAACATTTTCAGAATGAGATCCTATCCCAGGGACCTTTTGGTAAAGATTTATCGGCATTCACTGTCATGAGTTACACAATCTTGTATTTCTGGTCAAAGAAATAATTGAGATGAGTTGCTTTATATTTCACCTCTATGTAGGAATAATGAATAATAATGTTAAATTGAGGGTCCAAGATGTGCTGGGCACAGTGCTGAGTGCTTAACATAGGTTATCCCGTTTCATACTCAAGCTAAGCAGCAAATACAATCAATCGAGAGAGCGTTCACATGTTTTGGAAATTGGGTCTTGGATCCTGGAAAGGAGCTCTATTCTATGCTTCATTTGCACTTCACTCATAAAAACACCCTTTGGTAAGAGCCATTTGATGTACAAGGTCCCTTTTTTTAGCTTTGGCTTTAACTAAGAGGTCATGTTTTGCATTCTCTGACTCAACCCTCAAAGGCTCACAGCTTGCTTAAAATGTAGAAGACAGATCACACTGGTGTGGGCTTGAAGTTGGGGAAAACATTTTTCCCCCCATCTCTTCTTTGAGAGGGATATTGTATTTCAACCACAGGGGTTCTTTCTACTTGTTGCTGATTTTCAAAAGAAAAAAGAAAGGAAGAAAAAAAATACAAAAATCCATTAAGCACGGTCATTAAAATCGAGTGTGAGAAAACAATTTAGAACAGAGGCTCTTGAGAACCTATGATTTAAAGAAAGATAGAAAATCACTCTTGGTCAAAAAGATGATGCACTTGCAATATTAACATATAATCAGAGACTCATTCCTTCTAGTTGAGGTGGAGCCAGGAGTCAAAAATGCCAAGTCATCATTAAAAAAATGGCAAATCCTCGTATCTCTCTCCCTGATAGAAGCACCTAGAAAGACAATAAAACTTTACAGAACTGCCAGTTTCCAACATGCTGGCAGCCAAACCCAGCAGATGCACCAACAAGAAAGGCAAACCTAACCAGTCTAGCAGGGGCACCATTTGGCAAATGGACGGCCTGCCACCACACTGGTTTCTATTTCAGACAACAAAATTGTCCAACACCGTCTAATAGAGTTAACTCAACCAGCTGTGTGGCTGACAGGTCTGCACCTGCTTTTGATGTCAGATCTGGCTTCCGAACAGCATGCTCCATTCTGGTTCTTCTCACCATGGTGAAACGCGGTACAAAATTTCCCAGTGCACAAATTCAGGAACTTGCTCAGCGCCTTGGATGTGCTCTGGTGCAGAAGTGAAGTTTATCAAAGATGCACAAATGTCCCCAGAGTGAAAGGAGCTGGAGCCTAAGGGGCTTTCAGACCCGAAGCGGAGGGAGAAGTCAGTGACTTGAACTTGCTGTGGAGGCCACGGTAGCTCCCTCACCTGGATATGACAGTAGTGGTCAGACCAGCCCCCAGAGAGGAAGAGTCTTGATTGGAAGCTCAGGCTTCACCCTGCAAAGGCAGCTACGCAACAGAACGGCCAACAGCGACATTTTCCACATGCAGGGAGGTGCATATGTTTCCATTTATTTGCATCCTATTGACTATGCAGAATTCTTAATAAGGCAAGCGGAAGAAGCAGAAGCTGACAGCAAAATACAAGTCGAGAAAATAGGAATCAACTGGTTAAGGAACACATCAAAACCAGGAAGGCTGGAACGGAGGCTGCTATCCTTAACAAGAGCAACCCCTTCCTTAGGAAGAACAGCAGGGACCCACACAACTATCCAAACATTCTGATTCCAGTAGAAAATACATAGGAATGATTTTTTTCTATGATGGCAGCTTCATAGTCTGATTATTTATCAAGGCAATTGCTTCTATTACTTGTTTCCATGTGCTTATGTGGAAAGAGCATAATGCCATCCTGTTCCTAAAACTTTTACCTTTTTTTCTAAGATTATTTGACAGAGAGAGAGATAGCGAGAGCAGGAACACAAGCAAGGGGAGTGGGAAAGGGAGAGGGAGAGGGAGAAGCAGGCTCCCCACTTAGCAGTAAGCCCGATGTGGGGCTCGATCCCAGAACCCTGGGATCATGACCTGAACCTAAGGCAGACACTTAACTGACTGAGTCACCGAGGCGCCCCTTACCTTTTTTTTTTTAACCAAGAGTAAGCAAAGAAATTCACAATCAGGAATATGCTCAATACAACAAATTGGTGTGATTCCTATAAAACAAAAGCATGTCCTCAGGGGAAGCGATTAAGTGGGGATAACAATGTTGTTGAAATGTTGGGGTCTGTGAATTATCTCTGTGAGCCTCAACTTCTTCATCTGTTAAATGGACATAATAACAGCACCTACTTCATGGCAGTGTTAAGAGGCTTGAGTTGGTTAATTAGTAGAAAGAAACTAGCACGTTCTTTACTTCCCCCCTGGGTTGTTGAGAGAGGTGGGACCACATCCCGCTTCCACTGCTTTGCGCCCTTTATCTTCTGGATTTGGAGGCAGAGAGTGGGGCCGCTGTCTTTGTGTGATCTTGATGACAACACGTCACCTCTGTGAACTTTATTACCTTTACCTGTTACGTGGGAATGTATAACTTGTGACTTATAGAATTGTTACGAGGAGAAAAGGACCTTTGTATTTGAATCTCACGTGCTCTAAGTAATACTATTGTGACAGTTACAAACCGTGTCTATGCAGAAGCAGAATCAGGCAAAATGATGGTCCCATTAGTCACAGATCCTCCTACACAGTGCAAAGTTTCAGGACGTGAAGACTTGGGAAAAGCAGAAGGGAAAGTGACATTAAAGTGCCACCCAACCTCTCAAGGGGTCCAAGGGGTTGAGAGTGGGAGCTTTTCCTACACCCTGAATCTGCAGCCATTTGTAAATCCGGGCCCTCTCATTCTTCCTGTATTTTCAGCATCTCCTGTTGGGAACGAAGGTGCTGGAGGAAACCATTAGGGGGCTAAAAGGCACAACTTTAAGAGCCACAGGGACAATGTGCCTTCTACTTAGTAGATTGACAGAGACACCTCGTGTTCCAGCAGGGGGCTGGGAGTTGTCCAGAGAAGCAGCTTTGACTAGCGGTTGGCTCAAGTCAACAAGCATCGTTCACCCCAGCTCTTCTTCTGCCATTTTCTCTTTTCCAACCCCTTCAAGGCAGACTTCCCTCCCCCAGCACATCTCCTATGGAAGCTCTTCAGATACCTCCTCCTGCTGTAACAGCACAGGAGTGGGGCTGGTCAGGGAATGGCTGAGAGGAATTCTCTTCTGAGGAGTAAGTTCTTGATGTGAGGAGGTGACTGGTATCCCTTTGACAGCCATTGCTCCATGGTTCTTCATGCCCTTCACTCAACAGTCCCTTCTGCAGAGGCAGTGTGGCCTCATGAGCAGAATGACCTGGAACTGAGTCTACCATCCTCACTTTTTTTTTTTTTTTCATTTCCTTATACACACCAAAGTCTTTCCCAGCTCAGAGCCTTTGCACTCTCTGTTCCCTTTGCCTGAAATGACTTCCTTGGGCTTTGCATTCTCTTCACTTGATAAAGAGAAGTACTCCTCCCATCCTTGATGTTTCCCACCTCAGGACCCCTTACCCTTCCTTCTCAGCTGACATAATGAAGTGCAGTTATTTTATTTATTTGATCCCTTTCTCATTTTTGTCTGAATTCCCTAAGAGGCTATAATCTCATGAATTAGGGACCATACTCTTGTTTTTCCTCGAGGATCCCCTGTGGGGCTTCACAATGAACATGAGGTAAGTTTTTCAAATAAATGGACGAATGTAATTGTGACTCTTGCCTGATAATGACAGGACCTTGAAAAAGTCACTCAAATTTCCTGAACCCGATCTTCCCATCTAGAACACGAGAGGATCACCAGCCTATAGACCGGTAGAGCACTGAATGTGGTAGGCATTGTTACTCTACTGAATCAATGTTAAGATGCCCATATTTTGCATGTTAACCTTTTTTTTAAAAAAAAATTTACTGGGGCACCTGGGTGGCTCAGTAGTTAAGCGTCTGCGTTTGGCTCAGGTCATGGTCCCAGGGTCCTGGGATCGAGCCCCGCATTGGGCTCCCTGCTCCACAGGAAGCCTGCTTCTCCCACTCCCCCTGCTTGTGTTCCCTCTCTCACTGTGTCTCTCTCTGTCAAATAAATAAAAGCTTTAAAAAAAAATAAAAAAATAAAAAAAATATTTATTTATTTATTTGAGAAAGAGAGAGAGCACAAGTGGGAAGGGCAGGGAGAGGAAGAATGAATCTCAAGCAGACTCCACACTGAGCACAGAGCCTGATGCAGGGCTCGATCTAATGACCCTGAGATCATGACCTGAGCTGAAACCAAGAGTCCAATGCTCAACCAACTGAGACACCCAGGTGCCCCACATGTTAACCTTTTTGATTTAAAGATCATTTTATAATTGCTTGGGTCTTAGATTACATACAGTATGGTAACATCTCACTCTTATGCAGGACCCAAGGTCTTCTTGCATTTAAGAAGGTCCTCTGGAAAGCCATGGTTCTGTGGCTCCATGCAGACATTTATCATTTAAGAAGGAAGTTAACACCAACACTAATGCATTCAACTCCACAATTTCACCACTGCCTCCTTCTCATTTCCCCTCTAAGGACGGCCTCCTCCCCCCTCTCTTAGTTAATGAGATGACTCTCCCAAATTTTTAAAAAATCTATTTTTCCTTCAAAAGCCCCAGGGAGTTAGAATAATGAAACACACTTAATTAAGCTATGCAGAACAATCCTGCCATCTAGGTGGCATTTTTCATCCCACTTTTTTTGGTCATTCCGAGGATTCTATTCTTTTTTTATTTTATTTTATTTTATTATTCAAGAACTAACATTCATAGCATCACTGAGTATGTGCTAGGCATTGAGCTAAATGCTTTTCATGCCTTACTGAATTCTCACAGACTCCCCACCATGAGTGGGGACCAGCACAATCTCCATTTTACGGATGACAAGAATGGGGTTCAGATGTATCTAGTTACTTACTCAAGGTCCCACAGCTAATATGTGGCAGAAAAAGTTGGGATCTGATTCCAAAGGCTGTGGGTTTACAGGATGGAATCCTCCAAAGACTACAAACATATGCCAAGCACAAATTATGTTTGCAATTACAGAGCCATCGTTGCCTTGTGTAAAATAATCTTTCTAAAATTTTTATTTATACTTTACTGTTGATCAAATTGAACTTTACCAAAGGCAACCACATTAATTTAAAGGATATATGAATTAATTAGCATAATACTAGAGATTAGCTGCCAAATATACATATCCATCAAAACTCTTTTGGTTGCAAGTAGCAGGAAACAAACTTGAACCACCTTAAACCACTAGGGAGTCTGGTGGTTAACATCTGAAAAGATCAGTGATAGGGTGGACTTCAGGTGCAGCATGATCATGGATCTGGTTTGTTCTACATACTACACTTTTCTTAGTTCTGTCTCATGTGTGAGTCACCTCTATCCTTAGCCTCATTTCTTTCATGGTAGAAAAATGGAAGCAGAAATTCCAGGACTCACATCTGTACATTTCCCATATAGCAAATGGATATGATATATGATCTATTAGACCAACTCAAATCTCATGCCTACTCATCAACCAACTGGTATAGTGAGATGGATGGGGTATTTTTTTGTTGGCTGTGGCCAAATAAGGCCTGCCCACACCACGGGCTGCATAATGGGGGAGGGAAGGAATGGAATCTGGAGAAGCAAGTGCCCTATACTCCATACAAAGCAAAGCTTGTTTCTAACAGGAAAAGAAATGGCACAGGAGAAAGAAAAAATAAATGAGGCTCAGGGTTCACCACAGAAGCCTACCTTACTCTCCTGCTAAAATTCTCCAGCACCTTCCCATAACACTTGAGACAAAGCCCCACACCTTCACCATGGCCTCCAAGACCCTACAACTTGGTCTCCCTCTCCCAAGGCATGTTCTACTCACCCACCCTGCTTCTGCCACTCAGACCTTCCTGCTGTTCCTCAACCCATCCAAGCCGTTTTTCAGCTCCAGTCCTTTGCCCATGCTGGCCCCCCATCCAGAACATTCTTTCCCCAGATCTTTACATTGCTTTCTTATTCACTTCATTCAGATATCGGCTAAAACGTCACTTTCCCAACCACTGTATCTCAAATAACCCCTTTCGTGATGGGCATTAAGGAGGACACTTGGCATAATGAGCACTGGGTGTTACACACAACTGATGAATCACTAAATTCTACCCCCGAAACTAACAATATACTATATGTTAACAAAGTTGAATTTAAATAAAATTTTTAAAAATCAATATTGGAAAAGTAAATAAATAAAAATGAAGTAAAATAACCCCTTTCATCCTCTATTCCCCTACCCTGCCCTATTTTCTTCCAATCCCATGTCAATCCCAATTTATAATCCCACCATATAATCATTTATTTCCAGTCTCCCCACCAGCACGGGAGCTTCATGTGGGGAGCCTTTGTTTGCTGTGTGTGTGGTGGTCTGTGTCTCATGCCTACTACAAGGTTGAGCCCACGAACGGCTACGTGAACCAAAACAAAGGCACGCATGAATGAATGAATGGACAAAGGAAAGAATGAAGTGCAGGAAGGCATGAGACGAATGTGGGTAACAGATGTTAGGGGACCGCTTTTGTTCTGTTTGTTTTGTTTTGTTTTCACCTAGTCGGCTGAAGACAAACACTTTCTCCCAGTCCTGTACTCAGAGCTCAGAGTCTATTTAAGAAAGGCTCTGTTTTGGAAGTGGAAGATTTCTTTTTTTTTTTTTTTTAATATTATATTTATTTATTTGACAGAGAGACACAGTGAGAGAGGGAACACAAGCAGGGGGAGTGGGAGAGGGAGAAGCAGACTTCCCGCTGAGCAGGGAGCCCGATGCGGGGCTCGATCCCAGGACCCCGGGATCATGACCTGAGCTGAAGGCAGATGCTTAACGACTGAGCCACCCAGGCACCCCTGAAAGTGGAAGAGTTCTTAAACTCCAGCTCTGTAAATGGTTTAGAGGCAGGCCCAATGGCTTCCTCCCCCCATCTCCCGCACTGTGTGAGGCTGCATGTCAATGGTGTGGCCCCCTGCACACTTTAAAAAATCAAGGCAGACCACCACATTATGACCTGCCACGCGCCCAGTGTCAAAATTAAATATGGGCTTCCCTCTGCCTTTCGACCTTTTACTTCCTTCCTTCAGCCTCATCGGAATTACTGAAGCTCTCTTGCTGATGTGTCTTTGCTCAATTCTTTGCATCCAGTTAATATTTACTGGCACTCCTCACAGATGCACAAAGTCTGAAGGGACTCGTTCTAGAACTAATTTAAAGGGAGCTGATGACTCTGCAATTGAGCCTTTGACTATTCTCATAAAAATTCTCCCAGGAAAGGTCAACTTCTCCCCTTTGTTCTCCACTCTCTTTATTCTTGGCAATGCCAACGCGGATCTCTATGCTAATGACTATAATAATAATTGAGGCTGATGGTAAGAATATTAACGTTTTCAGGAAGGTTTTGTGATTTATAAAATGAAATCCCATGCATCGCATTTCTGTGACAAGTTAACCTGCAAGACACACAAAGGACTCGTGCCCACAATGGGCGGATCTTGGTACCCACTTTGTAGCACTGGAAGACTCCCTAGGGGCTCCTAAAAACACATTTCTAATGTTCTCTTTCCCGGGGCCGCCAGAGGGTCAGAGAAGCAGGTGCTGAAGTCAGAGAGGCAATCTTGGTCCTGGTTCTACCACTAAATGACCCTGGGAAAGTCATTTTTCTCAAAAATCTCAGATTTTTTTTTTCTCACGCAAAAATGGGAACCACAGTACCATGGGTTTCATGGTGCTGTTGTGAGGATAAAATAAGATAATGCTTGTAAATATCCTTTTTTTTTTTATTCATGTGACAGAGAGAGAGAGGGAATATGAGCAGGGGAGAGAGGCGGAGGGAGAGGGAGAAGCAGACTCCTCGCTGAGCCAGGAGCCTGATATGGGGCTCGATCCCAGGACCCTGAGATCATACCCCGAGCTAAAGGCAGACGCTTAACCATCTGAGCCACCCAGGCGCCCCGCTTGTAAATATCCTTAACACAGCATCACGGTCAGAGCCAGGGCCACGTTAGCAACTATCATTACTCACCCACTGACACATGTTTAAGTGTCTACGCTATGCTAGGTAGTGGTGAACACAGATAAAATCGACAAGGTCCCTGGAGTTGTTCATCATCATCATCACCACATTATTATTATTAATCACAAAGGACCTAGAAGGAAAGAGGACAGGTACAGTGGAAGCAACCCATCTAGGTCTGGGAGAAAGGAAAACTGGGTTTTGCATGCCTCTGTCATTAACCAGTCTCCCATCAGTGAAAACTGAACCCTGTGTCTTTCAGGCCCCCAATTTCCTCACCTGTAACAAAGCACAGAGAAGAAATGGACAATTTCGATGTTACAAAACCAGCTGAAAATAATTTGTAACAACTAATAATATATTTTGTGGATTTGAGACATAAAGAAGAAAAATCAAATCAGAACCCTGTATTTTAGGTTCTGTATTTAAGGTTTCGATGATAAAGTGACCTTTTCAGCAGTGACCCTTAACATGTGGCATGGGTTCCATAGGACTCCCCTCTTTGCCATCTATATGACAGATTTGGGGATACTACAAAAAGCTGGACCCCTGCCCCAACACCACCCAGAACAAGTATCTTCTTCCAGCTTTAGAAGAATATCTACAACTTAATCTGAACTGATGGGTGAGAACTCCCCTCGGGTAATTCAGTAAGTTCTTGTCTTGGGGCAAAGTCACTATAGGCACAAACAATTCAAACTCCCATCTGTAAGTTGAACAGAAAATTAGGTTTATGATCCAGGGCTGCCTGGAATGACCACTTAGTCCCTGATGACTGCATCCCAGGCACCCTCAGCTGGAACATTAAAAGCCTGTTTTGTTTTGAGAAAATGTGAGTGAGAGATTAGAGGCCCCTCTCCCATCTTGCGGGGCCTCTGGTCACAGAGAATCACACACCAGCAGTTTTTTTATGTGATTTCACCAGAATGTCTGTCCAGTAATGCAGAAAGCATACAGAATGAGGGAGACCTACGATGTCCAGAGACCTAGTTGTACAGACCCGAGGGTAAAGATCCTTGGAAGCAACATACCAAAATTTCCTGTTATCACTCATTCTCATAGCTCCCAGCCTTAAGGTTCATGAAGTTCTTATTTTGGTGATGATTATAAATGAGGATGATTACAATAAAGTTAATAAAGCAAATATAAGATACTGTGTGATAAAGCAGAATGCTTAAGGAGGCCATGGATGTAATATGAATAAGTGGTCCAGGTGGGCACTAAGTTGAACTGGGCAGGTGTTCTTGACAACACCTAGTTGACCATCTCCAGGTAGGAGGAAGGTTCTGGTACAAGATGGCAGCATAGGAGGCTCCTGAACTCACCTCTTTCCATACACATGTAACTACATATGCAGCAATTGCCTCTGAAAGAAATCCAGAAACTAGGTCTGTGACTCCTATCAAGTGAACAAGAAAATGCCCACATCAGAATGGGTAGGAAAGGCCGGGATGCTCTTGCCATAAATCCTACCACCTGCACAGCAAAATACAGTCAGGATGAGACTCAGGACTCCCAGCTTCTCCCTGAGGAGTGAAGAGTCTGGACCTCAACACCGAGGGCCCCAACCTTTAAGGCTTTCAGATAGGAATGTGGAATTATCATCATGGGTTTTTCATATTTTTCTCAACATTAGCTGAAAATCTATTTTTTGTGACATCTTTCAATTTTTAAATGTTGGGAGTTATTCAACTTTTGAAAACAATAAAAGCATCCTGTGAGGCAAACAAACAAACATAATAGGAAAACACCACAACTTCAGGTCAATTTGCAAACACAGGAAGTAGTATAATGACGTTTAGACCCAAACAAAACTGGATTTGAATTCTAGCTTCATGTTCTATTAGCTGTGTGGCTTTTGTCAAGTTGTTGAACTTCTCTAGTCCTCAAATTTCCTCATCTGTAATATGAGTTGTTATGATTTATAATTTGACCTGCTGGTAGTCTATACGGCATCCATTTTCCTCTTCCTCATTCTTAAGAGAATTCACGTTTGTTGAAACTTCATGCTTCTTGTAAGACTCAATGGGCTTTGGGGGTAACTTACCCCACCCCCAGTTCTTAGAGTAGGTCTGGTTTGGTTTAATGTAATCCTATTTGCCTTTTCAGTGATTGGACTGGCAGTCCAGACTTAAGCCAGCAGTTACATGGCATTTTAAAAATGGCTGTTACTGGCCCAAAGATGGGCACATGACCTAATTTGGCCATGAACAAAGAAGTCATCCCAGGTGTTGCTGACAGCTAACTTAAGGTCACAAAGGAAGAAATCTGATAACAAAGACTTTAATTCCCAAAGAGCAGAGTCAAGAGAGCATAGGGAAAAGAGCCAGAACCTTGATCATACTACATCTGAAGTCCATCCTGCCTATGGAATTCCAATCAAATAATTCAATTACAAAACTGAATTTAACTGATTATTACCTGAACAAAAACATCCTGATTCATCTGTAAGGACAAGCGACTAGCACATAGGAGGCAGTTAATACACGACAGGTTGTATCATCAGAGTACTTTAAAATTTCCATTATAACACATTTTAAATTATATACGCTTCTATAACATAACTTATGAAACTTGAAATTTCTCTCCCTCCCCCCAACACATAGTGATGTATTAATTAAATTGTTAAAACTTCCTTTTACTAATAGTGATGGAAATATAAAGGAAATGAGTCCATGTCTCAGGAGAGCTGTTCTCCATCACACAGGAAACTGGTGTGTGTATTTGTTCCTTGTGTTTGGACAGGACTTAACCAAATGAAGCAAATCCTCAGGAACTGGCCATGGGGATTTGGAGAAGAGTATACCATGCATCAGCAGATCAGCCAGTTTAGTTCCCAAACTGTGGGCCCTGGATAAAAACGTGGCTGGCCTCCCATGCCTGTGCCAAACTTAGCTAGCGTCACCAACCTAATGGTGACTCCTCCAACCCCGGGATCCAGGACAGGTACTGAGGCACCAGGAGGTTGCACGGGGGTTCAGTCACACCTGCAGGGAGGCAGCCTCTGTGCGGAGGCAAGAGAAGGGGGAACCAGGGCGCCTGGGTGGCTCAGTTGGTTAAGAGAAGGGGGAACCTGCGAAGCAAGGGGACAAAGGCAGAGAATGGGTGGAAAGGCCCGCTCCAGCTGTCCAGCTCCCACTCGGAAGGGATGACAAGGTGGGCTTCTGTCCTCTGTGCAAGGAGGTGCACAGACAGACACTCTTCCAGGAGAACAAACAAAAGACAGCTTGGAAATAAACTGGCCCTTCACACTAGGCCATGTGTACCTCCCTTGCGGTGGAAAGAATTTTTCACTTATTGTTTGTGTGACATCAGATGTTTTCCAGATCATGTGAAGAAGGAAGCAAAAGCAGGAGTTTTTTCCTCTGCCTTCTGGAAGTGTCATCTCCTCAGCTCTGCTGATCCAAAGCTTGGCTTCCCATCTATGGCATGGCTCTAGCCGAGCATGGTACCGGCTTCCTAGGGCTCCAAGACTTCACTGCTCTGATGATCGGCCTGGCACTTCATCACGTGATAAATTTTACTTTCTCCATGTATTGATTAAAACTGCTGGTAGGATTATTAAGTCTCCTCGGGTGCACTAAATCCAGGTATATTAGCAACGGCCATGGATGATAGATCTTTTCCAAGGCCCACCATACCTGCCACAATATCTAGCAGATGGCAGACCCTATACAGACACCCACCAAGCTCCGTAACAGAAGCAGGGGATAGACAGTCTCCATGGGAAAAAAAAGGCAGCTGAAGTTCCCAGCCCAACTCTCTCTCTCCAGGATTCTCCTTTCCTTCAGGGGTTATTTGCCAATGAACCTGACATTCCTCATGGTTTGAGTCCAGTCCCTCTTCTGATTTTTCATTCCCCCCCCCCGACCTTGGAATGTTACCCAATCCTGGGGCTGTAACCACCACCAATAAGCTCCCAACCTGTGTGTTGCATTTTTCAGTCTGAACTCAGACTCTCCTCTTCAATTGCCTACTTGAGATTTCCATTTGGATGTGCTCCCCTGAGCATGTTCGAAACTGGATGCTCTTCCTGACCTCCTCCTCCCCAAATCTGCTTCTTCTCCAGTTTTGTAAAAGGAACCACCATCTATTCAGCTGTACAAGTGAAAAATTATTGGTTATTTTATCTCTTTTCATACTTCATCTGCTTCATCTGCTTCGTCTTGTTCATTTTACTCCAAACATGCATTAAGCCCACCCACTTCTCTGAATACACAGCTGTTACTCCAACCCAAGTCACCGCCTGCTCTGTCCTGGACTATGCTACGGTCTCCTAACCCCTTAAAACCCTCTGTCCCCAGTATACTCTCTGTCAACAGGCACCAGAGTAATGAAGACGGTGTTTTTCCTTGCTTTATATTTTCACAGAAGGGAGTTGCAGCAAATTATTAGTGTATGTCACCAAATTACCAAGTTTCAAAATGAAGACTCTCCTGGTGTTCAACCCTTGATACATCTTTGTTAGGCATGCTGGTCCCCAAACCCAAAGACTTGCTCCAAGACTGAGGCAAATGTGAACAACAGGCATGCTTTCTGCGCAACCCCGAAACAACCCAAATCACCTTTCCCTAAAGGTAAAGGCAGGGCCAATTTCTGGTCCCTTCAAGTTGCCAGCACTGGGTTTCCACCATTTGTCGAGCTATTCATTGGGTGCCAGTTGGAAATGATTGACTTGCATTGCAGGGTTGGCATACGGTACTTTTGACTTCCGGCCAAAAAAGAGACGTGTTCCAGGAGGGAGGCCACAAACAGAGAGGATGCTGAAGAGAGGCTGTTCACTTAGCTGTCAGGCTGGACGCCCAGGGAGGACCATCCACCTCTCATGGGTCCATCAGGACACAGGCGGGAGCAGATCAAGCTGTGCCTCTGGCCCAGGGAAGGAGGACAATTAACATCTGGGGGGTGCCAACTGCAACCTAGATGCTTGGCTGAGTATATTACATACATGTAAGTGTCACCACGGTTCTCTAGGGTTGCAGTGATCTCTGTTTGCAATCAAGGAAGTGGAGGCTCAAAGAAGTTAAGGAACTTGCCTAAGACAACCCAGATGAGAGGGTGTGAACACAGCACTGTCCAAACCCACATTTCATAAAGTCACACAGCTTGGTGGAATGTACTTTGGGCTCTCAATGTGGCACATGCCCTTGGATCCTCTCATATCTCATTTTGACATATTTCTTGCTGATTTACTTTGAAGGTCAACCTTCTGTGCCCGCCACCCCCCCCCCCCCCCCCCCCCCCCCCACCCCGCCGAATCCAGAGTCCCAGACTGACAGCACAAGCCCACAGGACGGCTTGGTCTCCTGGGTGCCTGAAGCCACTGCCAGAAATATTTGTTGAGCATACGATGATCCCACAGATAAATATTTGCAAAGAGTTATCACATTCACCCAGGGAAGTTTTAACTCCAGTCAAGCTCTGAGATTTAACTGAGCGGGCTCTTTTATTGGCATTAAAAAAAGAAACCAACAGTGATAATTCTGACTATCAAATAAAACCATGCCAACCTGGGTTAGTGCAGTCTCTTAATGGTTCATTAAGCCATGAACTTTTCCTGTAGTTATTTGAGAAATGAAGATTGAAAAAAGTATCAAGGTAACTTGGATATGAATTAAACTCACATTCACCTTTTTTGTCTTCTTCAATTTCTTTCACGAGTGTTTTGTAGTTCCTAGAGTATAGATCCTTTACCTCTTTGGTTAGGTTTATTCCGAGGTATCTTATGGTTTTTGGTGCTATTGTAAATGGAATGCAAGTTGGTACAGCCACTTTGGAAAACAGTGTGGAGGTGCCTCAAAAATTTAAAAATAGAGCTACCCTATGACCCAGCAATTGCACTACTGGGTATTTACCCCAAAGACACAGATATAGTGAAAAGAAGGGCCATATGCACCCCAGTGTTCATAGCAGCAATGTCTGCAATAGCCAAACTCTGGAAAGAGCTGAGATGCCCTTCAACAGATGAATGGATAAAGAAGATGTGGTCCATATATACAATGGAATATTACTCAGCCATCAGAAAAGATGAATACCCAACTTTTACATCAACATGGATGGGACTGGAGGAGATTATGCTAAGTGAAATAAGTCAAGCAGAGAAAGTCCATTATCATATGGTTTCACTTATTTGTGGAACATAAGGAATAACATGGAGGACATTAGAAGAAGGAAGGGAAAAATGAGGGGGGCGGAACTGGAGGGAGAGATGAACCATGAGAGACTATGGACCTGAGAAACAAACAGGGTTTTAGAGGGGAGGGGGGAGGGGGGATTGGTTAGCCCAGTGGTGGGTATTAAGGAGGGCACGTACTGCATGGAGCACTGGGTGTTATACGAAAACAATGGATCGTGGATCACTACATCAAAAACTAATGATGTATTGTATGCTGACTAACATAACATAATAAAATTAAAACAAAACAAAACAAAACAACTCACATTCACGTTTATATCTTCCTTCCATTTCCTTTTCTGTCAGGGTAGTAATTTACCATGTTGCTTCTTAATGCAGAAGCCTGACTTCATAAATCAAGAAGTTAATATAAAATATGTAAGTGGTCAAGCCAGGTATCATCAATTAAAGCCAAATAACTTCTCTTCAATCCGAATCCGTAACTCTCCTGGGAGAAGATGTTCCTTTCCCATTCGTTTGTGCTATAGATCTCCTCAAGCACCTCAGTCTTCCCATACACTCCCCTCTCCACGTCCTCCTCCCTTCCCTAAAATGGGAGCCATAGGACAGTCATCATTCCGCTGTTGAAAAACGAGGGAGAAGTCTCTTTGTCCCTCCCCTGCCTGTGAACAGCCTGCAGTATAACAAGTATAAATTAAAGAAATAATAATGATGATCATCACCACAATAAGAATAACAAGAAGACAAGAGAGACATGACCACTATTCGTGAAATGTCTACTACACGCCGGGCACAACGGTGTTCCGCATGTAAGATTTCACTTAATTCTGGTACAACAACAAGACTAAAACACACACACACACATACACACATTTAATGTTCTATGTCCCAACAGACCTGCAGGTCTAAAATTTGACAGGAACTGCCCCTGGGTCTACAAGTTTGAACCAAGAGACAGCGTGAGTATTACCGAGTATGACCAGAGCTGCAGCACCAGAGGAAGGAATAAAAGCCACTTGGAAGAAGTTTGGGAAAGAGTAGCAGAGCATCGAGTGGTCCTGATCCTAGGCCTCTTCTCCTTAGGGGTTCTGCTTCCCTAGGAGGACATTCCCTTTTCTCCTGTACCTCCAACTGGTGAGATGAGCCTCTACAATGGGATAGTCCACTGACCCGCAGGGCTCAAAGACAACAAGACACATGGCAACACTGGGTCCCCCAATATTCATATGAGGGCTTCCCTGCCTTGCCATCTATGGAGAGTTGGCATCTAGCATACAGAGGGTACTAAAGACCTTTTGAGGGGATGAATAAATGGCAATGTTGTGGACTATGGCATGCAGATACATTGGTCTCACTCACAATCTTATATTTGCAAGTTTTATCATAAGAGTTAACGATTTATAGACTGCTTTCCACATGCCAGGCTCTCGGATAAGATGCAAACAGTTTTCTTGTCCCTGTGTTACATCTCAGGAGGCAGACCTGGAGGAATTAAGGGACTTGCCCAAAGCCTTGGATCTAGAAGAGTTCTGACCCGGGATTCAAACCCAGGCAGGCCAGCTTCAGTGCCAGATGCTTCACTCCGAGGCCACACTGCCTCCCACGGGGCCCGGTCCACCAGCGGCCCGGATGGACTCTTGGGACAGGACTGGAACAGAACAGCCTCAGTTCCACACAGGCAGAACAGGTAATGATCTACATCACCGTCCCAGGAGTTACCAGCTATATGCCCTGCACTTGGGGAAGGGACAGATGTTTAATAACTTCGCATTAGAAAGGAGGAGGTTACATAACATGGCTGAGCTATTTTTGAACTTTATAAAATGCTGACTGCTCTTTTCAAAGTGCCTTCTGTAAAACCAGGAATATTAAACATAAAGAACATTTTCCCCTTGCCCCCACCTTTTTTTTCCCCCTGAAATCCCAGGGACAGAAACAGGCCCACGTCATCCTCAGCAAGTCGACTTTTCTACCAGGTCCTGCATTGTAAGCAAGAAGTCATGGCTACAGAATCCTAAGTGCACAAGCTCGGGGTAGGAGATTACAAGCCATGTCCCTGGAGACCACAGAGGGACGTGTGTAACTGCTTCCAAGATGGCGCTCAACCAATCCAAGCTGGACGCCCGATCCCCAAAGCAATGTACCATGATACCCACCCACATGAATTCATCTGAGCTTCTTCTGAAACTATGTGCATTCTCCTTACTACATAGTGGGAGTAGTGAGAGCTACTTGGCTACCGGATACTTGGCAGAACCCTGACCTCGAGAGTCCTGGGCTTCCACTGAACGAGCTGCTGGATCCAACTCAGGCTGCAGACACTGAAGATCCCCTACCATTGACAACCTAAATGTCCATCAGGGGGTCATGATTAAACAAACAGTGCAACGCTTATACAACAGAGCATAGAACAGCAACGAAGATGAATATGCTAGAATGCCATGTGTCCTCAACCCATCTTGAACCACAAGGCTGAGGTAAAGGAAATGTGAATGTATCATTTATGGGCATTAAAATGAACTGTGCTTTGGGTCTAAGGTTGCACAGACATCTATACGAGAAGTACAAAACATGCACACAGATTTGGATCCCTACCAAATTCATGGCAGTGTTTTCCCTCCCGAGGACAGGAAGACAAGAAAGTGGGACTTGGGAGAGATCTAATCAGGACTGTGACATCATCAGTAATATTTAATTTCTTTAAAAAAAATTTTTTTTTTTTATTTGACAGAAAGACAGCCAGAGAGGGAACACAAGCAGGGAGGGAGAAGCAGGCTTCCCGCGGAGCAGGGAGCCTGATACAGGGCTCGATCCCAGGACCCTGGGATCATGACCTGAGCCGAAGGCAGACGCTTAACGACTGAGCCACCCAGGCGCCCCTCTTTTAAAATTTTTGAAACAAATGTGACACGTTCACTTTCGTTCTCTGTGATGAGTGGTGGGGTGGGTGTTTTATCAGACTCTGTACTATTTTTTTCCCCCTAATATTTTTGGAAAAGTCCCTGTTACCAGAGTTTGTTGTGAGACAAACTTCCTTCTTCTTCATCAGATTGTACATTCTTGGCGAAGTTATATCTTCATTCCTGTCCGTATTCCAGGGGCCAGCACAGGGTCCACTGGATGGAAGGAATGACTGATGGAGGAGAAAATAGTAGCCTTAAGGCTTTTCTGAAAAACTGCCATTTGGGGCTCTCTCCAGTTCCTAGTCCCTTCCTTGCCTGGCAAGCGTCTTCTCTTCCCCAGGTGAATTTAAGAAACATCGGGACAATGGGCAAGTGTGGTAAGGAGCCAATGCTGTTACCATATTCCAGCCTCATACACAGGGCGAGCACTGCCAGCGCCCCACGGATGGAGAGATGTTTCATGAAACACCAGGCGGTGGATGACGGCTTACCCCACTTGATGCATTGCCACTCTGGGGCTGAAACACAATCTACAAAATTGCTGCATTCAAAGCATAACTCCTAGAAATAGCATGATAACATTGCACAGCAGAATTTTTTTTTGTTTAAGGAATGGAATTCAGGGTGGTCACTGGAAGGAGCTCTGCATGTCTTGACAATTATCCTTCTCAAATCCCTTTTCCTGTATATATTATATGTCAATTGCCCTAAAATTGAGTTATGTTTTCACCAAAATTATACATTTGTGAATATTCCAGCTGTAGGGCACTTCTTATGGGAAGGAAGCATTCATTAGCCCAGCCCTTGTCACTGGGCTGATAGCAATCCTGTCTCTATAAGAGGTTTCCATGCCTCATACTGATTCATCGGAGTTCCTTCCTGTTATTTAGACAATTATTTAAAATGCTGAAAATGGCAGTTCAGAAAGAGGATCCCTAAGGAGGGAATGAGGAGAGGGGAAGGGAAAATTGCAAAGGACCACGATTTCTTAATTCAAGAGTTCATTTTTCAGGTGTATACCGATTTTAAAGAGGTATAATCCTTCTACACCATCACACACACACACACACACACACACACACACACGCACGCACACGTCTCCAGACTCAGCTCAGAGATAATCCCTGAACTGTAGCAGATTCAAAGTCCTAAACCTTCCAGAGACATTTGAGAGTGATGTGTTACTCTGCTGATAATAAACCCAACCTAGTCTGCTGACTGTAAGTTCTGATGACCAAAACCACTTCACTGGTCATTTTGACAGTCATTCAATAATCACCGGGAGCCAGGCACTGTGCTACTCTCCAAGCATCACCTCATTTAATACTGAGGTCAATCCACAAAACATTGGGTCTCTGTGCACGATCCCCAGACCAGCAATATCAGCATCACCCAGGAACCTGCTGGAATTACAAGTTCTGGGGGCCTGCCCCCGGGGCGACTGGATTACAGACTCTTGAGTGTGAAACCCAGCCACCTGTGGTTTAATAAATCACCCTCCAGGTGATTCTGATGCATGTTCAAGTTTGCGCAGTGCCACCTAGAGAGAGTAATGCTATTATCATCACTCTACAGTAAACCACCAAGGCCTAGAAAGGTAAAGTGATGGGCCAAGGCCTACAGGAAGTGGACAAGACAAGATCTGAACCCTGACAAATCTACCTTCGGAGCCCCGTCCCTTCATCACAGAGCTATGCTGCTCGTTATCTGAGAAAGGAGCATGGATTCAATCACCAAACATCAGGCAAAAGCATGCAAAGTGGGTGCAGGAGTGATCATTCTATATGTCAACAGCTGAGCCACAATGATGAGCCATAAAGAACAATAACATTTCTCAGAAACATAAAACTTAAATGCCCACCAAGATGGGAGTAGTTAAATACATTAGGATACATCCATACGATGGACTATAATGCCGCTTTAAAAGTGGTATTTGCCAAGATTTCCAATGATCTACAAAAACAGGACAAAAGAAGGGAAGAAATTCAGATACACATTCAAACAGAGGATGGAAGCCCCAGCGTGGGCAGTCTTCCCAAAGTGTAACATGTTGGTGAGGATGTGGGAAATCTAGTGACCTCACAAGTGGCTTGTGTGAATACAAACTGGGATAGTTCCTTGGTAGGACAATTTGGCAGCAGATACTTCAATTTTTAAATGCACGTGCTCTGTGACCCCAAACTTCTACTTCTTAGAATCCACCCTGGAGAAACACGGGCTCTGTGTGCACAAAGAGACATGTGGGATGATGATCACTGCAGCTTCATTCCTAATGGGAGAAAATCTGAAACAACCTAGATTTCTATCATTATGGAGACTGGATAAATAAATCATGGTATATCCCTATTGAGAAATGCAATGCGTAGGTTGCAACACACATACACACACACACACCTATGTATATCTACACATACATACATATCTACATTCCTTCCTACATAAGTCTGTGTATATGTATGTATACATACATATGCACATCTGTGTACATACATCCATACATGTGTATATTATCTGCATATAAAATCCATATATATCCGTATATATATACACACAGGCACACTTGAGATATAGCTATAGATAGAATATGGATAGAGAAATACATAGCTGGATACATAGACAGGTCTCGAGAGTAGGTTTCCAAGGTATATCACTGAGTAAAAAAAAAAGTTGCAGAAAACAAAGTATGATGTAAGTTATAAACGAAAGAGGAGTCCAGGGGAAGAGAGGAGAGGAGAGTCAATCAGAGAAAATCCCATAAGCACACACACAACATTCTCTACTTGCAGGGCACGTTTTCAGCAGGGAGTATGTATGTATTGCTCTGAGTTTTCGAACAACCAACCAAACAACCAAACAAAGAAAACTCTGGTCCCATTTTGGGAGACAAGCAAAGATTGCCCTCTTACTGGTGCAGAGTGTGAGGGGGGGCCTCCAGCTTCTCCGTCTGCCCATAGCAGCTGGCCTTGGCCTCGGGGATGTAGGAGAACTTCTCCAACATGGAATATGCAGCAGTGGTGAGGATGCCCAGGCCATCCCTCACCCTTTCCTCCAGGCTGTAGTCCCAGTCGTCGTAGGAGACTGAAATGAGTCCTGATGGAAACTCCTTTGGGATGAGCTCTGTGTTCCCAGAAACCAAGCTGGGGATGATCCAGAAGAAATCATAGCCAGTGAGGCCCAGGGAGCGGGCCTCACTCAGGATGAAGACAGCCTCATCTTTGGAACAGTAGAGCAGGATGACGGAAGAGTGGATCTTCTTTAACTGGACCTGCGTCTTTGCATCCTCAAAGGAAGTGTCCAAGGTGATCACGTTCTGCATGTCCCAGCCCACAAAGCTGTTGTCCACGGTGGTCTTGATGAAGCTGATGAAGTCTCTGTACCCAGGGAAGATGGTGGTCACCAGGGAGAAGACGTGCCAGTCATAATCCTGCATGATCTTCAGCATGACCGTGGCTTGTTGCTGGATGGACGCTCCAAACTGGAAGAAGGTTGACGTCGGATCCTGCCAACAGGTGTAAAAAAAAAAAAAAAAAAATCAAAACAGAGGATGAGGTAGAAGGCGGTTTACATATAACCATCTGTCTTTACAGGCTTAAAAAATGCCTTCTTAGAAGGGAGGGCAAATACATCACACACCTATTCATTCGAGAACATTCCTGAGCACCTACTATATGCCACACTCTGGAACAGACACTGGAAATACAGAGAGGAGAGAGACCCTGAACTTGGAGCCCACAGCCTGGCACATGAAGGAGATCTATTATTTCTGCTTCTGGCTTATCCCATTTCCCCCCTGCCCTTTGGGGCCCATATGGTTTCAACACAATGAACTCTATCTGGCCCCAGGCTCAGAACTGGAAAATGAAGCCAACAGAGACAACATCAGGACACAGAGACACAGTCCTGATGATGCACTTGAAGCACCTGGAGTCTGCCGCGCCTGAAGCCATTTACTCTGGACCTGCTGGTTATGTAAGCCAACAGGTTCCCATGATCGCTTGAGTTAGTCTGAAAAGGATTTCTGTCACTCGGACTCTAGACTCCTGTATAATATAAACTATAATAAATGCTAACTGGACATTCTATCTGAATGTTTATCTGAATCAGCAAATATTTGTTGAACCCCTAACTACGCAGCAACACCATTTTAGGACTTGGAGAAACAATGATAAACAAGACAGACACAGACATGGTCTCTGCCTCCGTAGATCTGGTGGGAATTTGAGGAAGAGCAATTTGCAGGGACTAGAGGCTGAGAGAAGTATAAGGGGATGCTGAAGGAGTGTCCGGGTGAGGAAGAAGGGAGACGGGTGGACATTATCCTCAGAGGAGTCCTGCAGATACATCTAGACTATTCTAGGAGCCGGAGATAAATGTATTATGGCTCATGAAGTAGGGGGGATGAGATGATGGCGAAGAGCTTGGCAGGAACCCCATCATGTGTGGCCTCAGGGATATGTTCAGAGGCTTAGAACTTATTCAAGCATAAGGGGGAGCCGCTGAATGCTCTTACTCTTGAAAGTGACATGACAACTTGTGTTGGGTTAAAGGGCCTCTAATAGTTGTTGTTTTTTTTTTTTTTTTAAGAGTTTATTTATTTGAGAGAGAGTGGGAGAGAGAGAGAGAACACAAGCAGGGAGGAGGGGCAGATGGAGAGGGAGAAGCAGACCTCCTGGCTGAACAGGGAGTCTAACGTAGGGCTCGATCCCAGAGCCCTGAGATCATGACCTGAGCCGAAGGCAGATGCTTAACTGACTGAGCCACCCAGGTGCCCCAAGGGCCTCTAATAGTTCTAACACCCCCCCTTAGTCACGATCTGATCATGAGAACAAACTTCCATTCAGAAAAGGCAGGCAGTGCATACAGCTGTACCATTTACAAACTACCTTCACACCCCTTAACTCATAAAATCCCCATGATGATCCTACAAAGGTGGTGGTGTTGGCGGGGGGGAAATGAGGCTCGAGATGAACTCAGGCTCTGGTTCCGTGGCCAGCCCCCTTTCCAAAACACAGCCCCAACTTTCTTGGGATCATTGAAGATCTGCAGATAGCAGGTGCTTAAACCATGCTGCTGACTGATAGGCAAGGTGCAAAAATGCCAGCTAAAGAGAAGGTGTGCCTGTGTGTTAGAGCAAAACACAATTTGACAAGTGCTGAGTTATGGTTTTCTTTCCCTGGAAACTAAAAGAATTCTCCAGAAGTCCTTATAGTGCAGCCATGCTTTCATTTTGCATTCTGTAGTTACCATATGGATTCACCTCAATAGTAGGAATACGGAGGTTCCATTGTGTGTGTGTGTGTGTGTGTGTATTAAGGGTGGACGATCAATTCCATTTGTCTTTCAAAACAACACTTTGTAGCCGTGCATGCCAACCCTTTCAAGAAGTCTGCCAAGTTTTGCCTGTGGGTGCTCAGTGAATAGAAAGTTTCATCTGAGTGGGCCAAAAGTTGTAGTTCTTCGAAATACTTCCCTTTTCTGAAATGCATGGGTTTGGGGGATAATTCAAGTGCAGTACGGCCTGAAGGCAGAGAGGGAACAAAAAAATGGGAATAAATGCCTCTGGGTTCCTTCCAACAATACAGTTTTATGAATTTTACCTAATTAAATCAATTAAACTGGGTAACAGATTTAAAGACTTTGGATAATTATCTTTTTCCCTACAATAGCTTTTGGAGAAATCCAATATTCTTGGATTGATTAATCATTTTAAATCACGCCTCAACAAGACTATGAATGGCTCAAGGGCAGAGAGATTGCTATCTTCATCTCTCTGTCCCCAGAACTGGGCAGAAGGCTTGGAACATGACACATCAGGAAATGCAGGGGGAGGGAACGCATGAGTAAATGAATGTGTGAATGAAGTCTAAGAGGAATGTCCTTGGCTTAAACATAAAGCAAAACAGAAGAATTCAGTGTCTGAGATTGTATTTTTTTTTATGGCTCTTGAATGTCATGTCCAGAAAATAAAATCTTTCAACATCACCAACCTACCACTCCTCCATCCAATGTCTGAAATAGAGAGAGAGTGACCTTTCTTGATCAGAAAAGGAATATAGAGGGCCTCTAAGCCTCAACAGCTGTGCATGCAACCTCATTAAATACCAAAAACAGCGACAACATAACGAACCCACCAATGGACGAAGGCACAGAAGTCAAATTTCAAGGCAGTTATACCCAACAACCTTATGCACTGCCAGGTGTTTCTTGGGATGGGACTGAGAAGCTCCAAGCTTAATTACCAAGGAAATGTAATAATTCCCATGGAGCAAAGATGCCTCCAAGGAAGCTGCTGACCAGAGTCACATTAGGACTGCAAAAGGCAAAGGGATCAGCATCTTTTTGCACTGAGCACACAAGGAATGGAGAAAGATCTCAGGAGGGCAGATGCTAAGGGCACGGTCGGAACCCAATAAAAAGGATCTCTGAGATGATCCATATGTACACACTTCCTAGGGATAATCGGAATTAGTGGAGAGGTGCTAGCTGGGGGTGGCGGGGGCGGTGTCTGGGATGCTCCCGCACCCCTGCTCCACATGCTATGAGCCAGATGTTACTGTATTCACGAGCGGCTTTGTGCACAGAGCAGAGCAGCAAGCAAGTGCAGGCTTATCTAACTCTCCATGTGGGGAGGAGGGCATGGATGCATTGTGAACTTCGTGAAAGAGAAGATAATTATAGGGACGGCAGTTCATTAGCCAAGAGCTCGCTTGGCACAGCCGTCTGTGTAAAAATATGTGCAAGCTCCTTGCCTGTGCCGTTCCCACTCCCCGGTCTTGTGGTGCTTTAGTCCAGGCCGAATCTCTTCTATTACTCTCTTCTGATCCCCATTAGGGTCTTCTCCCCAGGATGGACAACAGTGTAACTTCTGGGGTCATGCTGTCCAGGTACCAATCCTAACTGGGTGACCTTGGGAAAAAAATCACTTCACGTTTCCAAGACTCAGTTTCCACATCTGTACAATGGGTATGGCAATGTCAATAATTATACTAGTTAACATGCCTATGAGAGTTGTGTGGCTCAACGCTTTCAGTGTAGTATCTCATTTAATTCTACCCCCAACCACCTTCCTAAATGGGTGCTAGCATGATCCCTGTCATACAAATGAAGAAACAGACTCAAAGGCAGAGTGACTCTTCCAGGGTCATAAAGGCAGGGAATCAGGTTTGCCTGCCTTCGAGATTCCAAGCTTTTCAGTCCTGCACTATACTGTTGGTGATGATCGCACTTTCTTGTTGAGCTGGAAGGATTCAATGACCTCCTTGTAGAAAAGCATCTGGAGCAGTATCCATCAAATATCAAGTACTCAACAAATCGACATCACTGTTATTTTCCCCGTGGGTCAGGGGTAATTCCCACTCTGGACTTGAGCATCCCAACAATTCAGTCATGTCATGACTGCCTGATGGAAGTTCCTGGTTGAACACTGCTTTAACCATGCCACTCCTCTCCTCTATGGTCATCAATGGCTCCCCTAGACAATCACCTTAAGTAGAGACTCTCCAGCCTACCCCTTTATGCACACCAGTCACTTTATAGTTGAAACACTGTGGGCTCTGGGGTCTCTCGGACTTGAGTTCAAGTTGTGGCTCTGCAAGAACTAACCACGTGACCGTGGTTAAATTCTGAAACTTTCTGCATCTGAGTTTCTTTGCCTATAAAGTGGGCATAATAAGCACCATCCCAGGGTGGGAGGAGCCAGGAAGAGCTGAAGTAGGATGACAGGCTCATCTATTATCTATGCCTGACTCCCAACAGTCCAGGGACGTCTCTCCATGTCCTTCAGTCCTCTAGACAACATGGACAGAGCCAGAAGCCCAAGGGGATCCTGATCCTAGTTCAGAAACCGGTATGTCCAGATCTCCTGACATGCCAGCATCACACTGCCCCTCCGCTCCGCAAACCAGCCCACTCACTCTGAGCCCAAGGAGGCCACACGAAGAGAAGGAACTGTCTTTCTTCCCAGTGATGAATCATGCTTTGGAGAGAAACCATCTCTCATGTCCTTCATGGACCTCCCACAGTTACCCTGCACCACTATCATTTCCACTGGCATCTGAAACTTCCAAACCCATTACGGACCCAAGGCTCTGTCTACCTTACGGAGGGATGGAAGTGAGAAGGTATTTGCAAAACGTAACTGCCCAGCGAGACAGTGAAGAGGCTCATGTTTAGCCCTGGATTTTTCAAAGATATTTTTACGGACTGGCAGGAGGTGATGGAGGAATTTGGCCACACTCCCAGGGCCTGGCATCTGATATGCCACATGGCCCTCTTTTCAAGGCCCTGAACATTCTTCCCGCTTCCTACCTGAGTAGCAGAGGCTGTTTCTCCTGCACTCACCACCTCCTGCCATCCCTCAGCCTGTCCTTTTCAGATTCTATAGAGCAGTCTCTGACCACCTCTGGCACTGGCTTCCTCGGCAGTGTGCAGCCGGGGGAGAGGAACAGATTTCAGACACCCACTTGGGTTCTGAAGCAAGAGCAGTTCTCTCCCCAGGCTCACTGCTCTGCTGAAGACAGAACAAACTGTTTTAAACACAGAGTGAGGGAGGCAGGGGCTATGGGATTCTGGGTGTCTTCTCTCCACTCTGCATTTTGGCCCCATCTTAAACCGAGGTCTCATTAGATGAGAGTTCCTGATCTCATGTTCTAGAATGTTCCAGAGCTTGCTGAGCACTCAGGGTGAGACCTGACCCCGGTGGGTATCAAGGCATGATGTTTAATAGAGTCTAATACCAACTTTCATTTCATTTACCCATTCACAAAGGCTATAACGGACACTCATACCCATCAGCTCTTCGATTCTAACTACCCAAGGGATGAGGTATCGCAAGTGGCTATAACCCTCACGGATGGCATTTCTCATAAAGTCACAGGAAAAGAGGTTAAGTGATTTCCCTAAAATCCACAAGGCCCCAGGCTGACAACAACTTTATTACAAGATGCAAGATGTCATCCAATGTTCCCTCGTGCACACTGGTGGCTCTCATTTCTGGCTGCAGAGGAGAATCACTTGAGGGTTTAAAAAAAAAAAAAAGCCACTGCTTGTGCCCCATGCCAGTGAATTTCTGTGATCTGAGTACCTGGGCTCCAATGCTGATTTATTCATTTTTCTCAGTCTCTTCTCAACAGCAGCATAAGTATTATTCAAGTTAGTATTGTCAGAGTGTAGCACAATGTCTGACATACAGCAGGGGCTCAATATATATTTGGTGAGGAAATAAATGAGCAGGAAGATCCTCCCTAGGAAGCATTGAGAGAACTGGTCACTGTTGTCAACCCTGCACCCATTTCCATAGCTTATTTTCCTTCTGCCTGCCTGGGTGGGTACCAAAAAAAAGATAATGATGCAGGTGACCCAGCAAAAATCGAGAGGGATTCCTTGGGATTTTTCTTTCTCTTGTGGGAGGACTGTCCTGGTGAGACTTGGTGTTTCTGCCACTCTTATTGTGTGATAACTGAGCTTTTAAATATATTTTATTTCTGCTTCCATGGATGAGAGGAAAACTAAAGGCACCAAACTTGATAAGCCTGAGAATTTAGAAGAATAGCATTCTCACATACATATAAGCTAACTCTGTCCCAGTGAAGGATCTCTATCTCATCATCAGCCATTCTCCTCCTCCTCCTCCATCACCACCATCATCATCATCCACCATCATATCATCTACCACCATCATCATCCACAACCATCATTATCTACCATCACCACCATCATCATCATCCACCACCACCATCTACCATCATCGTTCACCATCACCATCATCATAATCATTATCATTATCCACCACCCTCATCATCATCCACCATCACCATCATCACCTACCATCATTCATCATCTACCATCATCATCATCCACCATCACCATCATCATCATCATTATCCACCACCACCATCATCCACCAACACCATCATCGCCTACCATCATTCATCATCTACCATCATCATCACACACCATCACCACCACTATCATCATATCATTATCCACCACCATCATCATCATCCCCATCATATCCATCTTCCTCCTTCTCCTCCTCATCACCCACCACTGTCATCATCATTGTCATCCACCATCATCGTTCATCATCATATCCTTCTATCCATTTCCCTTTCCCTTCTCATCAGAATTACCATCACCATCACCATGGTCATCATCACAGCTAATGTGGAGCAAGAGGTCTTATTATCATCCTTGTACTACAGATTTTATAACTCCAGTTCAGAGAAGGTAACTTGCCTAACACACATAGCTGGTACATGGCAGGGTCAGGATTCAAGATCAGGTAATCTGAATCTAGAATCTGGATGCTTAGGTCCTGGAAAACACTGATACCAGGTGTGCAGAACAGGAAACAAAAGTGTGTGTGTGTGTGTGTGTGTGTGTGATGAATAACCACCACTCAATCATTCTTCAGGCATCCAACTAGAAAAGAAAATGTCCAGAAATAGCAAAGTAATGTCAGTGATCTCACATCAACTGGCAATCAGTTGATGCAGAAGACTGGGGCTAACAGGGGAAATTGTACCCAGGTGTCATTTCCCAAAAACACATCAGCTCCATCATCCACAAACACAAAATTTCACTCTAGGCAGCCTCCATTTACTGGACTATTTTATGATTTATGTTCTATCACTCATTTTTCTCCTTTCAGGATAGGAGGGATCTCTTCCCACATTTTCTACTGCACTTAACCGCCACTCAAGCTGAGGGGCATCCATTATTTCTTCATTGTCCCAGAGGATTATTTCTTTTTTCTTTCCCTGTTGGACCTGCCCATGTTCCAGACCCTTGGAAGTTCTCTCTCAAACAAGAGCGAGAACCTCCTCTATGGAGTCCCTACCCAAGTCTTGTCCCTCTCCCACCCACCTTCCACACTGCTGCTCCAGTTACTTTTTTTAAAGTTCAAACTGGAGCATGATGTCCTCCTTCTTAAATTTTTTTTCAGCAGCTCTCACAACCTTCAGGATAAAGTAAAAACACACACCAGCCCCAGCACAGTCTGCACTAACGTGTTTGGGACTCAGCATCATCTCGGTACCTGAGAGAGGTCAGGTACTCCACAAACATGTGACAAAGCAAATTGTTGAGTGAGCTAATGAAGCAAAGTAAGGTGTGCTTGGGGGAGAAAACCAAAGGAAGTCTTCATATTTTACCCCTGTCCATCATTTTCCAAAAGCACATCAGCTCCCTCACCCACAAACACAGAATTTCACTCTAAGCAACCTCCACTCATTGGACCACTTCATGATGTACGTTCTGTCCCCCCATTTTGCTTCTCCCATGAGCCAATCCACCATCATCCTTCTAAAATAACCAAAACCACCTTTCTCTGCTCTCTCCTCCTCTCTCTTCAAATGAGAAGTTTAACCTTAAGTATCTGGTGACTAGAGGGTTCCCAGCTGGTAGGTTCCCAAAAATGAGGGTGGCTGCCATGCTCTGAGTTGGAGACCAGGAGAGGCACTCCAGTCTTAACTCAGAGTCTGTGTACTAGGCTCTCAGACTAGGATGGAGGAGATGGAGATCATGTAAAATAATTTCTGAGAGAAGCTCTATGGTTGAGGATGGAGCAAGGAACAAGTCCTCTTAGAATGACCAAACCTTCAACTCATCCTAGCCTGGGCTTCCAATGCAGTGCCTTACTGGCTGCATGTGACTATTTAAACTTAATTTCAAAGTATTAAATAAAATTAATGATTTGGCTTCGCAGGCACACTAGCCACATCTCAAAAGCCAGCAGTCTTTAAACTTTAAAGCTGATGCTCTCCCACCCCCACCAGCCCCATACCTAAAGATGCCAACTGAGTGGGTCTGGGATAGGGTCCAGGATTTTTAAAATTCCCTGGGTGAATGTAATGTGCAGCCAGGGTTGAAAACGCTAACCTAAGTCTTCAGTATCCAACCCTGTAGCTGTGCTCCCCTGGGGGGATTTCTCATACCCTCAGATTTCCAGGCTCCAGTCCACCCTCACTGAACCAGAGTCTTTGTTTATGAGTTCTAGAATATGTATGTTTTCCAGAATATGCTGATGTTCAGCAAGACTTGGTAGTGCTAAGTCCAATTTCTCTCTCTTCTAGGTGAGGAAACGAAGACTTCAAAATCTTGAATGAAATCCTCCAAATTTCACATAAATCAGTGGGGACCATAGGAACAGACACAAGGTCTCTCACCCCTAATTCAGTGCTATCTTAATGTGTCATGATGCCATTGAGAGTGAAGTGTTTTCTACACAGAGAAACCACAAGCAACGGGGGTTGTGTGGGAGGAACATGGGCTTTGCTGGCAGCCTTAGCATGATCTGCTTCTTCCTGCAAGGAAGTTATTTGACCTAAGCCTCGGTTTCCCCATCTGAAAGACAGAAATGACAATAGCAGGCACCACCTTGGAGGGTTGCTGTGCATACTTTGAGAGATGAGGCACATAGAGCCCTTGGCATGTTGCAAGAGCTCGGTCAAGTTGGGGTGGCGATGACAGTGGTGAAGATGGTAGCCTTGACCATCAAGCCCCAGCTCCCATGTCCATCATGGACTCCTTAGTATTCCCACTTCTTTTTTTTTTTTTAAAGATTTTATTTATTTATTTGAGAGAGAGAGAATGAGAGACAGAGAGCACGAGAGGGAAGAGGGCAGAGGGAGAAGCAGACCCCCCGCCAAGCAGGGAGCCCGATGCGGGACTCGATCCCGGGACTCCAGGATCATGACCTGAGCCGAAGGCAGTCGCCTAACCAACTGAGCCACCCAGGCGCCCCAGTATTCCCACTTCTGAATTCCCAGTACCTCTGCCTTTACAGCTCACTCCTCAGCCCTGACTTGTGTGCAGTTGCCTACTTACTGAGACGCATGCATCTTGCCTGTTCCTCAGACTAGAATTCTTGAGGGTAGGGCACAACGTCCTTCTGAGTCCTTCTCAGCACCGTGCATGGCACTGGGCCACCTGCTTTGGGGATAAAACTGGGGGCATCATTCTGAGCCTGCAAGGATGCCAGTAGGTGGAAAGAGAGACTAGTGCTTTATGTATTTGAGCAGACCTGCCAGATCTACTGCTCGAGAAACATTCATCTATTGATTGCTTTTCATCCACTCAACGAATTTAACAAACTCCGGCGATGTGCCAGGCATGGTTCCAGGGGAGTGAATCTAGGGAAAGAGGCTACCAAAAGTGAAGGTCCCAGCTCTTATGAAGTTCGCATTCTTAAGAGAGCAGATAGACAAGAAAGAATGAATTCAACACAGAGAATAACATCAAGGAAATCAGATGATGTAACAGTTCGGGAGTGGTGTGGAGAGGAGCCCCACTTGAGAGCAGCTGGTCTGCTACACTGGGGCTGCTCAAAAGAATATGAAGAAATCAGCCAGGCAAGGCTGAGGGGTGGGGCGACATAAGGAGAGCCATCCGAGAAGAAGGAGCAGCATGTGGTAGGAAGGGGCTTGGCAAGTTCAGGGAACAGAGGGAGATCAAAACAGCTAAAGTTTAATGACTGAGGGAGAGAGAGGGGAGAGATGACTTAGGACAGGAAGCAGAGACCATATCACACAGTGGGTGTCCTGAAGGTCAGAGTAAAGGGTGTGATTTAATTCCTAGGTCAATCTTATTCCAAACAATTCATCTACTAAACGCACTTCCGGCAGGGAGGCTGGCAGAGGACCTGGAACTCTGGGGATGTTAGGGTTTTACATGCGCCAGCTCCATTCTTCCCTTTGGAATTCTGATCTGTGCCAAGATAGGAGCCTACATTGAAGGTGCAGTAAGGCTTATAACTGTTTGCTATATCGTTCAATCAACTGGTTATGCTAACCTCAAACAGTGTGGCTAGAGCTCCCATATCAGCCTAGGCGTTCCAGACCTAGTCCCAGTTCATCATCCAGACCCAAGCTCTCCCTCTGACAAGTAATGCAATGCTGGGAGAGAGAACACACAAATGCATGGAGGGATGTATTCCTTGAGTCCCACTGCAATGAGTTGATGACAACCCAACACTCTACATTCATCAAAACCACACGATGATTGCCGCTCTTGGACCCAGCCCTGCTTTCTAGATCGTTAGCAGGCTGACCAAGAAGAGACACCTGCTGAGATGGAGGCTCTTGTTTCTATGCAAGGACACAGTGAAGCCCCAAGCTGGCTTCACCCGGTGGTCCGTCAACCTGCGGGTGATCATCTGATTCAAGGCTTCTAAACAGGGTTATTCGTGATGATGGATTGTCTGAGGCTGGGTCCAGCCATTCTCATATAGAAAGCCAGAAGGAAATTCTACCTGATCAGAGATCATGGAATCAGGTCTCCGAGCTGCTGATAAACCCAAGTCCAGGGGATTTTTTTCCCCTGCCAGTCCCAACTGTGATTGAGCTACTAGACTTACTCTAGGCACCAGAAGCCATTTTTTTTCCCAGATTTGTTTTCTTAGAGAAGCACAAGCCTCTCTGAGACACATCATGGACATTTGTTATTCCAGCCACTGAGCATCCTTTCGTTCTTTCTTGGCAATAGTGAATTTCCACGGAGAGCCATTCTTCCCCCACCATCACCCAAGCCTATTGGCTCATCCAAACCCCATGATGTCAGCAATGAGTTCAGGGGTAGGAATGTGTCCTAACAGGTCCAATCAGAGTGAGTCTCAGGGTTTCTGGAAAAAGTGACTGGGAAAAGACAGTTTCTCTTATTGTTAAACTTGAATTCCAGGAGGATGTTCAGCCAGAATTTCTGGCAGCCATCATGCCACCCTACACCATCCTAAGAAGGAAACCATCAGAAGCGAAGCTGAAAGATAAAGAGTTACACCAAGTCATGAGACCCTTGTTGAGCACTTTGTTCAAGCCACACCTGAAGTCATCTACCCTCACTGATGCTGCATACCCTAATGAATCCTCTCATTTTGCTTAAGCCAATTTGAATCAGCTTTTCTGTCCCTGGAAACCAAAGATTCCTGACACCACTTTGGCTAGGGAAAAAACAGTAGAGAATAATATGACTCATTCTTCTCTCATCTTCTGAGCTTAGATTGGAAGAACTCAAAACGACGGAGTGATGTATTTCCATTCACCGTCCACGCTTTTTTCCCCAGGGGTGGCTGCCTCTCTCCACATAGCTCTGTCTTCCCTGCATGAGCTCTTCATCCTTCCTCCATTTGTGTTTTGTTTTTCTTTAATATGCCACCAAGATTGGTTTCCTCTCTGGGAGTCTGACAACCACCGCTGCCGTGACCCAGACGAAAGACATGACAAGTTGCCACCAATGATAATCCCGCTTGCTGTTCCAGCAAGGAGAAAATGCAAACAGGTCCTGTTCATTAAGTTTTTGTCTCTGTCACACACACACACACACACACACACACAGGGGCCACTGCTGGACTGAAGGAGGCAGCTTTATTTTTGGAAAAGGGAGAATTTCAGGCTTTCCCCTAACCCTTGCGAGGGGCACACCCTGGCAGTAAATATCAGAGTAGCAACGTCCTCTTCAAAATGACCCTGCTCTCTAGGAAATGTCAACAAACAGCTCTGAGAGCTGAAGGTCGGAGGGAACTGCTTCTCCCGTGGGGAGTCTGTATGTTGGTGCGACTGAAGCCACATAGACAGAGGGTCCAGTCTTGGCCCCTCCTCTCACTAATGTTGGGGCTTAGGCAAAGTGCATCCTATCTGCAAGGCTCTATTTTCTCATTTGTACAATGAAGGGAATTTAGCTGCTCCTTGAAGGAGGTTGTTGTGATTGAGATAATGCATGTGCCGCACTCTCACTTCGAGAGCTTGATTCATGAGAGCTGGGATTACGGGGGCTGTTGTCCTCACAAGAGAATCAACCATGCTGGCGACAAGGACACCCAAAACACTACAACCCGCCGGCACAGCGTTACGAACGGTTCTCCTGTGGCTCCTCCCTGCGTGGTTCCTAAATGTCCTAATAACGGCACGCCGTGCCGCAGGGGCTTCAACTGTGTGCCAGGCACGAGATGGGAGTAGGTGGACAACGCGTCCCCGGGTTCCAGCTAGAAGTCCGGCATCCTCAGAGGCCCTCGGGCCTGGGCAGACCAGGACAACCCACCAGCCAAGCAGGGAGCTCTGCATGCACTGCATCTGCTCACTAACCTGTCAGGGGAAAGTATTTCTGTTCCCATCTTACAGGGAAGGAAGTTGAGGCTTAGAGAGAGGTCCTTGTTTCTTTTAAGGAGCCCAGGAATCAGGGGGGGTGGGGGGAATCTTGCTCCACCTCAGATTTAGATTCAGCATGCGGGGGCTGCAGTATTGCCAGCAAGCTTGCGGGTGGCACCGAAGCTGCTGGTCCACGGACTGAGCTCTGAGTAGCAGTGCTATAGACGTTCAGTTACATGCCCACGGTCACTCAGCATTTGGCAGGGTAGAGGTTGAAACCCACAGATGTGACCCCACAGAGCCTCTGGCTTGCAGGGAAAAATGGGGAGTGAGGCTAGACGGGGTCTGCTGTCTGACACCCTCCCCTCCATGTGCTTCCCTCCGGCCTCCCCAGCTGAGACATGTCACAGCCCGTGAGCCCCCTCATCTCATCCGAGAGCGCGCTTTGGGGAAGAGGGGGCACTCTGTGAGTCAGAATGTACTACGGGGGAGCGAAGGAAGAGGGGCCTCCTTGAGGTGAACTGCTCCACTCCTGGGAGAGAGCCGGAGCCACCCAGGAACAGGTGAGTGGTGGTCACCACCCAGATGGTGCCCACACCCATGTGCCACGTGAGAAAGGATGCCACTGGCCTGGTCACCCTCTCTCCCACACACTGGCCCTGCTGCCTACCAGAGCCAGTCGACCAGTCTCCCTGCACCTCCATGTTTTCTTCTGTAAAATGGACTTAGTGGGACTCTAGTTACCTGGAGGGGTGTGGGGGACCCAGGACTTGGGGATGATGCGTAAGAGTTCCGTGAGCCACAGAGTGCGGACAAATGCCAGATCACCCACTACATATCGAGCGGCTGCCACCTCTTCTGTCCTCTCTCCCCCGCTCCACCCCCATGGTGTTCCCGGAACATACTGTCCACGCCTCTACTGTCGATCTTGTCAGCAGGTATTTCGAGTGTCTATTTAAATGTCTCCATGCAACTAGATTCATGCTAATTCATCCCTGCAGCAACAGCACCCAGCCGGGCTCCTAGTAGCTGGAGGAGCCCAGAACACGTAAGCTGAAGGTATGAGTAAGCGGAGGCATGAATGAATGACAGAGGGAAGGAAGGAAGGAATGTTCGGCGAGAGAAACCGTGGCTGAGTTAGGGGCACGGAGGGAGCTGGGGAGGTGGGTGTGCCTGCGTGCGGTGTGAATGTGGGCGTAAGAGGAAGGTGCCGGAGGGGGATCTCAGCGTCTGAAGCAAAGGAATCCTTTGCTGCCCGAACTCTGACAATCCGCAGGCAGGAAACAAAAGCACAATTTGGGGGGAGACCGGGCTAGTATTCCCCAGTGTCTCAATGCTTGCTACGTGCTCTCCAGAACTCAGGAATCCAGCGGATTCAGACAAAATGGTACCCCTGTCTATCCACACCCAGGAACAGAACCTATGTCCACACTGCTCTGGGGCTTCCCCAGTCCACATCTCACTTCCAAGCCCCTCCCCTGCCATATCCCCAGCACAGGAAGCCAGACACAAAAGACCACATACTGCAAAGCTCCAAGTATATGACAGGTCCAGAACAGGACAATCACAGTGGCCAAAAGCACAACAGTGCTTGCCAGGGGCTGGGAAGGAGAGAGGGAGGAGAGAGATGGCCAGCAGGTCTGGGGTTTCCTTTGGGGTGATGAAGAAATTCCAGAAATAGATGGTGGTTGTAGAACACGGTCAGGGAACTCAGTGCCACTGAATTGTACACTTCAACATGATTGCATGGTAAATCTTACTTTATGTGGATTTTTACTACAATTAAAAAAAGATAAATAAATAAATGAATCAAGCAAACAAGCAGGTTCCTTCAGTCTTGCAACCCCTTGGGGGTGAAGGGCGCCCTTAAGGAGCCCTTAGATCTCATGGTGGCCTGAGGTGCTGGCCCAGGTGGAAGGAAGAAACTCCTGGGGGTCTTGTAGAGACCATACCACCACCCACATCTTTCTGTTTCCTTGAGTTTTCAAAGACCCCCCACGCAGCCGTGCGGTCATCAGTCACCCCTGACCTCGATATACCTCCAGCATGAGTGGGCCATCCCACCAGCCTACTCCAGACAGGGCCACCAAACAGGCCCGGCCCTTCCTGTTCTTTCACACACTCAAACGGGAAGGGTCTGGGTTTTCAAGAGCACAGACCCAGTGGGACCGTGGGGAGGGAGCTGGTGCGGCAATGGAAGGCATGCGGATTTGGGGATGAGACATCTCTGAGTTCGAACCTCTGTTCTCCCACATAGCAGCTCTGTGGCCTTGAGAAACTGACTCAACAGTGTTAAGCCTCCGTTTCCTCTGCCATGAGACAGGAAAAGCAACTGCCACCTCCCTCCCTCGTGGCTTCGATGAGCCAGGCACCAGCCCGTCAGCACAGCGCCTGACCCACCGTGGCGACCATCCACTGACTCTTTCTTACAGGCCACTCACCAGTTTCCACAGTGTCTCATGTCATCATTAGTCCAAACACATGGAGTCGACAGTATTCAGGACCAAGCACATTCATTTGGATTTCACTGGATCCCAGAGCACTTGGCTCACCTCCACTGGGCAACGGTACCATCCTCTTCATCAATCTCAATCTGCCTGCGCCCTTTCCTTGACCCCTTCCTTGATCCACATTCCTGCTGTATGTATTCAAATACCACCTAAAGACCACCCCTTGCTGTCTTCTTCTCGAAGTGATGTTTCTGAATAGGAGAATGAGCCCCAGACCAACACCAAGAGATTGCGCAACGTAACCTGCCCTGTTTCTCCAGGGCACAACATTCTGCTTACTAACCACTTCCCCGTGAAGCTCACGGAATGTGGAGCCTCCCATCACATATGCAGACCTAGGAATTTGAAGAGACTCAGTTTGTTCATCTCTCAGACTCCCAAAGACTAGTAGACCAAACGAAGAATACTGCTGGCCCCTTTAACAGGGCAACATTCAATTCTCATGTGCGCATTTGCACTCTGTGTGGACGCACACAGCAAAAAACAGTACTAAGCTGCGATCCCCTTGAAACTCAGAAAAAAAAGGATGGACTCATTGTGACCAGAGCTCACCATCACAGCTGAACCCGGAGCACAAAAGGCATTAGGAAACATAAACAGGAGTAGGAAGGGAGAGATTTTAACAGAAAAATTGATAGTTTGAGTGTTTTCCCAGAAAGTGGCATAAAAGGGAAAATTGAATGTCAATTCAATGTGGATTCAAAATCAAAGACTGATTTTCAGCCTCTGAAAAGGGTTCCAAATGACTGTTTGAAAGGAGAAAACAATCGATGATGGTCCATTTGCGTTCCTGCGCAGCCCCAGGGCATCCAGTTCCGGCCACACTCAGTGCTGGCTTTGGGTCAGGACCCAGTCAGCTGCCCAGCTCTGCAGGCTCAGGCTGGTCTGTCTTCTCCAGAGTCGTCGGGCACAGAAGGGACCCCTTCTTCAGGGTCTCCGAGGCAAGGAATGCCCCAACACATCACCCACGGACCCAGCCCCAGAGATGTCCCTCACCCTCAGGTGGCAAACATGAGAAATCAGTGGATGGCCTTCCTTCTTGCCATTCTCTACATGAGAAAATTGAGGCCGGAGGGTGGAGAGCTGGCTGGCCTCCTAGACTCGCTCAGAAAGCCGCAGAGCTCATCCCAGCCTCAAGGGGCCCACAGTCCAGAAGGGCTGACAGCGAAGACCAGGGAATGAACAGGGAACCAGGGGTGGATCCAGAAAGAGGGAATCCACCTGACCCAGCAAGATGGGGGCATAAGGGTCCAGAGCAAGGTGACCCCTAAGCTGTTCCTGAATGGAAGGCAACTGGGAACAGGCCAGAGAGGTCTGGAGAGAGCATCCCATGCACAGTGGACAGTGTGCAAAGATGCAGAGGTATGAAGAACATGGCGTGCGCTGAGAATGGCCAGCAGCTTGGTGCGGAAGAAATGTAACCCAAAAAGCCGAGTAGGGGATGCATGAGGCTGGGGGAGGAGGCAGGCCCGAGGGGAGGTCTGTGCTTCTTGCTCAGATGGGGAGTACCATAGAATCTGGTTTCAGAGCACTTAACACCTTTACCATATAATTCATCCTATTTCCTTATGATGCTTATTGCTTCCTGTCTGGTTGGCCCTGATAGAATGTAAGCTCTGTGAAGTCAGGAATATTTTGTCTGTCTGTTTGGTCGTTGATGTCTCCGATGGATTTGTAGCAGAGCCTGACATGCAATGGAACTTAACAGATACATTTGTGAAACCGAACTGAAGATGCTCACATCATTGCTGGAAGAGAGAAAGTCAGGCAAAGAGGAAGTGCGAGAAGGAGGGAGAAAGAAGAAAGAAAGGGAGACAGAAAGAAGGGAAGGAAGGAAGAGAGGGGTAGAGGGAGGGGTGGGAGAGGAGGGACACAGAAAAAACAGATAAGGAGCTAAGGTTTTCTGGAGTTGATGAGAAGAACCCTTGAAGAACAGCAGAGATGTAAAGTGACCAGATTTCTGTTGTCTGAAAGGACCGCTCTGGCTAGAGCATGAAATGACAGAGGCAGGAAGGGCAGGTCAAGAGGCCACCGAAGTGATCCTAGGACAGGGAGAGATACCTGAACTTGGGGCAGTGGTGATGGGGATAAAGAAGAGGAGAGTCAGGGGATGTTTAGCAGATGGCATCCCCTGTCTCTGGGAACCTGCTGAGGGGACTGGCAGGGGTTCCGGAGTATGGAGCAGACGGGGATTTGGGAAGGCTGGCTGGGTGACTGGTGATGTCACTCAGAAAGGTGGAGAACAGGTGAGGTACCTTGCTTTTGTCCTCACAGTGGCACCCCTGGCCCCATGCCTGGCACAGAGTGGCAGCTCAGTGAGTGAGTGAGCACGGGGACCAAGCGGGAAGCGCACACGGGGTGCAGCGTGGGACCAGCTGCTTGTGAGGGTTCTGTGCAGGAGCCTGGCAGGTAGCAGACATGCAGGTTAGGACCAGAGTTTGGGGTATGGGAGTCACGCACCTGCAGGGGGTGGCTGGGAGCTGCAGATCACATCTCCTAACAGGTGTGCCATGAGAAGTGCCTCAAGAGCTTGCAGAGAACGTTATGAAGGGTGAGCTGGCAGATGGACGGACAGAGAGCATGGAATGGAGGCCGAGGACAGGACAGCTACAAGGAGACAGCAGGAGAGCAGAGTGCTGGATGACAGAGGGAGGGTGGGAGGGGTCTCAAGTGTCCGGGAGCACAGAGACAGGAAGGTACTGCTGCACAAGGTGAGGAGACGGTCACTTCAGCATGAGTGGAGGGGACAGAAGCCAGATCTCAGAGTGACCCACAGGAGGGAAGGAGACCCTAGAACGGAAGGAGACCACAGAAGAAGCCCCAGGACTCCATAAGCGAACCGTGCACCGTGCTTCTTCTCAAACACGAATGTATTCGGAGGCAGAGAAGAACCCTCTCTATGCTGGGGTTCAAACCGGGGCCAGGTGGCTGTTCTACGGCTGTGGTCTCTTTCCCATCCGCCAGTTCCTCCACATCCTTCCTCCTGTGCTGGGCAAAGAAACGCATGCGAGAAAACATTAGGAAGTCCTGAACTAACTCCCTACGTGCTAAAGGACAATGAACTGGGTGCTTTTCTTTCTGTTGAATCCCCAAACGCATGCTTGCAATACATCTCCAGTGTTGAAGAGCGGCATTCCTCAGATCTTCGCTCTGCACATCCGTCTTTCTTTGCAGAGAAGGGACAGCCTCGCTGTGCTCTGCTCCCGAGAGCGTAACTGAAGTCAGGGTGGTGCATGGTCTGTGGATTGAGACCGCCTCACAGACACCCGCTGGGGTCGAGACGGCGGTGTTTCCCGGCTCCCACGCGCTGCGTCATCTTTCTGTGGCTGGCCCCTCGAGGGGATGCCAGCACCCTGTCATCCGAACAGGACAGAGAGAACAGAACACCGAGGGGCCACTGTACACCCAGCTCAGTAACAGCCCACAAAGGTGCCTCTTTTTTTTTTTTTTTAAGATTTTATTTATTTATTTGACAGAGAGAGACACAGTGAGAGAGGGAACACAAGCAGGGGGAGTGGGAGAGGGAGAAGCAGGCTTCCCACTGAGCAGGGAGCCCAATGTGGGGCTCGATCCCAGGACCCTGGGATCATGACCTGAGCTGAAGGCAGTCGCTTAACCAACTGAGCCACCCAGGCACCCCAAAGGTGCCTCTTTCCTGAAACTCACATGAAATGGACATCGGACAATAGGGACAGTAAAACCCAACTCTCTTGGGCAGAAAGCAAAGCCGTGCTTAAAACAAAAACAAAACAAAAAAACAACAACAAAAAAAAACAAACCCCAAAACCAAAAACCAACTTTCTTCATTTTTTCCTCATCCTTGGCCATGCAAAACTTTCAGCCCACAAATTAGAAAAGTGGAGGCACAGCAGGCACAAAAAGAAGTTGGGATTTTAATGAGCCTTCTGCCTCTAGATGAATCTATCTTCCCGACACTCCAATTCTCTTCATGCTCAGATGAAATGCCTCGGTGGCCCAAGTCAGGCTGTGCCATGAGCCCCAACATCCAACAATGGTCCCCTCCTCCTTTCTCCAGGCCAGCATCCTGTTTGTTCATCATGTCAACGAGTGATGACTTTGTAGCGAGTTGCAGTGGATTTACTCCACGGTCATTATGCAAATGGCGACCGTGAGGATGGGGCCTCCCTCACCTGGGATCATGAGGTCCTTATTCCACAGGCTGTCTGGTCAGGTCTGGGGTAGGGTTTGGTTCTGATCCTATGGACACTCAAATCCCTACAGCCAGTTGCCTGAATCAGGAGAGAGTTTCACCCTCTTGACACCAGGAGTTTACTTCCACTGTGGCGCTGACCACTCAGTGTCAAATGGCTCTTGGGACAAATACCACAAACCACAGTGTGGCCTGTAGAGGCCAGCAGGGTCTGAACCCCGTTACCTTACAGGCTCGTCTCAGACCACACGCTGCCTTGCTTTTTTCCCCTCCCACTGCAGTGATCTCTCATCCCCTGGTGCCTGCCACAGGGCCTTTGCTCATGCTGTTCCATTTCCCTTGGAAAGCTCCCTCTGTAGGCAGATAGGGCTAGGGGTTCCCAGAGAAAGAAAGAGGAGACACAGCATTCTTACCATAAGAGAAGCCATTTTAGGCCCCCAGGCATTTTGTGATTATGCCTGACTGGGACTACTGGCCTAACCACCTTTCTTGCAGAACTTCCTGGGATACGTTGCAGAAAAACAGACCTCAATAGTTAATGATTTTAAGAGAATAAAAAATGTAAAAACAAACAGGACTACCAGGCCAGGAAATACCCTAACCATATCAGCAATGATAAATCAGTGATTAAACTCCCAGTGCCGTTTCAAAAGTAAAGATTGTCCTAACACAACATTTCTGAGTCATTTTTGCAGGATTTAAACCCCTTTGAGCACTCAAACACTACTGCACTAAACAGAGCCAGAGAATTGATGATGCCAACTCTTGCCAGCCCCTGGGACTTCGATCTACCAGGACCTGGACTCTATCAACTTATTGGATGACTTCTGCCCCGATTCTAGATTTCCTTCACCAAGCCTGTCACGAATATGCACGCACCCTTAGATTACAACTTCCCCAATTTTGTTGTATGGGGTGGGGGGTGGGGGGGGAGACACTGCTTTGGGAAAAATCCCCGGTGGTCTCCCACTTGTTGCATGGCAACCCCTTCCTCTTCCCAGTGTTTGTTTGGCTCGGTTGTGTCTTTTGGCCCCACACCCACCACCAGGTTCCAGTTACACCTTCTTCCTCATCCTTCATTTCACTGCTGAATCATCACTTTGTAAGCAATGCTTCTCCTGCCCTCCTTGATTAGGTCACCTTCCTCCCTTCTAATGCTCTGCTTTGTATTTTCCTAGCACTTAATATGGCTGGTAATTGACATTTATTTATGGCCTTTCTTGAGTGTGTATGTCCCCCACTGGAACATACACTGAGTGCACAGAAGCAGGCACCACGTGTGATGTTTTATTTTGTTTGTCCTACTTGTTTTACTAATCACTGTATCCCCAGCGCGCAGAGGGGTCTGATCCAGTTTTTGCTTTTGTTTTGGTTGACTGGTTTGTTTTGAACAAGGCTAGGAGCCTTGCCCAAGTGTGTCAGTGTGAATTAGGTCCTCCAGTCACGCAGCACCAAGGAAGACACGTAATTCAGGCTCTCTCTCCACCTCCAACTTCAATAAGCCAGGAAGCTTAGCAAGCTGCACAACCTTTGGGCAGAAATGCCTGGCGGCTTCCGTTCCTATCATCGTGCTGAGAAATCTCAGCCGGGCGTTGGGTGCTGATTTCTACCATCATTCCATCATTTTCCACATTGTTCCTTAAAGTTGCTTGTGTTGTGCTCAGACGGTTTTCTTGCTCAAGCTGGTGCTTGAGATACAGAACTATTCCCAGGGCTGAAATCAGCCCCTCCCCAAGCTGCTGCCCCAGGCAAGTTACAGGCAACAGGTAGACTTTCTTCAAACGTAGCTGACCCGGAAATAAGGAGCTCGATCAGAATCCACTGTCCTGTGTGCTTTGTTGTCTGTCTTTCCATTTTTGTTTTTGTTGTTGTATGCTTGTTTTAATCTAAATTGTTAAAACTTCTACTTTTACGATAAGAGACCTGATGTCTGTATTTAGAGCAAAGAGGAATAAAGTCTCAGATTCTCCAAGGTTCTGTACAAATTCCAGTTTATGAGGTATGCGTCTTGGAAAAGTTGATTCATGTCACTGATCCCAGAGCTTCAGTTTCTTCATGGGAATGACAAATAGCACCAGCTATACCAACTTCCTAGAACTGTACAAAGGACCAGATGTCCAATATCACTTAACTGTGTCTTTAATTAATTAATCAGTTAATTCCATTTATTTTTTCATCTCTGTACCAGGCACTGTGCCTCAGGCTGGGGATCCAGTGGTGAAAAAAACAGCCATGGAATCTGTACCCACAGAACTTATGCTCTCAAATGGAGAGACAAGGATTAATCAGTCACTCAAATGTAAAATTCATGCTGACATTTGTATTTTGAAGGAAAGCTTTATGGTGCTTTAAGAACCCACAGTGAAGGAAACTGAACAATCTAGACAGTCAGAGATACCCCTGAAGAAGGAGTAGGAGTGATATAGGCAAGAGGAAAAGAAAGAGCATCATGTGCAAAGGCCCTGTGGTAACAGGCAAGTGTGGGGTTCTGAAAGGAAGCCACTGGGGCAAGGGTGAGAGAGATCCACTCTCTGCTTATAAAACATATTTTTATTCCTTTCTACACAGGGTACAGGCTATTACCGAGCTCTCACTTCTCAGTTACCCGAGGATCTTTTCACAGTTTCTATTTAATCTCTTTCAATAATTCCCTGGCTGCTAATCAGAGAAAAGGTGCTAATTACCTTATTAGCACTCTGCTTCTCTGTGATCACAGAATGCTCTTAACTTTCTCCACCATGGGAACACCACTGGCTTGTCACTCTGGCCCTGCATGCTCCCTGCCCTGGGCCTGTTCTCAGCTAGAGTTGCCAGGACTACCTGGCACCAGACCCTAGTTTTACTCATGGGGAAGAGGAGTTAAAGGACCTGCCCCGGGTCAGCTCGCGAATGGTGGATCCAGGACTGCCCTGCTAATCCAAAGCTGCTTGCACTGCATGACACAGCCACCGCTTGCCCCATGGGCCATCCAAGGAGAGGGAGGGCTTTTCACTTCCAAAAGCACTCCTCAGCATTTGGATCCAAGACTGTTGGAAAGAAGGAATCTTCTTTCTCATGCCTCCCCTTGTGAAACTCCAATTTACCTTGTAAGACATTTTCAGGAACCAAATTGCAAGACACAGTTATACTCTGCTTACACAGGGCAACCAGCATAGCAGAAATGAGGCAAATACAAACCCCAAGGGGCAGTTCCTAGAGGAAAGGAGACTCCCAGAACAATGCAATCACATCGTGCCCAGAGATGGGGTGAGAATTCCCAACCATAGGAAAGGCAGCAAGAGATGGGGCCATGTCAAGTCTTCTTTAATGTGGCAGTCTGACAACACCAAGATGACCCATGATGACCCTGAAGGTCTAGGTGGCTCAGAGAGGTATTCCCTGGACCTCTCTGAACCTCACATGAAAACTGTTCTATAGACCCAGGCAGGAGAACATTGCCTGAACCTCTTCCCAGAAGTTTCCAGCAACCACACTCCTAGAGCTCCAGAGTGTGACACGGCTCACCCACATGAGCAACATTTGTCAGTGAGATCAAAGTCCTCCCCAAATGACAGGTTGGCTTGGTTTTCACACTTATGGTACACACCTTTCTCTCACTTATACTAGAGGGAAGGATAGTGATAAACTGCAATAGGATTCCAACTCTGTGATCTCCAAGCTGGGTGACATAGGACCAGTTGCTCAACCTCTCTGTGCCTTGTTTTCCTCCTCTATAAATGGGCATAAACAACTGTACATTCTGCAGAAGAGATTATGAGGATAACAGGTGACAATGAGGTAAAAGCACCCAGCATGCAATGAACTCCGAATACATTGACATTTGACTATAACTGCCATTATATGTCATCCAGTTCCCCCTGAGCTTCCTACCAAGTCCATCCTCCTTGAATGCTTACTGGCCACAGAGCCACGGCTCCCCTTGCTGAACTGGGCAGTGTTGGGCCTCTGGAGCCATCTTTGCTGGCAAACCAGACTGTAAGCTGCCGAACTGATTATTGAGTACGCTTCACACCTACCAAGGGCCACACACACACATATACACACACACCCACATGCACAAACACACACATAAGTTCAGCATGCCCTCCATAGTTTTATCCATGGTCCCCTACAGCCCTATTCCCATAGATTTTATCTGGTCTTTGTAGCCTGAGTTGTGGCACAGGAATCTTTATTATAAAAGCAGATTGTGAGTCACCTGGTCTTCATATTGGCCCTAGGACAGACTCCAGGGATAGAAGCATCCTCGCCAAAATGTAAAGTGAGTTGGGAAAAGAGTATTTGCTACATATGAGGTATCTGCTGCACATTTTAACTTTCATACTGCATTGCAAGCTACTTGAGGGCAGAAACTGGAACTTGAAGGGCTTCATACGTCTACCTCCCCCCACACCTCAGAGCGCAGGTCCTCAATAAATATCTAAAGTATTTATTTAGGCAGTTGTTTTAGGCGAGCAGACTACAAAGTCGACACAGGCATGGCCTTGCTCACAGCTGTGCTGGCTGAGTGGGCATACCGGAGGTGTTCAGGACATTTTACTGAATGAATTAATTAGCGGATGAATATAGAGGAAGAGGTATGGAAAAGCATGAAAAGAGAAGAATCGGTGCCAATTTATGTTGGTACAGAAAAATGCTCAATTATGCCCCTGGGCACACATTTTTACAGCCATCAAGCCTCTAGGCAGCCTCATGAGTACCTATTTACATTCAAATGTTTGGGCTTGAGTGTCACAAGGATGAGTAGCAATCCAGACTAGAGAAAGAGGCTGGATTTGCATTCATCTGCTGTAATGCCTAGAAATCTGTCTCACAGGATTCACAGTCTTGAAAAGTTCTTCTTCCACCCCCTAAGGGATAAAAAGTCTAGCTTCGTTTGCCCATCCCTGGCCCATCCACCAGCTCTCATCTCTGAATGTAAAGGGAAATTATCTGATATTTGTCTCCTCCTATTTCAATTTCTCATGCCCTGCACATTCCCCAGGAAGAGCTCATAATAGGCTTGCAGATGACACCTGATTCTGAAAATCAAGTTACGGCACTCGGGATTTGGAATCCCTTCAATCTATTTGCAGAGCAAGCCTTGTTAGTATTTAAATATGCAACCCAAGCTCCCAGTATGAGATATATGAACTCCTCACCTGCGAGAATGTATTCCAGAGTCCCTGCTCCAATTTGTTACACAGGATTCCTGGTGAGCAAAGCAAGGAGCCCAAGGAATCTGCAGGGAATTGTTGATGGTGTTCTTGTGGTTTTCTTCTTTGGTTAATTAAAAAAGGAGCACATAGCAGCAAACCTAGGAATCCATTAAAAGCACAAAATCCAGGAATGCCAAGAGCAAGAGATGGTATGGCTTCCTGGTTGGGACCTAGCTACATTGGCTCAGGTAAGGGACAGTAGAGCCTAATGGTAAAGAATATGAGTTTTGCATAGTACCCTGCATATAGGAGGGCTCAACAAATAATGTCCCACAGTGAGTTATCCATAAACATCAGTTGAATGAATACCAAATGAAATCCATCATAGCCACAGAGTTTGTAACACCCCAGGAAAAAGTTTCATGAAAAAGTAAGATAAAATAATAAAGATGAGAGCAGAAATAAATGAAACAGAAACTTAAAAAGAAACTCACAATAGAACAGATCAATGAAATCAGGAGATGGTACTTTGAAAAGATCAACACAATTGATAAACCTTTAGCCAAACTCCTTGGAAAAAATAAAGTACTCAAATTACCAAAATCAGAAATGAAAGAGGAGAAATAACAACCAACACCACAGAAATACAAAGGATTATAAGAAAATATTATGAAAAGTTATAGGTCAACAAATTAGACAAAGGAGAAGAAACGGGTAAATTCCTAGAAACATATAACCTCCCAAAACTGAATTAGAAAGAACAGACACATTCCATGCTCATGGATTGGAAAAATTAACATTGTTAAAATGCCTGTGCTGCCCAGAGCAATCTACACTTTCAATGCCATCCCTATTAAAATACCACTGGCATTTTTCACAGAGCTGGAACCAATAATCCTGAAATTTGTAAGGAACCAGAAAAGACCCCGAATCACCAAGGAAATGTTGAAAAAGAAACACAAAGCTGGGGGCATCACGTTGCCTGATTTCAGTCTATATTACAGAGCTGTGATCACCAAGACAGCATGGTACTGGCACAAAAACAGACACACAGATCAATGGAACAGAACAGAGTCTCCAGAAATGGACCCTCAACTCTATGGTCAATTAATCTTTGACAAATCAAGAAAGAATATCCAATGGACAAAAGACAATGTCTTCAATAAATGGTGCTGGGAAAATTGGACAGCTATATACAGAAGAATGAAACTCGATCATTCTCTTACACCATACACAAAGATAAACTCTAAATGGATGAAAGACCTCAATGTGAGACAGGAATCCATCAAAATCATAGAAGAGAACATAGGCAGTAACCTCTTTGACATCGGCCACAGCAACTTCTTTCATGACATGTCTCCAGAGGCAAGGGAAACAAAAGCAAAAATGAACTTTTGGGACTTCATCAAGATAAAAAGCTTCTGCACAGCAAAGGAAACAGTCAACTAAGAGGCAACCCACAGAATGGGAGACGATATTTGCAAATAACATTACAGATAAAGGGCTGGTATCCAAGATCTATAATGAACCTCTCAAACTCAACAGCCAAAAAACAAATAATCCAGTCAAAAAATGGGCAGAAGACATGAACAGACACTTCTGCACAAAAGACATACAAATGGCTAACACATGAAAAAATGTTCATCATCATTAGCCATCAGGGAAATTCAAATTAAAACCACATTGAGATACCACTTTACACCAATTAGAATGGCAAAAATTGACAAGGCAGGAAACAACAAACATTGGCAAGGATGTGAAGAAAGGAGAACCCTCCTTACACTGTTGGTGGGAATGCAAGTTGGTACAGCCACTTTGGAACACAGTATGGAGGTTCCTCAAAAAGTTAAAAATAGAGCTACCCTATGACCCAGCAATTGCACTACTGGGTATTTACCCCAAAGACACAGATGTAGTGAAAAGAAGGGGCACATGCACCCCAATGTTCATAGCAGCAAAGTCCACAATAACCAAACTGTGGAAGGAGCTGAGATGCCCTTCAACAGATGGATAAAGAAGATGTGGTTCATATATACCATGGAATATTACTCAGCCATCAGAAAGGATGAATACCCACCATTTGCATTGACATGGATGGAACTGAAGGGGATTGTGCTAAGTGAAGTCAAGCAGAGAAAGACAACTATCATATGGTGTCACTCACACGTGAGGACGAGACGAACCATGAGAGACTATGGACTCCGGGAAACAATCTGAGGGTTTCAGAGGGGAGAAGGGTGAGGGGATGGGGGCTGGGGGTAGCCCGGTGATGGGTATTAAGGAGGGCATGTGTTGTGATGAGCACTGGGTGTTATACGCCAATAACGAATCATGGAGCACTACATCAAGAACTAATGATGCACTGTATGGTGACTAACATAACATAATAAAAAAAAAGAAATAGAAATTTGAACAGACCCATAACCAGCAATGAAATTGAATCAGTCATCAAAAAACTCCCAACAAACAAAAGTCCAGGACCAGATGGCTTCCCAGATGAATTCTACCAAACATTTAAAGAATTAATGCCTATTCTTCTCAAGCTATTCCAAAAAATAGAAGAGGAAGGAAAACTTCCAAATTCATTCTGAGGCCAGCATTGCCCTGATACCAAAACCAGATAAAGACACTACAAAAAATAAAGAGAACTCCAGGCCAATATCTCTGATGAACATAGATGCAAAAATCCTCAACAAAATATTAGCCAACCAAATCCAACAATACATTTAAAAAATCATTCACAACCATCAAGTGGTATTTATTCCTGGGATGCAATGGTGATTCAATATTCACAAATCAACCAATGTGATACATCACATCAACAACAGAAAGGATAAAAACCAGAAAAAGTATTTGACAAAGTACAACATCCATTCATGATAAAAATCCTCAACAAAGTAGGTTTAGGGGGAACATATCTCAACATAATAAAGGCCATATTAAAAACCCACAGCTAACATCATCCTCAATGGTGAAAAACTGAGAGATCTTCCTCTAAAATGAGGAACAAGACCAGGATGTCCAGTCTCACCACTTTTATTCAACATAGTACTGGAAGTCCTGGCCACAGCAATCAGACAACAAAACGAAGTAAAAAGGAATTCACATTGGTGAAGAGGAAGTAAAACTTCCACTATTTGCTGCCGACATCATACTATATACAGAGAAAAACCTAAACACTGCACCAAAAAACTACTAGAACTGATAAATGAATTCAGTAAGATTGCAGGATACAAAAGTAATACACAGAAATCCATTGCATTTTTATACACTAATAATGAAGTAGCAGAAAGAGAAATTAAAAAAACAATTCCATATATAATTACAGCAAAAATAACAAAATACCTAGGAATAAACTTAACCAAGAAGGTTAAAGACCTGTACTCTGAAAACTATAAAACTTTGATGAAAGAAACTGAAGATGACACAAACAATGCAAAGATATTCCATGCTCATGGACTGGGAGAACGAATATTGTTAAAATGTCTATACTACTCAAAGCAATCTACAGATTTAATGAAATCCCTATCAACATACCAAGAGCAGTTTTAACAGAACTAGAACAAATAATCCTAAAATTTGTACAGAATCACAAAAGACCCAAAGCAATCTTGAAAAAGAACAAAACTGGAGATATCACAATCCCAGATTTCAAGCTATACTACAAAGCTGTACTAATCAAAACAGTATGGTACAGGTACAAAAACAGACACATAGGTCAATAGAACGGAATAGAGAGCTCAGAAATAAACTCACAATTACATGGTCAACTAATCTTTGACAAAGGAAGCAAGAATATGCAATGGGAAAAAGACGGGCTCTTCAACAAATGATGTTGGGAAAACTGGCCAGCCACATGCAAAAGAATGAAACTGGACCACTTTCTTACACCACACACAAAAATAAATTCAAAATGCATTAAAGACCTAAATGTGAGACCTGAAACCATAAAAATCCTGGAAGAGAGCATAGGCAGTAATTTCTCTGACATTGGCCATTGCCATATTTTTCTAGATATATCTCCTACAGTAAGGGAAACTAAAGCAAAATTAAACCATTGGGACTACATCAAAATAAAAAGTTTCTGCACAGCAAAGAAAACAATCAACATAACAAAAAGACAACTAGTGAATGGGAAAATATATTTGCAAATGACATTTCTGATAAGGGGTTAGTATCCAAAATAGATAAAGAATTTATAAAAACTCAACACCAAAAAACCAAATAATCCAATTAAAAATAGGCAGAAGACAAAAATAGACATTTCTCCAAAGAAGACATACAGCTAGAACAGACACATGAAAATATACACAATATCAGTAATCATCAAGGAAATGCAAATCAAGACCACAATGAGATATCACTTCACACCTGTCAGAATGGCTAAAATCAAAAGCATAAGAAACAAGTGTTTGTGAGGATGTGGAAAAAAAGGAATCCTCCTGCACGGTTGGTGGGAATGCAAACTGGTGCAGCCACTGTGAAAAACAGCATGGAGGTTCCTCAAAAAATCAAAAATAGAATCACCACATAATCCAGTATTTCCACTATTGGGTATTTACCCAAAGAATATGAAAACACTAACTCAAAATGACATATGCACCCTTATGTTTACTGCAGCGTTAGTTACAACAGTCAAAGTATTGAAGCAACCCAAGTGTCCCTCGGTAGATGAATGGATAAAGAAAATGTGGTGTATATATACAATGAATATTACTCAGCCATAAAAAAGAATGAGATCTTGCCATTTGTAACAACATGGATGGAACTAGAGAGTATTATCCTAAGTAAAATAAGTCACTCAGAGAAAGACAAATACCATATGATTTCACTCATTCACTGTGGAATTTAAGAAACGAAAGAAAGAAAGAAAGAAAGAAAGAGACAAAATAAACACAGACTCTTAGCTATAGAAAACAAATGGACGGTTACCCAAGGGGAGAAGGGTAGGAGAATGGGTGAAATAGATGAAGGGGATGAAGACTATACTTATTATCATGATGAGCACTGAGTCATATATGGAATTTTTGAATCACTATTGTACACCTGAAAATAATATAACATTGTATGTTAATTATACTGGAATTAAAATTTAAAAAAAGAAAGGAAAATACAAAAACCAACAGAAAAAAAATAAATACAAACTTTTCTAGCTTTTAAAAAAAGACAAAATTTTACAGGTGCACCATGTTCATAACTACATTAAAAAAACAAGTACTGTGCTGCACATAGAAAATAATATAGGATGTAACATACACAAAACTATTAATAGTGATTGTCCTAGAGTGGTGGCCCAGAGATGCCTTTATGTTTTCTTCCACCTGCTTTTCTGTATTTCTCAAATTTCTATAATTTCCTTTACAAAGGAAAAATCAATTTACTTTACTTTAAAAATAGACAGCCCAGGGGCACCTTAGTGGCTCAGTTGGTTAAGCATCTAACTCTTAACTTCGGCTCAGGCTATGGTTGCAGGGTTGTGAGATCGAGCCCAGCATCGGGCTCTGTGCTCAGCATGGAGTCTACTTGAGATCTTCTGTCTCCCTCTCCCTCTGCCCTTCCCCCATGAGCAATAAATAAATAAATACTAAATAAATAAATAAATAAATAAATAAATAAATAAATAAATAAATAAATAAAATCTTTAAGAAAATAAAAATAAAAAGATAGCCCTGACAGGTGAAGGGAACATATTTTTTCTTGGTTTCAATTTCCTGACTTACATACTACAGGTAATAACGTCTACCATTCAAGTGAGTTTTTGTTTTCATTTACATGAGACAATGAATATAAAATGCTCAGCACTATAGTGCCTGGTATATAATAAACACCCAAAAGATGTTAGAACTTGCTCATTTATTTAATGGCCCTTCATTAAGTCTCAAATATGTACCAGCAGCTACTTTCCCAATGCAGCTGTCACCCATGAGCAAGACATTCAGGGCCTGAATCACTAGGTACCATTCAGATGTCTAGAAGGAGACATAATCCAGTAAGAGGCTCATCCTCCAGACTAGGAGCTCATCTAAGAGCATGGAGATCACTGGTAGAATGCAGAAATAAAGAGCCTTCTACATGCAACATTACGGATGAACCTCCAAAACACTACAATACATTAAAAAAAAAAAACCCTCCCACAAAAAGAATGCACACTATACAAGTCATTTATAACAGAATAGGACAGAAATTTTTGATGGGAAGGGAGCAAAAGAGAACTTTCTGGGGCACTGGAAATGTTCCATATCTTGAAATGGGTGGTGACGTCATGGTTATACACACATGTAAAAATCCATTGAGCTGTACACTTCAGATTTGTATATTATCCTATATGTAAATTATACCTCTATAAAGTATCATTGAGAAAATAAATAAAAGGCTTTTAAACAATTACTACAGGTTAACTAACTTCCATTCTCTGTATATTTATTAAGAAGGTGTTATTCACTAAGTCACCCATTCGACAGATATTTGTTTTGTACCTACTATGTGCCAGGCACTGTTCTAAGCACTGGAACACAGCAACAATACACAGGCCAGATCTAGTGCTTAGTGCTACGTCCTGGTAAACAGGGGTAATGTGATCCACAAACTGGGAGAACCCAGTCTGGTGGGAAGACCCACACAGGTGATGCCATACTGTGTGGAAGGTGCTGTGATGTGGCATGTGGACCTCTTTGGTGCTACTGATGTGCAGGAGGAATGGATCCTGTGGCCTGACTGTAACTTTGGAGACACAACACAGCCTGAGAGTTGAGGGATGTAGTGGAGCTTCCAGGTGGATCTTTGGAGAAGGGAGTATTCTCAGTGGTGTGAATGCAAAAGCACAGCTGTAATGAAATGGTGGGGAATGGATGCTCAGGGGTCCACACGGAGTTTGATACCATGGCACCAATATGACATCTAAGTGTGGCTCTGGGACCAACGGTCCAATCCTGCGTCTACCACTCGATAAACATGTAACATTGGGTGATGACTCAGCCTTGGATTCCTCTTCTCCAAAATGCAACTAATGTTACTAGTTAACTCACAGGGATCTTTCAAGGATTTAATGAGCTCAACTGTGGTGTATTAGTGTCCTCTTGCTGCTGTAACAAGTTGCCATGACCTTGACAGCTTAACCAGTGCAAGTTGGTTATCATACAGTTCTGGAGGTCAGAGTCGGAAGAGGGTCTCTCTGAGCTAAAATCAAAGTGTCAGCAGGGTTGCCTTCCTTCCTGGAGGCTCTAGGGGAGAATCCACTCCCTTGCCTTCCAGCTCCTAGAGGCACCTGTATTCTTTAGCTCATGGCTCTTTCCTCCACCTTCAGAGCTAGTTGTGGACCATCTCACTGACCACTGTTCTGTCATCACATCTTTCTTGACCACAGCCTGGGAAGGTTCTCTGTTTTTAAAGATCCATGTGAATAAATGAGGACCCTCTGGATAATCCAAGATAATCTCTCCATCTCAAGGTCCTTAACCTTAGCCACAGCTGTGAAGTCCCTTCTGCCATGTAAAGTAACAAATTCACAGATTCCGGAGATGAGGACATGGACAATTTTGGGGAGCCATCATCATGCTGGCCATACACCGTATTACTGAGCACAATGGCTGGCTTAGAGTATGTACTGGAAAATGCTTAGTTGCTAGGATATTACTCTTATTATTATGACACCAGATTCAAAGAAGTATGAGCAGAAAATGCCAGAGCCCCTCGGGCCAGCAGGCATGCAAATCTAAACCAGACTAGTTGTAAATCCTGGGAATGCTCAGGTCTTAAGAAACTGCTCCAAAAGATGCACAAATCTGGAATTTCCATTTGGACAGAGTTTTTAATAAAGTAAGACTTTCTCACTCAGTACTCTCCATTGCATGCTCATCTGCTGGCAGAACAAACACTGATGGTGTTTCAGCATTTCCATACCAACAGCGAGAACAGATTCCTCTCCTAACTCCCTGTGCTGGATCAACCAGCTGGTCTGGTCTGACTCAGAAATGATGATGGCCTGGTGGTGGGTGACGAGAGCTATGTGAGCCATTTGCAAAGAACCCCCAGCAACTGGTGGGGTGGAACTGAGAAGGCTCCCCCAAATTGCCTCAACCTCTTTAAAAGTTGGGCAGCTAGGAAGCCAGGCAATTGAGTGCAAGCATATTGGGCTGGGCTACAGAATAGAGGCTCTTTGGATGGCTAGTAAATGCTCTCCCCTACGTTATAATGACATGTTGCAATAGACTTTGACACTGTTTAACTCCCCCCGCCCCATACACACACACCAGATGAGATCACAAGCTCCATTAGAGCAAAGACCTCGCCTGGAATTAGCAGTCAATCTCCCTGTGTGCCTGGTTCAGGGTCAGGCACACGGCTGGGATGCAATAAAGTGTTGAGTTAAAGAATGAAGGGATGGATGGATAGAGAGCGACTGAAAGATGAACAAACCAGGATCACACCCAGGGATGATACTTAGATTCTAAAGCAGGAATTGACAATCTGTGACCCAAAGGCCAAATCTAGCACACAGCCTGCTGTCTATGGCCCCAAAACACAGCCGCACTTGTTCTGTAATATATTGTCTCTAGTTGTTTGCTACAACAGCAAAGCATGTGGTCTCTTTGTCTGCCAAGCCTAAAATATTTACTGTCTGGCCCTTTACAGAACACGTGTGGACCTCTGCTTTACAATATACTATGGCAGCTCAACAGAATAACTTCGGGACATTTTAAATATATAGATCTGTATTTTAACTAGTTTTGCAAGTTTGAGAACCTTTGCACTAAAAGGGTACTGAGCTGATCTCACGAGGACAGGGTTATAAATGCTTACATTGAACCAGAATCACCCGAAAGCTTGTTAAAACACAGGTCGACAGGCCCCGTCCCTGGAGTTTCTGATTCAGTAGGACTCGTATGGGCCCAAGAAGGTGCACTTTTTAGTCCTGTCACCAGATGCTGCTGCTGCTACTGTTCCGGGGACCACACTTTGAGAACCACTGCACAAGGATAACCCAGTACCCATCACTATTCAAGTGTCATTCACGTTCCAATGTCATCAACAGATTCTGGGTTGAGTAGGGGTGAAATGTGGGATAAATTCTTCCTGGAGCTCTGTGGCAATGAAGAGTGGAAACTATGAATGCTTCAGGAGGCTGAGATAGCAAATTGTCAGTAGGGTACTTGGTAAATGTGGTTGAATTACTTTCGCACAGGGTTTCATCCCCTACAAAGTTGATCTTCATCTTTCATCTCATTTAAACCCCAGAACAACCCTGTGGGGAGGCATTATTACTACATGATCCTCCTCCCCATTTTTCAGGAGAGAAGAATGAGGCTCAAGAGGGTGGAGGGTAGAGATGAGATCCTTTCCCCTCCACGCCACGCACCTGATCAGTGGCAATCTTTCTAGGCCTGTCTTTGTTCTTTCTTCCCGACTCACCTACCACTTCTTCTCTATTGACTCTTTTACTCTTGGCCTCAAACACACCAAGTCTCCCTTCCCAAAAATAAACTCTATAGCGCTGCTTCTTCTCCTAAGAAAAACATAATGCCAGCCACATATGTAACTTTACATTGTATTGCACAAACAGGTGGAATCAATTTTAATCATGTATCTTATTCAACCCAATATATCCAAATTATCATTTCAATGTGCAATCACCATAAAAAGGGTATCTCATGTTCTTTTTTTCATAGCAAATCTGAAATCCAATGTGAATTTTATATTTATAGCACATCTCAGCTCAGTCGAGCCGTGTTTCCACTGCTCAGGAGCCTCATGTAGTCAGTGGCCATCATGTTGAAGATGATCTTCTGGTAGGCATATCCCATGTCTACCAGAACCTTTTTCAGATGTGGTGTTAGTGAATCTTTCTACTGACTATTATCTCCTTGTTCTCCTTGCCCACTCTCCTCTAGTGTCTCCACTAGAAGAGAGATCTTTTTCTGAGACACTTTTTTCTCCTTGTCCTTCTATATCCCTGATCATTCCTTCTTCTGGGCACCTCTTCCTTTACTGATCTCTTAAAGAGTTAGTGGTGTTCCCAAAGGTTCTGTTTTCTGCCCATTGTTCCTCTCTCAGTTCTTCATTTACTTGGAACTTTTATCCATTCTTTATGGTTTTAACTATATGCTGATGGATCGCAAATCCGTATCACTAGGCATTCATGGTACCCTAGAAGCCAACTGAACTCAATGGGCTTTAAAACTGACCTTATAATCCACTACTTAAACCTGCTCCGTGAATGATACATCATTCCATGGGCCATCCAGACCAGAAACCCACAAGCAGTGGTTCTCAGCAGGAGGTGATTAACCCACCCCAGGGGGCATTTGGCATTACCTGGAGGCATATTAAGTTGTCATAGCTTTGGGGGAGGGGGTGCTACTGGTACTAATGGATAAAGACCAGGGCTGGTGCTAAACATCCTAGAGTGCTCAAGAAAACTCCTATCAACACAGATCATCTGGTGAAATAGGGTTCTTATCTTACACCATACACAAAAATCAACGCAAGATGGATTAAAGGCTTAAATGTAAGACCTGAAACTGTAAAATTCCTAGAAGAAAACATAAGGGAAAAGCTTCATGACATTGGTCTTGGCAGTGATTTCTTGGATAGGACACCAAAAGCACAGGCAACAAAAACAAAAATAGACAAGTAGGACTACATCAACCTAAGAAGCTCTGCACAGCAAAGGAAAAAAATCAACAGAGTGAAAAGGTGACCTCCAGAATGGGAGAAAATATTTGTAAACTATATATCTAATAAAGAGTCAATTTCCAAAGTATATAAGAAAGTTCTACAACTCAATAACAAAAAACCAAATAACCTGATTTTTAAATGGGCAAAGAACTTGAATAGACATTTCTCCAAAGGCCAACAGGTATATAAAAAGATGCTCAGGGGCACCTGGATGGCTCAGTCATTAAGCGTCTGCCTTCAGCTCAGGTCATGATCCCAGGGTCCTGGGATCGAGTCCCGCATCGGGCTCCCTGCTCAGCGGGAAGCCTGCTTCTCCATCTCCCACTCCCCCTGCTTGTGTTCCCTCTCTCGCTGTGTCTCTCTCTCTCAAACAAATAAATAAAATCTTTAAAAAAAAAAAAAAAGACTCAATAGGCAAGGGGCACCTGGGTGGCTCAGTCATTAAGCGTCTGCCTTCGGCTCAGGTCAGGATCCCAGGGTCCTGGGATTGAGCCCCGCATCGGGCTCCCTGCTCAGCGGGAAGCCTGCTTCTCCCTCTCCCACTCCCCCTGCTTGTGTTCCCTCTCTTGCTGTGTCTCTCTCTGTCAAATAAATAAATATTTAAAAAAAAAGATGCTCAACATCACTCATCATCATGGAAATGCAAATCAAAACCACAATGAGATATTACCTCACACTTGTTAGTGTGGCCATTATTGAAAAAACAAAAGATAACAAGTGTTGGTTGAAGAGGATGTGGAGAAATGGGAACCCTTGCACACTGCTGATGGAGACATAAATTGGTACAGCACTGTGGAAAACAATATGGTTGTTTTGCAAAAAAAAAAAAAAAAATTCAAAATAGAACTATGTGGCCCAGGATGAATGTTTTAACAAGCTTTCCAGGTGGTGCTTATGCACACTAAAGATTGAGAGTTATTCCTTTAGGTGAGACGACCTTAATGTCCAAGACACCTATTTGAGTTCTTGTTCTGTGACCAGCATCAAGGGCAGTGATACAGAAAAAGAAGGCCAGATTCAAAATCTGAGTGAGTGTACAACTTTAGCCTTCAGGATCCAACCTCTTGGGCCTCCAGGTGAATAATTTAACTCTTTTTTTCTCTTTATTAGCATTATTCCAGAAGAAATCAACCTGTAAGTTTAATGGTCCAAGGCAACTATTATTCGATGCACAATCTTCTTCTTGGTCATGGAGCTCAGAGCTGATTTCTTCAAGTTTGAAACCGAGAAACAGAGCAGTGTTTGGTGCACTGCCCATTAGAGAGTCCAATGCAGGAAAATCCCCAACCCTTTCCACCCAATTAAACTCAGTTTGTACTTTAAAATATGAAAGGTTGTGTTCTTGAGAAATAGGATAAAGATGTAAACTGGATATGCTAAGGAAAATGGACCTTGAGGAATGTTTAGATGTACTCAGCTGCCAGAGAACCCTACAAGGAATTAACTTAGAGGAAAATAAATCTGGAATCTACTTCTGGTTCTGCCAATTGATTGTGAATTAAAAAAAAAAAATCATTCTAGTTCAAGAAATGTTTATTAAGCATCTCTGATGAGCCAGGCACTGGAGATAAAATAAACAAAGCACACATAGTCCCCAACCTTAGGGAGGGTGCAGGCTGGCGAACTCTCAACTGAAGAAATATTGGACGTATCAAATATGGTCCCTTCCCCTGAGTAACTCAGACTAGTTGGTGAGGAAGGCAAATAGATCTTATATTGGCAGAACAATATGGTAAATACTTAGGTATGTACACAATTCTAATGGTAACAGAGAGATGGAAACTTCATTCACTCTGGGGAATAAAGAAAGGCTTTCTCAAGAAGGCAAGGAGTTGTACAGATAGACATCTGAGAGAGGCAAAGAGGAAGGGAGGGAAAGGGAGAAGTATTTCAGGGTCCTGTACAGAGATCATAAGGGCATAATCAAGGCCATGTGCTGGGGACAGGGAGGAGTCGTCAGTGTCAAGAGGAATGAATTAAAGGTAGCCACATATTTTTGCCACCCTCCCTACTGATGGGTGTTGGTTTCTTTCTCCTCCTCTTGAGTCTGGTTGGCCCTGTGACTGTAGGACCAATCGAAAGTATCTGACATAAAGAATTGTACTGGATATGAGGATAAGGATGACATAAGAAAGAATCAGAGCACGTTCTGCATGGAGCGCTGGGTGTTATGCACAATGAATCATGGAACACTACATCAAAAACTAATGATGTAATGTATGGTGATTAACATAACAATAAATTTTTTTTTAAAAATAGAAAGAATCAGAGAACTTGAAGATGGATCAATAGGAATTACTCGACCTGAAAAAGAGATGTTTAAAAATTAGCAGAGGGATGGCCAGGTGGCTCAGTCAGTTAAGCGTCTGCCTTTGGCCCAGGTCATGATCCTGGGGTCCTGGGATTGAGCCCCGAGTCAGGCTCCCTGCTCAGCGGGGAGTCTCCTTCTCCCTCTCCTTCTGCCCCTACCCCCCCCACTCGAGATCTCCCTCTCTCTCTCCTCTCTTTCTCTCAAATAATCTTTTTTAAAAATTAGCAGAGCAATGTCTAACATACATGTGATTAAAGTGCCTGAAAGAGCAAGAATGGGGTAGAAAGCAATATTGAAGAATAATGGCCTTCCCGATAAAGTGCCTTTCCAAATTTGGTGGAAGACAAAAATTTACAACTTCAAAAATTTCAGAGAACCCCAAACAGAATACATGTGAAGAAAACCATGCCAGGCACACCGAAGTCAAACAAATGAAAATCAAAACAAAAAGAAAATCAAAACAAAAAGAAAATCTTGAAACTCACAAGAGAAAAATGATACATTATATACAGAGCACAATGTTTCAAAATTTCCACAGACTTAGCATCAGAAACTATACAGTCCAGAGACAGTGGAATAACATCTTTAAGGTGCTGAAAGAAAACTAAATTCTATATTTCATGGAAATGCTCTTCAAGAATGAAAGCGAATTGGGGCACCTGGGTGGCTCAGTTGGTTAAGCAGACAACTCTTGATTTTGGCTCAGGGTCATGAGCTCGAGCCCCCAGTCAGGCTCCATGCTGGGGGTGGAGCCTGCTTAGGATTCTCTCTCTCCCTTTCCCAATCTCTCCTCTCAAATGAATAAATAAATCTAAAAAAAAAAAAAAAGAATGAAAACAAATTAAAGACTTTACAGATAAAAGAAAATGAAGAGCATTCATTGCCAGCACACCAGCATGCCAAGAAATGCTAAAGGAAGTTCTTCTAGCTGGAGGGAAATGATGACAGAGGGAAACCCAGATTCCTCCAGGAACAAATGAAGACCATTAAAACTGCTAAATATCTGAGTAAGTGTAAAAGACTATTTGTCCTCAATTTAAAAAAAAAATACATATGCATATGACTGTTAAAGCAAAAATTCTTAAGTTGTTTCCCAGGGTTTTAATGTATGTAGATGCAATGCATATCACACGATATAGTCCAAGGGATGAGGAGGGGTGGTCATGGGCTTATACAGTTATAGGTTTTTACCTTTCACATTTCACATGCAGTGGCAAAATATGAACCCTCCGTAGCCCTGTGAAAAGCTAAGGATGTTTAACGTAATCCCCGGGGCAGTCACTTTAAAAATGCAAGACATATGGCTAAAACTGACAAGTTGAAATGGAACTCTCAAATGTCCTAAATTTTTTTTTAATTTAAAGGCGGGTGCTGTGGATAGAAGGGTCCCCAAAGATGTCCATACCCTAATCCCTAGATCCTGTGAATATGCTGTACATGGAAAAAAAGATTGCAGATGTATCTAAGGACCTTAAACACAGGAAATTATCCTATTGTGCCTGATATAATCATATGTGTCCTTAAAAGCAGAGAGTTTTCTCCATCTGGAAGCAGAGAGATGTGGCAGAGAAGCTGGAGAAATTGAGAGATGCCACGTGTGAGAGAAACATGACCCGCCATTGCTAAAGGGGCCACATGGAAGGCCAGAGAAGGAAGTAGGCGGCCTCCAGAGACCAGCCCCCAGCCCCATGGATAGCAAGTAAGCACGGACCTCAGACCCACAACCTTTCACCGTTAATTTGTTATAGCAGCAATAGAAAATACCACAGCAGGACAGGAAGAAGGGCGGAATGAAAAGACAAACAATAAAATGGTATATCTAATCCAAACTCATCAACAGTCACATTAAAAGGCAGTGGACTAAAAAGGCAGAGATTATCATAATGGATCCAAAAAAGCGATTTGCTCTCTACAAGAGATGCACTTTAAATATAAAGACACAAACAGATTGAAAGTAAATTAATGGAAAAAGATATGCCACATCACAAGCAAGGCTGAGGCATCAGATAAAAAAGAGACCTCAAGACAAAGAGTACAACCAAAGGGACATTTTGGAATGATAAAAGGAAGAGACCACAATCACAAATGTGTATGCACTTAATAACAGAATCCTCAAATTTAGAGGGAGAAACAGATGACTCTGCAATCACTTTCTCTTCAACTTCAATCGCAGACATTTACCACTGCTCATTATTGTTTATAGATCAGCTCACTTTTTAAAATATAATTAAGATATTTTAATGTAAATTTAGTCCCATGCATAAATGGGAGACTGTGTCACTTACATAAATCATCAAAGTAAAAGCAAAGCACACCGTATTACTAGGTCCCAGTGTTATTGCATGATCTATACTTGCTCTGTGATCCGCGTTCTTTAATCTGGGGCTACACTCCCCAAAACCACCCTGCTCACCAGATGTATCCCACATTCTGGGAAACACAGATGTAACCCAACTCCCTCACACGTGCAAAGGCAGAGGCGGGGGCGGGGGGGGGGGTACTAACTGGGCTCCTGTCATAAAACAAGTTACTGCCAGACCCCCACCTCCCGATCCTTTGCTGAGTGCTCCTTCCTCTGACCTGTTCCATCTCCTTTCTATTCATAGTAAGTGAGCCCCAAGACTCCCCCCTTGAAGTCCGTATTTAGAACCCAACAGAAATCCCAAGGTCCTGGATCCAGAACCAACTTAGAGTCAGCTATGGGTATTGCATATACTTCTAATTTTCTGTATCTTAGGATGTTTTGACATCTTAAAAAAGGTTTCTAGCTCAGAAAAGTTGGCCCCTTCTGGGGCTAACCAATTCCTAGAGATGACCAAGGGCTCAGTGGGACTGTGGCTTTGATTGGCAGTCCTGAGTTAGAACTCCTCTATCTTGGCAGGACACCCTAGGAGACAATGCTCTTCTGCCTTAATCATCCAAGGACCAGGTACCAGGCAACGGGGGACCACCCCTGTAGTTTAGAGGCCAATCCTCAACTGTTTACCCCAACCTGCCCTGCCTGTTCCCCAGAAACCCTAATAAAAGTTCTGGCCTAAATTTATTGCTTCTGCTTCCTGATCAAAACCTGGTACTCCTCCTGCAAGTCATGTGTCTCTATAAGTAACATGAACATTTTCTTTGGATGGCACTGGCCTCTCCATGTTGTCACTCGGTCACCTTTAAAAATTAAGACCAGGGCTCAGGACAGTGTGCGGGTAGCAGTCGGTATCCAAGAGTACTCAGAGTCAAGTCCGCGCTGTCTTTCTAATATGACTGACGTCATCAGCGGAGTTACAGAAAACTGGGAGTGACCACTCCAGTTCCAGGAATGGACTCTCAGGCAGGCAACTCCCCCCCACCGCCAACACCCCCCCAGGAACCTCACAAATGATGCACATCCTCCTCCCAGGCTGTTCAGTGGGCATGACTTGTGAGTTGATCCTTGGTGGGGAGGTCACTAATCATCGGGTGGCCAGACTGGTGACACGCAGGCTGAGGGATGGGCTCAGGGTCCAAGTCTCATCAGGCAAAGGCTGCCGCATCAGAACAGCACCAAACAGTTCATCCTGCCTAGGCTTGGCTCCCTGTGATCAATGAACTTTGAGGCCTGAAACAGGAGAGCTCAAAACAAGTGTGCTTCTGTTTCCAGCAACAAAGAGGGAGTTGACTTTCCAGATTCCCGAACTGATCCATCACGGGGATGAATCTCCGATCAGCCACTTTGTTACCTGGACCCACTCAGTGTGAAGCTGGCCGGAAAGGCGCCAATTTCAAGGCGCCAATTTCAAAAATTAGACCCAGGTTGAGTCCTGGGTCTGTCATTTGCTCATTGTGTGGCTTGGGGAAGTTGGCTAAATCCGTCCATCTTAATTTCCTCATCTGTAAAACTGAGGAAATATTATTTACCTCTCTCTAAATGGGAAAATTATAGTAAAAATTTAAATTTTTGCATGCCGTCTGCCAGATGCTTTGTTGGGCCTTTCGTGTGTTACTGGAGTGCGTATGCAGAACGCAAAGGGGGGCCGGCCACACATCCAGGAGCTCATGGTATGATACACCACCCACACCGGGGCTGAGTGTTGAGGGCAGAACTCAAGCATGTTTTCAGGCAAATGTGCCACTGAGGGGTGCCTGGGTGGCTCAGTTGTTAAGCGTCTGCCTTCGGCTCAGGTCATGATCCCAGGGTCCTGGGATCGAGCCCCGCATCGGGCTCCCTGCTCCGCAGGAAGCCTGCTTCTCCCTCTCCCACTCCCCCTGCTTGTGTTCCTGCTCTCGCTCTCTCTCTCTCTGTCAAATAAATAAATAAAATCCTTTAAAAAAAAAATGTGCCACTGAATTTTAACCAGCGCATGTGTAAATGTGCCCACTCCCCTCCCTACCCCCCACTGCGCACGCACACGTGCGCACACACACGCGCACACACACACCCAGCTCAGCTGGGTGGCTTTCCCCAGAGTAGACCATGGTGACTATATACCTCTCTTAGCCTCAGTCTCCTCTCCAAGCCAACTGAAAATCCTTTCCAATTCACAAAGGAAGGATGTCCTTAATTAGGTTGACCCTGGAGCCTGATCCCACAGGAAATGAAGAAAAGGACCTTTGGTGAGAACAAGGAGGCCACAGTTTGAGAAGGCAGTGGACGTGGGGTTAGAACCTGGATCCTGGGTCCGCTGCTGATTAGCTGGGCGAGTGTGGACACATTCTTCACCTTTCTGAGCCTCCTCTTGCGTGCAACATGAGACAGCTGGGGCGACATTTCTAGAACAGCATGAGGCTATAGCGTAAGCAGAGCACCAACCCCTCCCTTCTCTAAGCCCTCGTGGAGAAGCTGTGGGCTACAGGGAAGGGGGGTGCAGACGCCTGGTTCCACTTCCTCCTGCCTGTGTGAACGTGGGCAGGCCACTAACCTCACTTAGCCTCAACTTGTAGAAAGATGAGTATTAATTCCTAGCCTGACTGGGGTTTTGTACGGATTCAGGTGAGTATGGAAAGTGCTCCATAGGTGTCCTCCTCCCTCTCCTCCCACCCCTCCTCCTCCTCCGGCTCTCCTCCATAAAGGAAGGGTCTACTCTCAGTGATAACATCACATGTCTCCCACTCTGTGCAAGTTCACCACGGAAACAACTGTGTCCGTAGGAACATCCTCCAGAAGGCTTTCTATCACTTTTCTCTTTGAAGAAGAACAAGCTGGGGATCAACAGTTGACATCTCTCACAAGATAAAAGTTGCTCCGTATCCCGGGCTGAGGCTCCCCCGGAATCAGAGCGATGCCTTCATCTCTGTTCTGACGGCAACACGTGGCTTGGGTTCTTCATCTCAAATGGCAGGTTACTCAGCGAGACAGAGGGAGAGCGGCAGATGGATGTGACAGTAAATTCTGCTATGTACCCACAGACACTTCTAAGACATTAAAAAGTTGTGCCCACATTTCCTACTCCCACAGCGCAACCCGTGAAGAAATCCTGATGTCAGTTTGAGGGGCACGTGGGATCTTGCTTCTCTTTGCCCTGCAAGTGCCTCCGTCTGGTCACGCCACACACAGCTTCAGCTGACCTCCCTGGTTGTGAGAAAGGGAAAGCAAGAGGAGACCAAGACTCTAAAGGGTTTGTTTTATCTGCCTGGTAGGCACACCAGATCCGGAGTGTCAGAAAAAGGATTCGAGCTTTTGTTCTGTGACTTCCTAGCAATGATGCGGAGGGAGGACAGAACAGCCCCACGTGGTTATTCTGAAGGCCAAATTAGACCTCATGCCTTGGGCCACCCTGCCTCTAACTGATTATACTCTAACCACAACAGACCTCGACTGTGATCAATGGGTTCCTGGCTCAGCAGCTTTGCACTCGCTGTTCCCTCTGCCTGGAATGCTCTTTCCCCAGCTCTTCCCATCACTAGTGGCTCCTTTCCATCCTTTGGGCTTTAGTTCAAGCGTCACCTGCTCTGAGAGGTCCCCCTTTTCTAGAACAGGACCTCTGCCCATTAGTCTTGACCACAGTTCTCTGCTTTTTTTATTTCCCATAATACTTTTCTGAATCTGTAATTAATTTACTCGCCTGTGTATCCATGTCTCCCTACATGAGAAGTAAACTAGAATCTGGTCTTTTCATACTGTATCCTCATAATCTACTGCAGGGCGAGCTACCTAAGCATTTCATAAATATTCACTGAGTGAATGAATGAATGTACTAGAAAGCACTTGGGACCTGTAAAATCCTGTATACGTGTAGGGGACGTGATACACACACACCCACACATGGGACAGAAAGTGAAATGACAGATTCATGCTGCTGATTCTGGAAGACCAGAGACCATTTCACCCAGGAGTCCCTCAGCACAGGCTAACTCAGAGGGGGAAAAAGAGACTGTCATGAGCTCCAGACTGAAAAGACACCAGTCTCCCTGCCTGTCAAGCACCCACCAGGAAATGCACAAATTAGCATTAGAATAAAAACTGAAATGCCATCCAGGCTGTCTGTTATTAACTTCCTGACTCCACGGATTCTCCTCTATAATCTGAAGGCAGCGCTGCCATGCGGTTCAGAGTCTCCAAAGATGTTTACAAGAAATTGGGTTGGTAGATTTTCACCCATCTGCAAGGCTTTGTGATAACCCAGTTTAAGTCGTTTACAGGAAACTTTACATAAACTCATGTCACTATATTCTTTTTAAACTTGCCATGATGAGAAATGGCAAACACAGAAAAGAGAAAGGATATTATAATGAACTCCTACATTCCCACCACCCAGCTTCACTAATTTTCAATTTCTGACAGTCTTGCTTTGTCCATATCCTTACCAATGTCCTCCTTTCCCTGGATGATTCTGAAGAGAACCCCCAGATGTCAAGTCAGTTCACGTGTCAATATTTCAGAATCTCTAAAAGCCAAGGACTGTCCTTTTCAGATATCACCACAACACCGTCATCACACTAGAACATGTTTTAAATCCTTAATATTATCAAGTATCTTTTCTGTGTTCACAGTTTCCCTGATTCTATTATATTTTTAAAAAAGGGATGGTGTAGTCGGTTAAGTCGGTTAAGCATCCGACTCTTGGTTTTGGCTCAGGTCACGATCTCATGGTTGTGGGATCCTACCCCTTGCCAGGCTCCGTGCTGGGCGTGGAGACTGCTTGGATTCTCTCTCTCTCCCTCTTCCTCTGCTCTCCCCCCACCTTCCTCTCTCCCCCCCATAAATAAGTAAATAAATAAACATTTTAAAATGTTTATTTCTTTTAATTAGACACAAATAGGGTCCATATAGTACGATTGGCTAATATGACTCAAATCTCTTTTAATGTATAGGTTCCCCCTTCTACCTTTGTATTTTTTTTTTTAAGATTTTATTTATTTGTCAGAGAGAGAGAAGGAGCGAGCACAAGCAGGGGGAGCAGGCAGAGGGAGAAGCAGACTTCCCGCTGAGCAGGGAGCCCAATGCGGGGCTCCATCCCAGGACCCTGAGATCATGACCTGAGCCCAAGGCAGACACTTAACCACTGAGCCACCCAGGCGTCCCCACCTTTGTATTTCCTTGGTCGAGAAAACTAGGTCTTCTGTCTCGGTTTCTCAGTTTGGGGTTTTTGCTGATGGCATTCCCATGGTGGTGTTAAAAAGAAAACCACAAGCCCCAAATGGAGATACTCAGGCCAAATCACCAACCTGGGGCTCAATTACCTAATCTAACTGCATTTCAACCACCCCCAGAAACGTAGTCTTGACTGGTCAGTCAGGAATTTTCTGATATGCACCAAGGAGGTCATGTCCCATGGGCCCTCTCCAGCCTCCAAAGGGTGAGGAGGTTATCTGCATGATAAGACCCCCTGCCCTTCCCCCTAAAGGAAGGTGACCTTGGCTAGAGCAATCCTTTCTTTCCTTTTGCTAATAACTTCCTTGCCCCTCCCTCCTTCTTAGAAAAATCTTTCTATTTTCTATAACTCCAGAGCTCCCCTCTACTTGCTAGATGGGATGCTCCTCGATTCATGAATCACTTAATAAAGCCAATTAGATCTTCGAATTTACTCAAAAATGAATTTTTGTTCTTTAACAGTGTCATTTATCAGACGTATGCCCCCTCTGGTATTTGTTGGAAATTGGTAGTTTAATCTAAAGCTTTGCTCGGATCCAGATTTCATTTATTTTTCCAAGACTATCTCATAGGTGATACGTGTGCTTTAAGAGATGAAAATTTCCTAGTCATCTCTCTCTGTAACATTAACAAGCATTGATAATCATTGCCCAGATCCATTCATTCATTAGAGTTTGCAATGTAGTGACATTCCAATTCTACTACTTCACTCATTACCGTGAAACAATGCCAACTGTCACCTTCGGAACAATGACAAAAAGAGAAATGCTCTGAAGGGCAGTTTATCTAAGAAAAGCAGAATAGATGCTGATTCTTTCCCTTTACATAGGTTTTTTAAAGCAAGGAGTTGGTTTCGTAGCATCCTCCAAAGGTTCTCTGTGAGTTATCTTTTAAAATATTTTATTATAAACTCATGAATGATTATTATAAACTCATGGATTTTCTGTGCTTCCATCCCTTGCGGTCAGTATCCGTATCGATGCCTACATTGTTCCATCTCTGGCCGGTGGGGGGCCTCACGTGGCCTTCAAGTTCTTTTGACCTGTAGTCTTTGCTTACTGCTGTGCTCTCTGGTGTGGAAAGCTGCTCTAAGAAGGATCAGCCCCTCACCGTGAAACAGCCACTTCTCCAATGGAACAACTTCTCTCCGGGCAAAGTAGTTATTTAAAAACCCAAGTCTGAAGGCTACAGCATGTTTATTGTTACTGGGCTGGTCGCTTCTGGGGTAAATGTATTTTAAGTCAAAACACATCCCAAGTTCATACTGATACTTTTTATGCCAGTTCAGGGCTCAGCCTCACAGATCTCTTCTTTCACGACAAAATGTTCGTTCTTAATGTTTAAGGGTAACAAAATATAACACCCCAAAATATGCCTCTTTGGCATATTGATTACATCGGGCTGGTTATTTTCCAGACAGAGTGGACACTGGAGAAGATCTGAAACCTGAGTAAAGAGTGAAAGGTTTTGTAAAAGTTTTATGAAAAGACATTTACATTGATAAGGCCGTTTGGAGCGGTGTCTCCCTCCTGGTACCAGGAAGAGGAGGTAACTAAATCTCTAGAGAAGACAAGGACCTAAATCTGCGTGACAACCCACCCTTGTTTACTGTGCTTTCCTGAGACCCTCCCATCACTGGCGTCCCCAGCCCATCTCCCAACATCTCTTTTGTCTTCAGCTGGAGACGGTGTTAAAGCTGGTGGCTTGAGCCATTCCGGGGAGTTACCTGGTTTTGCCACGTCTACAGGAGGTATGCAAGCTATTAAACTCCTGTTTGTTTGTCTCCTGTCAATCTCTCTTTTATTCCAGGGGGGTCTGAGCCAAGAACCTAGAAGGACAGAGTAATAAATAGATTCCCCTCTATCCATATAGAACTTTATACTTCCCAAGTATTTTCTAATGCATTCCCTCAGTATTCTAGTCTGCATTCTTTTTTATCATAAAGCCTTTGTATGGGATTCAACTATGATCCTTTTTTTTTGTTGCTTTTTTTAAAGGGAAATTCATTGTCCTATACTTTCAGGAGGGAGAGGTGGGCCAAGGTAGCTTCTTGCCTTCATGGGTCTAGAGTTCCCTGTTCTGTTTTTATCATAAAGGGATTAAAAATATGGCCTCTAGTGTTTTTTTAAAAAATTTTTTATTGTTATGTTAATCCCCATACATTATATCATTAGTTTTAGATGTAGTGTTCCATGATTCATTGTTTGTGCATAACACCCAGTGCTCCATGCAGAACGTGCCCTCCTCAATACGCATCACCAGGCTAACCCATTCTCCCACCCCCCTCCCCTCTAGAACCCTCAGTTTGTTTTTCAGAGTCCATCATCTCTCATGGTTCATCTCCCCCTCCGATTTCCCCCCCTTCATTCTTCCCCTCCTGCTACCTTTTTTTTTTCTTAACATATATTGCATTATTTGTTTCAGAGGTACAGATCTGAGATTC